>NW_027493111.1:0-418043 GCF_021521415.1 Bidens hawaiensis
CCCACATTCCCCCTTTTTTACTCGCTTTTCCACGTTTTGGGGACATATGCGTAAATATACTTTCTCATATATACATATACACAAAACTGCAACTATTGTCTTATGTGTTAACAACTTATACCTTACATGTTTATGTGCTTACTGCTTTGTATGCTTCCGCATTCGGAGAGGTCCAACATAATCTCAGTCTAGTATGATCATATGCCAGTCATTATAGCTTTGTGCATCTCGACATCTCAGTTTTACTTGCTCATTTGGTTAATTTGTTATTCTCATATGACTTGTTGCAAATACTTATTTTCTATATGAACATTTAAACTGGTGTGTTGCTCACTCAACCTTGTGTTGACAAAACCATTCTATTTTCAACTCATATGCAGGTTATCGTTTGATGCGAAGTACAGATCACTTAAGGATTTATGCTAGAAGAAAAATTAATAAGACATATTGTTATTTATTGATATATGTATTTGTGTATCTGAATTTTTTATGGATAATTGTTATTTGGAAATTTATTTAATAGATATCGACACTTTTAATAATGCATGATAGTAACCTTGAGAGTTTTGACAATCAGTTCGCGCCCCGACATTTCCGCCTTAGGTATGGTATGACAGTTGACCCAAAGATAATGTTGTTGACATAAATCTGAACGAGAAGATCATCACAAATGTTTTTATAGAATAAAGTGCAGTCAATAGTCCCTCGCTTGAAGCCATTATCAGTCAAATGGTCGGCAAGCGTGCCATACCAAGCTCTCGGGGCTTGTTGTAGACCATACATGGCCTTATTTAAGCGATAAACCGTCAGGATATCAGGATCCTCAAAGCCAGGAGGCTATAACACGAACACTTCGGCATGTAGTTCACCGTTGAGAAAAGCAATTTTCACATCCATTTGATAGACTCTAATATTCTTGTAAGCCACATAAGCCAGAAAAATTCGTATAGCTTCCAATCTTGCAACCGGAGCGTATACCCCAGTGTAGTCTATACCCTCTTGCTGATGGAAACCTTGCACCACTAGGCTTGACTTGTTTCTCACGATCACCCCACCATCATCCTTTTTACATTTTAATACCCACTTAGTTGGAATAGGCTTCTTAACTCTAGCAGGTTGTCGATAAGATCCGATACACCCAATCGTACAAATTGTTGCAATTCCTCTTGCATTGCTTCTACCCAAGAAGGATCTTCAAGTGCTATACGAGTCTTCGTTGGCTCTACTTGGGATAGAAAGCAGGTGAATTTGGCAACATTTACAATTCCAGAAGAATGTAAATCTGCATAAGCACACAATACATTATTCTCACTCGAAAAAGCAACTTGATGACGTGTTTGTATACCCACATCAAGCTCCCCAATGATTTTTTTCTTTGGATGATAATTATAAATCATAAGAGTGGGATTCTAAGGAACAACAACATTTTCGAATAAGTTAGTGTAATGTTCTCCAAGCTCACGATATGAATCATCACTGTCAACTGTATCAGATTCAATAACTTGATCAACAACTTGATTATCATTAGAAGATGTAGAAACATTATCAATTGAAGTTGAAGGATCATCACATGGATCTTCAGTTGGAGCTACATTTGGAGCATCAACATCATCAGAACTTGAAAACCTTGGAAGTACCAATTGATCTTCAAAATACGCACGAACCAGGTCTTCATATGGTCGCTCAGTTGATGGAGTAAACGAGTTAAATAAACCATCATAATCAAACATCTAGTAGGGACCTTTCCCTTAAGAAGTTGTGGTGTACCTTTAACAATCCACATGGTACCACTCCTCCACACAACCAGAAGTAAAATTAAATACCCTTTTCTTTGGAGATGCATAACCTAAGAAATAACCCTCAATAGCTTTTTCTTCAAGTTTACCCACATCTCTTTTCAACATCGTACATGGACACCCAAATGGTTCCAAGTACTTTAAGTTAGGCTTACGTTTGTTCAAAAGCTCATAACTCGTCTTTTGGAGTCTCTTAACAGTTAGAACCCGATTAAGCGTATAACAGCCTCGTTCCAGAATTGGACAGGAAGCTTAGAATCGGCTAGCATAGTTCTAGCTACTTCAATCAAAGTTCTGTTTTTTTCCTTTCAGAAACACTGTTCTGTTGTGGTACATAAGGGGCACTATACTCTTGATGAATTCCTTTTTGAACACAAAAGAAAACCAATACAGTGTTGTTGAATTTAGTACCATTATCACTTCGAATTCTCCTAACTTTATGCTTGTTTAGTGATTTGATCTTAGTGATTAAATTTTGAACCAGAACAGGTATTTGATCTTTTGAGATCATAAATAAGACCCATGAATATCTTGAATAGTCATCGGTCACTACAAGACAATACCAATCTCCAGAGATACTCGCACAATTCACGGGACCAAATAAATCCATATGAAGTCGTTCTAAAGGAGTATCATTGGAATTCAATAACTTAGACGGATGTGACTTTTTCTTCTGTTTGCCTTTCTTTCGAGCAACACAGTGGTCAGATAAATTAAAGTTCTTCAAAGAAACACCTTCGACCAAGTCATTTTCCATTAAATAATTCATCTTTCGAACAGGAATATGGCCCATCCTATGATGCCATACAATTGAGTCCTTCTCAGTTTCTTTAGAGACGAAACATGTTTCGATTGATGTAGATACCTTAGAACTCATACTTAAGACATAAATATCATTCGATCGAGGTGATCTCATGACAACCATGTCCTCTGGAATGACGTATCCCGGTTTCAGAATCAGACATTCTTTATCGTTAAATACAGTTGTGTACTTCTTGTCATAGATTTGCGACACACTTAATATATTATGATCAACTTTATCACAATAGTTGACTTTCTCAAACGTGATATGCCCATTTGAAACTTCACCTTCTTGTGTTATCATACCCCCAGAATTCCCAACAAAAGCCACATACCCTCCTTGAATATTTCTAACATTTGTTAAGAGGTCGAGATTTCGAGTAATATGACGAGAACATCCACTATCCGTTATCCAGTTCTCACCAGACACGGTCTTGAATGTACCCTACACACAAATTTAAAGTGATTAGTTCAAAAAGGTAGCCCATGCCTCAGTCTTGGACACCTTTTGAGTCTCATGAGAAGAATCAAATGTAGCTGAATTCAATTGTTGTTCAGCAACTTGGGAATAAGTTTCAGGCCTTTTAGACTTTCATCTCAGATAGGCAGCTTGAACGACATTTGAGTTCACGTTCTTTGTAGGTTCCCAGCCGGATCTACACAGGAGTATCTCGTAACACGAGGGTGCGGAATCCCATGTATACGATACGAGTGTCGAGATGATTAATACGTTAAATATGAGCAAGTACACAAGAACACAAGATAATACTCGATATATTGCTAACACGTGATTTAGAGAATCACCAAAACCAATCGTTCCGAAACTTAACAAAACACAGCCGAAGTTATGGGTTTATAATACTCGACAACTTCGCCTAACACACTAGGCGAAGTTGTCATAACTTCGCTAATCCCCAAGTTCTCCTAAACACTAGCGAACATACAATAAACAGTATTCAACACGAAACAAACAAACTAAACGATTACAGACACAGACAAACACAAGATACTGAACTACTGACATCATGCACCAACAGACTCCCCCTTGGCAGTAGCTTCATATCTCTATCTTCTCGTGTCTTGTAATCCAAAAACCTCGTACCACTCGTCTTCAAGCATGAACGCCCTGTCTTACACAGACAGAGACCACCCTCTGGTACTTCTTGGCTTTATCCTTCCACGCAGGAATGTAGAATATCTTCTTATCATTGAGTACCTGCAAATCAGCTTGAGACAAATTAACCAATTGCATAGGATCATACACTCTCAGAATCTCCTGTTCGTCCTCATCTTCCATAACAGCTTCAACAGTCATAGCCGATTGCGTTGTCACACCCATACCGTCTATACCAGCTTTACGACCTGACATGCACACTATCATCACATGCATCAGAAACCTCCTCTGATCTAATAGTTATCCCTTTCGTCTCTGAGAATCTTCCAAAGGACCCGAGTACCCCATACGAACAAAGGCACCATTTCGAAAAGTGGCCGAAAAGTCAGTGGGGTCATTGGTAGTTTCAACCCCAAATTGTAAAGCTACCCTTATTTGATCGGCCGAGAACTGCACCACTTGATTGTTAACTGTAGCACGCATCACAGGTGGATCAACGCGACAGTCATATTCAACGGTTCTCCAAAAGTCTTCAATATTTGGTAGTGAGATCGGAAGAGTAGTAGTTGTTTGATAGTTGTTTTCACTCATTCTAATCAATATCTTAGATCTAATCCAGATCTATATGTTAATACTAATTATATGGATCTAACTCTTTAATACCTTAGCTCGATTGTTATTAGTATGTATATATTATCAATAAGATTAATGTGAAGCTTGAGAGAGAGAGAGAATACTTTAAACTTTCTGAATAATGTTAATTCTCTCAAAACTTCAACACTTTACAAGTGAACAGTGGTTCACTATTTATAGAAGACGATCTGGTTCGCTAATATCCCCTAGCGAACCAGCATCCCCTTCATTAAATAACTTAACTTAACGAACCACCCCCTGATTCGTTAACATCCCCTAAAGAATCAGGAGGGAATACATTATAAAGTCCTAGTTCGCTAACATTCCTAGCGAACTAGACTTAACCTTAACGAACTAGTCTTAGTTCGCTAACATTCCTAGCGAACTAGACTCAAATATAACGAATTAGTCTAAATAACATTAAATATTACATAAAATAATCAAATAAACATTAATGATAATTACAAAGACTCGAGACGCAAAACCGTGCACTAACAGACACCCCCTCGTCTTGAGCTCTTTGTCTTTAACTTATTTGAAACACTTTGTATGCCAATCTCTGCAACTATGAATCCCATGTTTATGGCATACACGAACAACACGTTGGAATTGCATAGCCATGTCGTAATCTTCTTGGCGTTCAAACAAAATCTGCTTCCTGTGTAGCACGTCATTGTCTGTCTCTGATAAATTAACCAACCACATCGGATCGATTATCTTGATGAGCTCAGTTTGTAGTCCTCGACCACGAACAATAACGGCCTCGCCAGTACGATTGTCATAGTACCAACGGTTGAAAGACAGATAAATATCTTGAGGCATTGTCTTCACAGGAACTCTTTTCATTGTCTTTGGTGGCTTCACTTTCAAAACAAGTTTCTTCCATCTGGTCCTTGGATCAATCTCATCAGTACGTTTACGTCTTGGGACCTGGGGCTTGAAGAATTTGAACCCATGATTGACCTCGAACAGTAAGTGTTGATGAAACCACTCAGCAGTTCGGTTGCCCCCACGATTGATAAATGGACGTCTCGTGAGGGTGCGTACATCCCAACGCGGTAGTGTCAGAACATCCATTATCCTCTCGTAATATTGCACACCTTTTTCCCATTTAACAATACATACCTTAAGTTCTGAATCATAGAGCCAGGAGACAATATCACCATGTACCTTAGAAACAGTCTTGAAGGTAGTCATCTGATTTGCCTCAATCCAAGCAGCAGCGGTATCCTTTCTTTCTTTATCTACATATCGAAAAGCACTGATGATCTTACCCACTTTCTGGCGTTTGAACCATCTTTCAATGTCATCATCAGTCACTTCTTTGAGTGAAGGAACCGTTCGCTGCACAATCTTCTCCAAACCATCCTCAGTTTCTTTAATTACGTCTTCATGAAATACCGGAGCACCTTGATCAACATTTGCGTGTTGATACAAGTCCGGATACTCATCAGCTGTAACGTCCTCTATCTCAATCTCCTCGTTCTCATAAATAAAATCTGTATTCATAAATAATGGATCATCTTCCATTTCGTTCTCATTGATCACTTCGACATCGGGCTCAGTCTCTAATGCAGTCAGCTGATCGTCATTTAGCCCAAGTAGAATCGAGATCTGCTCCCTTGTCAAGGATCTAACCACAAACTCACCGATCTGTATCTCATCTCTGTTCACCACACTTCTAACCATCCCCAATTCATCAATAAATATCACCGTGTTAGCCTCAATCATCTCTATCGGCTTGGCCGCTGTTGGATCTTGAAATGAAATTATCTGTTTGTTTGAATCATCAGCGCCACTCACACCAGCTCCAGAGGATGAACCATGCGATTGTTTAGGCTCACTTCCTGCATCAGACTCGTCAGGATCATCATCATCATTTTTGAGTTTCTTGAGGGCATCTTCTTTACAAGTTAATTGTAAAATTAACTCATCTTGTTCTTTTAATTTCACTCCCTGAGACTTGTCGAATTTCATTGATTTAACCTTAACATGTGTTTTCTGTTTCTCTTGAACTATATTTGAACCATATAAAGCCTCCTCAAATTCATGAGGTTCACAAAGGATATGATTCGAATTTTGAATGTTCTCATTTTTGTGTATAATTTCTGGCTCTAATACATCTTCAATGATAACTTGATCATTCTCAACAAAAACTTTATTGCTTTCAACATGATCTTTTTGAGTTGACGATTGGGCTTTAACATGATCAGTGTTTACTGGTTTAGGTTTTTCTGAAACAACAGGTTCATTCAAAATCACCTCTTCTTCTTTTCTAGCAAAAGGATTTATCATATAATCATTGTAAAACGATGGTGGTATTTCAACAAAACCTATACCCTTTTTAGAATCTTTTTGCTTACCAGATACTTTGATTATCTCATTTAGCAAAAATGATGAGTTACTAAACTTGCCCAACTTGTTTTTCAACTCAAGAACTTCATTCTCAACCTCGGTTATCTTAGAACGATGTTTCAAGATTTCTTAAAATTTTTGATCGTTAATCGTCATTTTGACAGATAACTCAGCTTTGAGATCATGATTACTTATCGTCAATGCTTCAATTTTCTCCCTAGATCTCATTTGAGATTCTAAAGATTTTCTATAAGTATCCTTATGTGAAGTTATTTCTTTCACTAAACAATCATTATGAGTTTTCAATGATTCTAACTTAGGCTTGTTGTTCTCACAATCAACACAAGAAACAGAAGGACTAACCTCGTTAATCTTGGCCATGCAAGAAAAAGTAGTCGGTTGCTTCTCACATGAATCATCAGAATCAGACTCAGTATCATTGTCAGAAGATAGCTCACTCCCACTTGCATCTTGAAAATTTTCATTTAACGTGAACATAGCCAGATTAGCTTGATTATCGTTGCACAGCAATCTTTGTAACCAATCAGTTCCATCCATGTTGGAAAGCATAGTTATGACCCAGAAGAAGATGGTTTGGTTCCAGAAGATTTAACAGCATCATTTCCATTTTTCCCAAATGAATTTCGATCTTGATTTCTAGGACCAGTATGCTCCTTCTTTGGTTTATCACACTCTTTGGCAAAATGTCCAAACTCTTGACAATTATAACACTTAACTTTCAATTTATCGAACCCAAGCTTCTTGTTTAATGATGGAAGATCTTTGCCAGTTCGTTGGATGAACCATTTCACCTTTATGACGATCATTGCCATATTCCATTTCAAATCCATGAGTTCCAAATCATCAGGATCGATTTGGTCATCATTTTCATCAATTAACTCACTAGTAGCAATTTTACTACCAACCAGATTTTCATAAGAAGACATGAAAGCCCTCAAGAAGGCAAAATTTTGTTCAGCTTCCTTCATATTCACAGTCGGTGGTGTTGAAAATTGAGTTGCAACAGCTGAAGTTCCAGAATTACCAGAAGATCCTGAACCTCCAGAAGTATAGAAACAAGAACATGGATCACTATAGGTTGTTGTGGGGTTTTCTTGTGCATTTTGACTAAGGAATGCTGTGATTGGAGCAATTGTCGAGCTTAAAGGCATGCTACCACCATAAAAAGTTGGATCTTGACTTTCTTACAAAGAATTTTACATCTCAAGTCATATTCTCAAGCTTCAACTTTTTGCATAAACTCGAAAGCAGTCAATCCTCATTCTTAAAATATTTATTCTCTTTCAACACCATTAGAAATGTTGAGTAAGAACTAGGTAAAGCATTCTTGACTGTATCAATCTTATCAGATTCAGATGGTTCAATCTTTAACTTATCCATTGCATCAATTAAATGATTGAAACGAATAGTCATTTCCTCAACAGTTTCACCTTTGAGTACCTTTGAGTAGATTAAAGTTTCTAAATTGAAACTTTAACATCACTTTTTTACTTTCCACAGTGTTACCCATACTTCTCATTTTGATATGTTGAAACAACGAAGCACTAATCTTGATACTACCCACTTGATGAAATATGTTATCTGGTAAAGCCATAGTAAGAGTTGAATGAGCTTTAGTTTCAATCTCTAACGCGTTTTCTCCTCTTGAGAATACTGTGAAATAACCTTAGGGGTAAATCCAATAGTCTCATCTCCAATCATCGGTACAGTGTAAACCTCATCAAGACAATAAGAACAGTCAGGATGAACAGAACCAAGATGAGCACGAAAACGAGCATCCCATTTAGCTAAGTCACTAAATTTTATTAATCGAATACACTTGGAATGAGATCCAATATCAGTATCCAATTGTAACATTTGTTGCATGAGTGCGTTTTAAGAAGCTAACGCATAAAAACCAGCCATCTTGAAAATTAGCAAACTGTGAACAATAACTCTAACGAACTGTGAACCGTGTTTATAACGAATTAAGTAACGAATCAATTATAACGAATTTATTGTTATCTGAGTAACGAACAAGGAATAGTGTCACACGAATTAGCTTATGACGAATTGGTCAAAGAATCACCAATTAACTAAGTCAACGAATCAGGTCAAGTTGACGAATCAGTTAAACGAATTAGATTAACGAATCTAAATTCAATGTAACAAATCAGATGAACGAACCTCCGAATCCACTTAACGAATCAAAGTAACGAATTACCAACGAATCAGGTCAACCTAACAAATCAGATCAACGAATCTCGGATTCAAGGTAACGAATCAAGCTAACGAATTAGCTACAGTTAACAAACGAATCAGGTTGTTATAAAGGTTACAATAAACTCTAACAACTATTGCCACGTGGCAAAAGTTTGTTAGATATGAGGTTAACGAATCAGACCACGTTTCTGATGAACTAGATGACACGAATCAACTTTGGTAACAAACTAAGTAACGAATTGAACATGAATTAAGAAAGTTTAACGAACTACAATAATGAATTAACTGAAGATATAACGAATCTTCAACAACAGATGAAGTTCTTCAAATCTTCATCCGTACTTTCCAGATTTCTGGAAAAATGAAGAACACCAAATACTATCTCAAATCCGTAATACTAATTCGGTACTACGCCAAATCATGCAAATAATAGCTTAATTTACTCGTAAACCCATCGCGAAACCAAATCGCAACTAGCCATATACCAAAACACTCAAAATCCAAAACAATTGTCCAAAAACCAGTCCCATGTTTTCGGTCAATTTCATATGCAATCGAACCAACACTAATCCAAACCAATTCTCAATTCCACTCAACCACACACTACCAATATCATAACAATCACAAATCCTCCTCAATTCAGTCCATATTCAACTAAATCAATAGAGAATTCAATCAAAATTAGCCCAAAACTATGTTAAACCAAAATAACTTTAATTTAACTTCAATTAACAACTTATAATCACTAGATCATGAGCAATCGAACCTCGAAAGCTCTGATACCACTTGAGAGATCACGGATCTAACTCGGATCTATAACGATTAACAATTTGATCTAATACCGTGAAGGATCTAGTTCATGAGTACTCTTAACTATTATATTATATTAGGTGTATATATGTGTATATATTATAGAAATACTTTAGATATACGAAGCTTTGAGCGAGAGTGAAAATGGACAGCAATTCAATAAGGTTAATCTCAAAACTTAAATTAACAGAGGAGGAACCCTCTATATATAGAAGATTGATCTAGTTCGTTACACATTCCGTAACGAACTAGCCATCCACTTCGTTACATTAAAAACCGACTCATAAATATAACGAACTAAGTCTCCCATTCATTAAACATCCTTATCGAATTGGGAGGAACAATAACTTAAACATCTAGTTCGTTAAACACCCTTAATGAACTAGATAGACCATAACGAACTACCTTAATATAATAATATTTCTTTCATTAATAAATACAAAAGATAAATACAAAGACTCGAGAAGCAAAATCGTCCACTAACAAATCGGCTCGGACACCTTCTTCGGAATTTCCGAAGAAAAATGTATGCCAAATACATTAGCCGGACATCGGTAAACCTCTGAAGCTGAATGCGATACCCAAGGGACACAGGACAATGATCCAACAAGAAGACTGGGATCACTTCGTTGAGTACACAAAATCAAACCAGTTTAAAGTATAAATCCTCTACTCTGCAAACGTAGATTGATCGACTATATAAGGTTTATGTTTTTCTTTTAAATAATGAAATGATTATAATGTGTGGTTGAAGAAACACTCGGCTTCAACAAAGGGAGCTCAAGCAAACAATGTTTTGATCATCACATGGGGCGAGGGGGTTATTCCTACCTTCGAGAGAAACTGGTAATCACCTCACTCTCTAGTGTCTAATGCATGACCGTCAACTGCTTTCTCTTGAATATTTTACAAGATCGAAAACAAGGAACTTGCACCGGATGAGATGCCCGGCCGTGCATTAATGTGGATGAAAGTAAGGGAGGACAAAAATGGTGCATACAAGAATGCTGTTGTCGGAGACGTGACAACCAAATTAGTATATTTTAGTATTAAAAATTTTAACTCATGTTAAAGTCAATTCACTGCCACACACACACCCTTATCGTGGCATCAAACAAACTTGAGTCTGTCTAACTTGTCTTAACACTTGGTGTGGATACAACTACTGGTTAGGATGGTCAACAGCAGTACTACCAAACCAGCATTTGTTTATTTCCTTACAGTAGTTTATCAAGTACTAGGGATATTGGACAGGATATTTTTTACTGTGTGTTATTAGTTTATTCAGTTAAACAAGCACTAGTATCATTTCACTAACATGAAAGAAATGCACAGAACTGTTGTTTTTAACAACTGCGGGCTAACAGCTTCAACAGCAGTTTGACATTTGTTTTCTTATAGGTTCAGCATGAACAGCAGATCGCCTCCAGAGCACTGACACATCAACCGTTCAAAGATGTCGTCACCTTAGTACTTGGCAAAGAGAAAGGTGGGTTTTCAAAAGGGATTGGGTATGGATTGGCAACATGTAAATATTGGGGTGTGAGTCGGGTAAAAGGCTCATTTAAGGAATGGATTGCCCAACTTGAGTATGAGGCGGAGCAGAGAGATGAAGTTATGAACAAGTTGACGGCTCTACTTGAATCCACAAATGCTATGCTAGCAAGCCGTGAGAAGGAACAATTAGTTAAGATCTAGTTAAAACGGGTTTGAAATCAATAAAGGATCAAACTTTATGCAAAACGAGTTAGATCTTGATGTTATTATAATGATAAAAGTAATATAAGTATTGTATAACTTATAATAACAGTGATTGATGCCATGGAGCCAAAGTGGTATCAAATAAATATGGAAATAATAATAAAGACGCTACAGTGGAAAGAATGGTAAGTAAGGAATGTATTCGAATGGAAAGTATTTGAATAGAAGGTGGAAAGAATGGAAACACATGAATCGAGTCCTTAAAGGAACCTCTAATTCAGCAAGGTAATCTAATCGAATAAGAAAGTATTTGAATACGAAAAGTAATCGACTGGAAAATGTAAACGAATAGAAGTGTAATTGATTCGAATGGATATTGTAATCGAATCCAGTTGTAAAGTAATCGAATCGAATCGGGGTGGAAAAGTAATAGAATCGAATATGGGAAGTGATCGAATCGAATGGCCATTCGATTAGAACAGCCATTCGATAAGAAAGGAACCATTCAATTAAAATGTTCATTTGGTTATAAAGGAATCATTTGATTAAAAGGTTCATTCGATTAGAAAGGGTTCATTCGATTAGAAAGGGTCCATTCGAACAAAAGGGTTCATTTGATTGGATCAGGCAATTCGAATAGAATATGCCAATTCTATTAGAATTGTCATTCGATTAGAAATGGTCATTCGATTAAAATCAGTATTCGATTAGATTAGTTCGGACTTAAGTTTTTCTGATTAACTTTTTAGTAAAGAACAGTTAATGAAAATAAAATTGTTCCAAGCTGACCTGACATCTCGAACCCAGCCAAGGGCTATGCCCCTTGGACCCTGCTAGAGCTGCTGCCCCTAGACCCCACTGCTAGGGGTGCTGCCCCCCGGACCCCCGTAGGTAGGGGTTACACTAATATAGAAGTATGATAAAAGTTATAGTTAGTTAATTAACACTTAAATTTATTACACAGATAGTCGTGCACAACTAAGGAAGGTTGTTACCATTAACTCATAGAAGAACAGGACACAGGTGAGTTTCTAGCCCCATTTCCTTATTATGTTTTCGAGGTTGTGTGCATACTCGATGTGAGGAGTTAATACACTTACCTTAAGTGGTAAGTGTATGTTATGTGAATGTTTTAAGAATAATGTATGTATGAAATATTAAAGTTATAGAAAAGATTAACCGTATGTGCGAAAGTACATATATATAAATATAAAGAATATAATGTATGGTTGTATGGTGGTATACCTAAAGGGTTGCAAATCCTAATAGTATTTGGGAAGGTTAAAGAGTTGCGGACACTAATAATATATGCGATGGTTAAAGGGTTGCAGACCCTAATAATATATGCGAAGGTTAAAGGGTTGCAGACTCTAATAACATCTTCGAAGGTTTATTGGGTTGCAGACCCTAATAATATCTACAAAGGTTATAGGGCGAAATGCTCTTTAAAACGAATAGATAGTTATGTATGTAATGTACAGGCTAAAGAATGAAAGTATGAAAGAAAGAAAGTATGTATACATGTATGAAAGAAAGGTAGACAGGTTAAGTATGTAATATATTTCTTCGGATACGTATATATGTGGGTAAGTGAATGTATTGTATGTTGCCTGATTAACTAGAACTCACTCAGCGTAGCTGACTTTTAATATGCACGCAGGTGAATAGGTATTGGACTGAAGAGGCTGGCATCTTTAGAAGAATGTTATGATGTTTAAATATGACTTTTTTTATATTAACTTAAAGACAAGATTTTGGTTGTTATGAAAAGATTTCAATGATTATGTAATATATGGTTAAAGTTTTATATTCCACGAAAAGTTTTAATTAACTCTGATATTTAGAACTGTGTTTATGAGTAAATCCAACGCCAAAATAGGGCACCGGGACCGGGGCCTTACATATAATTAACTAGCTTTTATCCCTCGTATTACGAGTTTATTTTACATTATTCGTTTTAATATATATATATATATATATATATATATATATATATATATATATATATATATATATATATATATATATATATTTGATTTTTTTAATTTAATTTATTGTAAAGGAGTTAATAATTTAATTAGTATTTCATGATGAAAGGGTTTCACAAATAAATGAGATTTTATTTTTTATACTATAAAATTGCTTCTTATTTATAAATAATTATTTTATAAAATAAGCTATTAATTTTTGTTATATCCCTACTTTATTGGAATTTTCATATCCAACATTTGGTGAGATTAATTTTTAACCTAATTAGATGTTATAGCCCGTTTAAGGTTATCTGAGTTTGGTGAGACCCATACCCGTGAATTCGGGTCAAATGCATGAGAAGCTTTAATTTACAAATAAAGGAATCTGGTTGCTTTAGAAAAAGTAGTGAGCAACCAGAGAGGTTTTAAAGGTTTCGTTTATATATATTTAAGATTTATAAAACATCTAAACAAACAAAACAATTAAGAAAAATAAAGTTTGCAAAAATAGGGTTGAGGGAGGGTTCATCCTGCGCCCCCAGCCGGCTTAAGGTTTGAACACACACACACCAGCCAACTGGGTTGGTGTGTTAGTTAGTTATCATATGAAAACAGAAACTTAAATACTAAACTGATAAAAAAAACCCAATTTGAATATAAACCCTAATTCTGAAATTGATCAGTCGGCTATAAGTTTGATTAATTAACATTAAAGTTATTATTATCTGATCAAAGATGACTTATATGCATGTTGCAATTACTTGGAAAGATCATGCAATAACGGAGAATGACGAACATAACCCACAGCCAGAAACGCATATGAACAGGAGGGTTAGAACTGGTCTTTAAGCAATTAAGGTTAGGGATTTAGTTTGTCAAGCTAGCAAGAATGTGCATACCAGTTTAATTAGATTATTATGGATTCTAAATAGTATAATCCTAGTTAACATAGGACGGTTCGTTAATGATGTAAATTCGAATCAAATTGATAGTGTTTTCCATAATAGTTTGTAACATCCCGTTTCTTGTTTCCCGTTTCGGTTAATAAAATAATAATATTAGTGATTATGAGATGGGCTTGTGTTGGGTTAAATAAATATGAGTGATAAACTTGGGTTAATAAGGAAGGAAGAAAAACCATGGGCTTAAGCCCATGACTCATGATATATATACCTTAATTAACCAATAATCTATTCATTTCCACTCATTCCATACACCATCAAAAACACACACACTTATGCTCTCTCTCATCTTTCTTTCTCTCTAGCCCAAATAACCAAGAAAGCCCGAGCATCGATCCAAGGTAATAATGTTATGATATTATATGGATCCAAACCCACTAGGTCTAGTCGCGAAACGATGAACCGACACCTTAAACCGTTAAAGTCACGAGATCCGGAAGGAATCGGGTATAAACCGATCAAAAGATGAGCTTAGGGGTCACCCTAGCTCAGAATTGGATCGAACGGGACAAAAAACGGTGAAAACATTGGAAAACGAGTGAGATCTTGCTTTTCCAGCGAGATCCGGGTTTTCTGGCGATGACGGCGCCGGAAAACGGCGTACGAGGTTAAAGGGAATGTCAGAGAATATTCTAAAATTCTCTGACCTAACCCTGATTCGTTACGAAAGATTAACGAATGAGCCTTAATTCGTTATAGCCATTCGCTAAGGAAAAGTAACGAATAAGCCTTAATTCATTATGCCCATTTGTTAAGGAACAATCACGAACTAACCCAATTCATTAAGGCCATTCGTTAAGTGAGGGACGAATGAACCTCATTCGTTATAGAGTTCATTCGTTAGCCAGACCAAACTAATGATTCCATTCGTTATGAAGGTCAGTTCGTTATAAGGGCCAATTCGTTATAATAGTCCATTCATTATAGGGGTCAATTCGTTAAGAAATAACGAAGGAGCCTCCTTTGTTAACAAACTGGATAACGAATTAAGTGTTAAAGAATGACAGAAAGGTCCCTGGACTTAGAAAAGAATGATTTAATTACATAATAGCCCTTGGACTTTATTAATTGATGAAAGATACCTCCAAGCTGACCTGGCAGCTTAACCCCAGCGAGGGGCTCTGCCCCTAGGACCCCGCTAGGGGCTGCCGCCCCTAGAAACCTGCTGCCCACGGGCCCCCGTTTGTTGAGGGCTATAATTAAACTAGAAACGCGATATGGGTAGTGATATTTAATTGATACGTGTAATTGTTATACAGTTAGTTGGGCATAGCAAACCAAAGGAATAACCATTAACA
This sequence comes from Bidens hawaiensis, assembly GCF_021521415.1. NCBI lineage: Eukaryota > Viridiplantae > Streptophyta > Magnoliopsida > Asterales > Asteraceae > Bidens > Bidens hawaiensis. The sequence continues at coordinate 15,664 of NW_027493111.1, forward strand.
GTGAACGTAACAGAACGCAGGTGAGTTTCTAGCCCCATTTCCTTGTTATGTTTTCAGGGTTGTGTGCATACTCAATGTGTATGTTAATACACTTACCTTAAATGGTAAGTGTATCCTATGATGATTGATGCAATAGTATGTATGAATGTTAAGAATGTATGTTTGTCAGTACGTGAACGATCTTCGGATATTGCACGTATCGCCATGAAAGGTGTTTCTTATATAAGATGCATGAATGATGTATGAATAATTAAGAATATATATGAACGTATATAATAGAATGTCTGTACAAAGAAGCGTAGGAATGGTTGGTTAGATAGAGAAGGAAGGGACCAGCCCCTAATAATATCTGACATAGAGAAGGAAGGAACCAGACCCTAATAATATCTGAGTTAAAGAATGAAGGGACCAGACCCTAATATCTGAGATAGAGAATGAAGGGACCAGACCCTAATAATATATTATATAGAGAAAGGAGGGACTAGACCCTAAAAATATCTGAGATGGTAAAGATAGTTATATATGTATTATGAATGTATAAAAGTATGAAAGAAAGAAATAAGTATATATGTACGACTGAAAGAAAGGTAACAGGCTAAGTATGTAATATGTATCTACAGATACGTATATATGTAAGTATGTGAATGTATTGTATGTTTCCTGATTAACTAGAACTCACTTAGCGTAGCTGACTTTTAGTAAGCATGCAGGAGAGTAGGATGAGACAGCTGGCTTGAATGGGGACACATGACAGATGAATAAAGAAGCTGGCATTTGAAGACTCAGTTGTTAATGTTTGAATTAAAAGACATGTTTTAAGTTGTGTTTTAAAGACAATTTATGAATGTTTTGTAATGAATGTTGAAGTTTTACTTATTCCGTGAAAGCTTTAATTAACTCTGATATTTAGAACTGTGTTTATTAGTAAATCCAACGCTAAAGTAGGGCACCGTGTAACGATTCCGGCAGAATCGGGTATACCCTAACCGGTATATACTATTTATGTGTTATTTAATAATGAATATATGAATTATACTGCGTTTATACGAGTATGTAGGATTCACAGTACGGATTATACTCGATTATACAGTTAATCATATTGGAAATACGATTAACAGATTAACGGTTATTGAAGCCCGAACGAATCGAGGATTACATTATAGACGAGATATATAATATTTAGTGATGTTTACGAAGTGTTAAAGATTCGGGATAAGGGAATTAAAGCACAGAAAAAGAATTTCGATTTAATGGTACGTCGGTACGTTAAACGAAACCTTTAATACCAAACCAAGCAAGAGACGATCGATCAAGCCGAAAAAGATGCGCAATTATTAATAATATGATGTTTTAAGATAATAAATGTCATGGTTTAAGTTTTTTTTAAAGTTTTTAAATAGGTTTTAAATAAATTTCTTTTTTTTAAGCCGAAAACGACCATTTTAGCCTCGTTTTAAGTTAGATTAAACATTTAACCGAAAAACGAACTGAACCAGATTATCCAAAACGTTATCCAGATTTCAGAAATCCAAATATGTGGCTAGAAATGGAGAGGTGGGCCCCACCCCACCCCCCCTATCTATACCGATCGGACAAGGGGGAATACCCCTTGCCTTGTAATTTCGTTTTCTCATCAAACATTCAACAATCTTCATCTCCTCTCCATTTTATGATCCCAAAAATCCAGAAATTTAGCAAGAAAACCGAGGTAAAAATCGAGTTATTTACGTGTTCATCTTCGTTTCTTGAGTTTATTCGCAAGAAAATGAGGTTTCAAGTGAAAAAGGGTGAAAACCCGAGATGAAAACCGATTCTTGCATGATCAAGTGATGTATACGGGTTATACAAGGGATCTTGGTCCAAGAAAGGAGTTAAACGAACCAAAAACGAATTTTTACGGTTTAAATCTTTGTTTTTAAATCATAACCGAAACCATGAAAGAAATGGCTTGATTGTGGGTGTAACTTGCTTGGTGTGGTGTTATTGTGCTTGTAGGTGTTGTATCTAGTTGTTAACCAAGGCTAGAAAGCAAGATCCTTGCGATTTGAAGCTAAAAACACAAGGTAGTTCGGTTTATGTTCGGTTATGAGTGTTTTGGACAGATTGTGGTACGTTTAGAGTTAGGCTACGAAATTTCACAGAGATGATCTACACATGAAAATATGAGATCTGTGAAATTTTGATAATTTTTGGACAAAGGATGAATATTTGGTGAATTTAATGCTCGGTTTTGGCTAAAAATGGTGAAAAATAGTTAAATATCATGAAAAATTCTGGAAAATTCCAGATAAGCTTTCTATAACATGTAAAAGTCACACACAAAATTTTAGGTCCGTTGGAGAAGACTAAGTAGGCTTTTCGGTTAAACGAGTTCTAGGGTTTTCTAGCTCGGTTTTAGTGAAAATGGCATGTAAAAGGAGATTTTGGTTCTGAAAAAATTACAGGGAACCATGTGGATGGCAGGGGTCATCCAGGAAAAATTTGGGATTTTTCTAAGGTCGTTTGGTATTTACGACATATTTAGAGTTTATATGGTGTTTAAAAATAGATAAATAAATTTAAAATTTAAAAATTAATTCTGGAAATATTTTTATAAAATTCCCCACTGTCAAAAAGTGTTTGTGCAAAATTTCAAGATCCGGGATTAAATGGATAATTATTTGTGTAAAAACAAACTTTTAAAGTTTAAAACGCGTAAACCGGTAAAGTTCGCCTAAACGAGCTGACTGGTGTATAAAAACCCCTAAAAATGAACTATTTTCATATAAATGAGTTAAACAAGTAAAAATAAATCATCCGAAAATAATTCGGATGATTTGGGTAATTTTATCCAATTTAATAGTTTCCGGTACACTAAAGACGGAAACGGGTCCCGCGGCCAATCGGGGCGTCTAAATCGAGTTCTAATTTCACAACTTTAATTAAATTGTCAGTCAACAACTATTTTCGGGTCGTGTGTGACCAAACTCATTTTTGAAACGTAAAAACGGATAACCGTGCTAGGCACGCAAAACGGGGAAAACGAATTAATAGTAATTTTAACTATTGAACTCTAAACGATATCACAATCTGAGTCCGGAGAAGTGTTTCTGGGTTAACATTGCCCCCGGAACGGTTACAGTACTGGGTTAACAGTGTCCCCGGATGTACCGGTTAACACGGGTAAAGTTATATTAATAGTGATTGTATAGTAACGAACTTAGGGATCGTATTACAGATCCGGATTAATAGCTTGCGTACTGTGTAACCTACTGCTTGCTATAAGGTGAGTTTCACGAGCCCCTTTTTCTGAATTGTTTTTAAATATTTTCCCGGGGCGGAAAGCATGTTACTATTGAAATGTTTAAGTACATACTGAACGCATGGATTTGCGTGTATTTACATATATTTTATTGTACGGGAATCGTACGGAAATGTACTAAGATGGTAATTGTCTGAGTTGCTAACATTGAAAGGCCCCGCAACACGAGTGATTAGCTAAAAGCCGGTAGAGTGTGAATAGTACTATTGGTCTGACAAACCCAACTGGTCCGGCATGGATTTGCTGATGTTTCCCAGCCAGTTGCACATGTCTATTTTGTTGTTATTTATTTTGCTATGTAATGTTAGGCATAGCGGTTTGGGGCAGGTTCGTGGGCGGAGTATGCCACGGGGTTGTGTGTGGATAGTCAGAGGTTTCACTTGTGGGCTCAGCATAATTACATCGCTAATATATGATTATTATAATGATTTGTCACTGTTTATTTAAATTAGTGAAACTCACCAACTATTCGTAGTTGACCCGTTTTCTTTACATGCTTTCTAGGTACTCCCAAACTGGAATAATTGCTACATGCTTGACGATGCGTGCTTTGTGTGGAGGCTTAATGATCTTTTTGTATTGATTATGTTAATGTACTGTTGGTAAAAACTTATGTGCTATCGCCTAGACGATAACTAGACTCGGAACAATGTAATATGGTGTAAATTAATGTAGTGGTGTTTTCTTTATAAGCAATGTTGTTGATATCAGACGTGTCTGTTGCATCCCGTTTACGTTTCCGCTGCGGTTACGGGGTGTTACAGAACTTGGTATCAGAGCCATTGGTTATAAAGAATTAGGATGTCTTTAAAAGATACCTAAAATATAACCAGTAGCTCAAGTATTATAGGATCTGAATATCAACTAATAATTTATAGTGACGAGATCTGGATGAACTTGGATGGACAAATGAGTTATTATGGTCAGGAACATAATAACAGACTTGTCCGCACGAGGGAATTCAGGGGAAGTCACGGGGAACATTAATAGGTAAAATCGGCAACATATGTGTAAGTATATGATAATATTTTTATGTGACAAAGTTGTATAAGTATGTGTATATTAATCATGATTTACATTATGGAAGAAACTATATGTTTGCTAACTTGTGTACAGGGAGGGATGTCGAGATCACGAAGTCTGTCAGTGGAGGAGGACCCGGAGGAGGTCAGTTCCGGGAACTCCTGGAGCTTACGCCTAGCATCCAGCACTGAGCCTAGTGAGACTAGCCGTAGGAGTGCTAGCCTGTCCTCCCCTACTAGGGTTGCCAGATCCCCCACCCCACCCGCACCACAGTCACCTCTACCCCTCCCAGACCTGGACCCCGCCTCACGGCGCAGATCAGTGTCCCTTATGTCCCACCTACCTCTACCCCACCCAGATCTACTTTCCACAGGGGCGAGTCCTCCCGCCCCCAGCCTGAGCCTGTGCCTCCACCCGTGTGGGGTACCCCTAGGCTGGAGAGGGATGAGCGTCCCTCCTCCGAGGCTGCATGGCTCCGAGTGCTCACCGAGAAGGTGATTGAGCACACCATCGCCTTGACGGTGGGGATCCAGAGGAGGAGACACTTGGCGGACTGCGTACTGGACAGCCAGTACGCGATTGGCCAGCTGAGGAGGGAGGGCGCATACTCCCAATGGATGATTGACCGGATGGAGACACGGATTCGGGGTTTGATGGCGGTGTTGGTGGTGATGGTGGCAGTGTTGGTGTGGTTGGTATACCACCATGTTTAGTTATGTTAGGGTGGTAGTAGTCAGGGTCCGCTTTTTGATACTCTGTGTAAGCAGTTAGTGGCGATGCTAACATAGAGTGAATCTTGGGTAGTTATAGTACAGCCACTAGCCCATAGGGGGCCTTTTTTGGGGATATCATTGTAGATACTTTTGGTGTATAATTCAAGCACTGACCCATAGCGGGTTATGTCGAAATGATGCCGATGTAGGACTAATGTATGAAAACTTAATCTATGTGATGATGGTAGGAATGTAATGTGTACTGATGTTTAAGAAATATGTACTGATGTTTATTAATGAATGGAATATGTGTTGTGTATCGAGATTGGAATTTGTATTAATTATATGTATTTTCTTAATGTTGTGTAGAATGGCACCAAAACGGTCAGCTCGAATGTCAGAAGTGGATGTGGATCGTCTGATTGCTCGACAGTTAGAGGCGGCGATACCGGATATAGTATCGCGCATCGCCGCCAGTATTAACAATACTACCAATCCAGACCCTGCGAGCAATCAAACGACCACCAATAATGATGGGGAACAAAATGTTAATCCTCCACCGAACGGTAACCCGGTTCCGAGTAATGACGCACCGCCTAGGGTGGTCGTTACAGATAGTAATGGCCCTATACCTAGTGTAGAAACGAACCGCACTGAACCGACTCCTGCAACTAAGGGATGTTCAATCAAAGATTTTATGTTGTGCAAGCCCCTAGAATTTAGCGGGTCTGAGGGACCAAATGGGTTGGTTAAGTGGATTGAGAAAATAGAGTCTGTTGTGAACATCAGTAACTGCCCTGAGGATTACGTTGTTAAGTATGCTACCTGCACGTTCACGGACCATGCCTTGACATTGTGGAACACAATAGTGCAAACTCGCGGTCAGGCAGCGACAAACCGCATGACCTGGGCAGAGCTCAAGGCCCTTGTACTGGAACGTTTCTGCCCGAAAAACGAACTGCAGAAGTTAGAAAACGAATTGTGGAACCTGGAGATGCAGGGGGCAGACCACTTGGGTTATACGAACCGATTTAATGAATTGTCGCGATTGGTGCCATGGTTGGTCACCCCAGAGTCAAAGAGGGTTGAGCGCTATATATGGGGACTAACTCCAGTAGTAAGGAGTATAGTCAACTCTGGGGACACAAGACGTTTGAGGGTGCGGTGACTCAAGCTGGTATCGTCACATACGATTTCGTGAGGAGTGGGTCACTGAAGGTGGCAGGAGAGTCTGCTGGGGAAAAGCGATGTACGTATGACAATAGGATCCAGGAGAAGCAGCAAAATAAACGTGCTCGGCCCGCTGCCCAGAACTACGCCATGACTAGTTCAGGCGGAAGGCAGGAATCGCAGAAAGGGACATTCCCTAAGTGTGGGAAATGCGGTTACCAGCATGGTGGCGAGTGCAAGGTGGTAGTGTGCCACCGGTGTGGCAGGATTGGGCACTACGCACCGAGTTGTAGGACAAACCTGAACAATCTGAACCGACAACCGCAACCTATCCGGGCGCAGCCATATTGGACCCAACCAGCCCAACAACAAAACCCACAAGGAAACCAAATGATGACCACCAGCCGTGCTTGCTTTGAATGCGGCAGCACAGATCACTTCAAGAGAAACTGTTCGAAACTGAACCAGGGAGGAAATGGGAGGCAAACCGCGAGTCAGGCATCGTCGTCCAATCCGGCGAGAGGCCGAGCATTTGTGTTGGGGGCGAACGAAGCACGCCAGGACCCCAGCGTAGTGACAGGTACATTCCTCGTCTTTGATCATTACGCTTCTGTATTATTTGATACGGGCGCCGATAGAAGTTTTGTCTCCGTTAAGTTCCTATCGATAGCAAACCTTCCGATTAGTGAAACCATAGAACCTTATACCGTAGAAGTCGCTAACGGTAAAACCATGATAGTTAATCAGATAGTTCGGAATTGCCCTTTTATTCTGAACGATCAATCCTTCCTGATTGACTTATTACCGGTAGAATTAGGTAGTTTTGACGTAATAGTAGGAATGGATTGGTTAGCACGTAACAAAGTGGAAATAAACTGTGAAAAGAAAATCGTCAAGATCCGGGTGTCGGATGACGAAGAGGTGTTAGTGCAAGGAGAGAAGTCGGGCACAATGATACCATTTATATCCCACCTCAAGGTGTTAAAATATATACGCCAGGGATGCGTGGCGTATCTAGCGAGCTTGACGGTCACAGATTCTGAGGAGAAACGGGTGGAAGATATCCCGGTGGTACGCGAATTTCCACAAGTTTTCCCAGAAGAACTTCCTGGATTACCGCCAACCCGACAGGTCGAATTCAGAATCGATTTAATACCTCAAGCTGGCTTTGTTGCTAAAGAACCCTACCGACTTGCACCGTCCGAGATGCAAGAATTATCCAATCAGTTGCAAGAATTGTTGGATAAAGGATTTATACGTCCTAGTCATTCCCCGTGGGGTGCACCTGTATTATTCGTGAAAAAGAAGGACGGGAGCCTTAGAATGTGCATTGATTACAGGGAGTTAAACAAGTTAACAATCAAAAATAAGTACCCTCTTCCCCGAATTGATGATCTGTTTGACCAGCTGCAAGGTGCGAGCTATTTCTCAAAAATCGATCTTAGATCAGGATACCATCAGGTTAGAATTCAGGAAGAAGATATCCCAAAAACCGCATTCCGGACTCGCTACGGCCATTACGAGTTCTTAGTTATGCCTTTCGGACTAACAAATGTGCCGGCAGTGTTCATGGACCTCATGAATCGAGTCTGTAAACCCTACCTCGACAAATTCGTCATCGTGTTTATTGACGATATTTTGATCTACTCGAAAAGTAAAGAAGAGCACGAGCAACACTTAAGAATAATTTTAGAGCTTCTGAATCAGGAGAAGTTGTATGCAAAATTCTCCAAGTGTAACTTCTGGTTACAAGAAGTGCAATTCCTCGGTCACGTCGTAAACCATCAAGGAATACACGTTGATCCGAGTAAGGTTGAAGCAATTAAGAATTGGCAATTGCCTAAATCGCCAAAGGAAATCCGCCAATTCTTAGGCTTAGCTGGATATTATCGTCGATTTATAGAGAACTTTTCCAGCATCGCCCAACCTTTAACTCTCCTGACTCAAAAGGATCGAAAGTATGAATGGGGAGAAGAGCCAGAAACAGCGTTTCAAACGTTAAAGCAAAAATTGTGCCAAGCGCCGATTTTAAGTCTCCCCGATGGAGACGATGGTTTTGTCGCGTATTGTGACGCATCGCGTAGAGGGTTAGGATGCGTGTTGATGCAGAATAATAAGGTTATAGCCTATGCTTCCCGACAGTTAAAAGTACACGAGAAAAACTACACTACTCACGACTTAGAACTGGGAGCGGTTATCTTCGCATTTAAAATCTGGAGACATTATCTCTACGGTACGAAGTGCACCACTTCACCGATCATAAAAGTTTGCAGCACATATTCGATCAGAAAGAACTGAATATGAGGCAACGAAGATGGGTCGAGTTGTTAAGCGATTATGACTGTGACATCCGTTATCATCCCGGCAAGGCTAACGTCGTAGCCGATGCCTTGAGTAGGAAAGATCGGGTTAAGCCACTGCGAGTGCGAGCACTGGGGATGATAGTCCAGTCGAACCTTTCGGACCTGATTCGAGTCGCTCAACGTGAGGCGTTGAAAGAGGAACAATTGGAAAAGGAGGGACTTTACGGCAATGAGAAGGATTTCGAACAGCGCGTTGACGAAATTCTCTATTTCAAAAATCGGGTTTGGATCCCGATCCTCCATGACCTTCGTGATTTAATCATGGACGAAGCGCATAGATCGAAATATTCCATACATCCGGGATCGGATAAGATGTACAAGGATATGAAGGAGTTCTACTGGTGGCCGGGTATGAAAAAGGATATAGCAACGTATGTCGGTAAGTGTACGACTTGTGCGAGAGTTAAGGCGGAGCACCAGAAACCCTCGGGGATGTTACAACAACCGGAAATTCCCGAGTGGAAGTGGGAGCAAATCACGATGGATTTTGTGACACATCTCCCTAAGACGTCCCGAGGACATGATGCAATTTGGGTAATCATGGATCGATTAACCAAATCGGCACATTTTATCCCGATTAGGAATAATTATAACACTGAGAGACTTGCGCAGATTTATATAAATGAAATTGTGTCTCGTCATGGGATACCCATCTCAATCATCTCCGATCGGGATAGCCATTTCACCTCCAATCTTTGGCAAGCTGTGCAAGAAGCGCTGGGAACGCGCATTGATCTAAGCACAGCTTACCACCCTCAAACCGATGGTCAGTCTGAGAGGACCATCCAAACCCTGGAGGATTTGCTTCGTGCATGCGTACTGGATTTTAAGGGAAATTGGGATCAACATCTCCCACTCGTTGAATTTTCCTATAATAACATTTACCATAGCAGTATAAAGGCAGCGCCTTACGAAGCATTGTATGGTCGGAAGTGCCGATCACCACTCTGCTGGACTGAAGTGGGCGACACTCAGGTTATTAGATCAGACCTGATCCAGGAAACGACCAGCAAAATCCTTGAAATTAGGAAAAATCTGAAGGCCGCGCGGGATCGGCAGAAGAGATGGCTTAAATCTTTGTTTTTAAATCATAACCGAAACCATGAAAGAAATGGCTTGATTGTGGGTGTAACTTGCTTGGTGTGGTGTTATTGTGCTTGTAGGTGTTGTATCTAGTTGTTAACCAAGGCTAGAAAGCAAGATCCTTGCGATTTGAAGCTAAAAACACAAAGTAGTTCGGTTTAAGTTCGGTTATGAGTGTTTTGGACAGATTGTGGTACGTTTAGAGTTAGGCTACGAAATTTCACAGAGATTATATACACATGAAAATATGAGATCTTTGAAATTTTGGTAATTTTTGGACAAAGGATGAATATTTGGTGAATTTAATGCTCGGTTTTGGCTAAAAATGGTGAAAAATAGTTAAATATCATGAAAAATTCTGGAAAATTCCAGATAAGCTTTCTATAACATGTAAAAGTCACACACAAAATTTTAGGTCCGTTGGAGAAGTCTAAGTAGGCTTTTCGGTTAAACGAGTTCTAGGATTTTCTAGCTCGATTATAGTGAAAATGGCATGTAAAAAGAGATTTTGGTTCTGGAAAAACTACAGGGGACCATGTGGATGGCAGGGGTCATCCAGAAAAAATTTGGGATTTTTCTAAGGTCGTTTGGTATTTACGACATATTTAGAGTTTATATGGTGTTTAAAAATAGATAAATAAATTTTAAATATAAAAATTAATTCTGGAAATATTTTTATAAAATTCCCCACTGTCAAAAAGTGATTTGTGCAAAATTTCAAGATCCGGGATTAAATGGATAATTATTTGTGTAAAAACAAACTTTTAAAGTTTAAAACGCGTAAACCGGTAAAGTTCGCCTAAACGAGCTGACTGGTGTATAAAAACCCCTAAAAATGAATTATTTTCATATAAATGAGTTAAACAAGTAAAAATAAATCATCCGAAAATAATTCGGATGATTTGGGTAATTTTATCCAATTTAACAGTTTCAGGTACACTAAAGACGGAAACGGGTCCCGCGGCCAATCGGGGCGTCTAAATCGAGTTCTAATTTCACAACTTTAATTAAATTGTCAGTCAACAACTATTTTCGGGTCGTGTGTGACCAAACTCATTTTTGAAACGTAAAAACGGATAACCGTGCTAGGCACGCAAAACGGGGAAAACGAATTAATAGTAATTTTAACTATTGAACTCTAAACGATATCACAATCTGAGTCCGGAGAAGTGTTTCTGGGTTAACATTGCCCCCGGAACGGTTACAGTATTGGGTTAACAGTGTCCCCGGATGTACCGGTTAACACGGTTAAAGTTATATTAATAGTGATTGTATAGTAACGAACTTAGGGATCGTATTACAGATCCGGATTAATAGCTTGCGTACTGTGTAACCTACTGCTTGCTATAAGGTGAGTTTCACGAGCCCCTTTTTCTGAATTGTTTTTAAATATTTTCCCGGGGCGGAAAGCATGTTACTATTGAAATGTTTAAGTACATACTGAACGCATGGATTTGCGTGTATTTACATATATTTTATTGTACGGTAATCGTACGGAAATGTACTAAGATGGTAATTGTCTGAGTTGCTAACATTGAAAGGCCCCGCAACACGAGTGATTAGCTAAAAGCCGGTAGAGTGTGAATAGTACTATTGGTCTGACAAACCCAACTGGTCCGGCATGGATTTGCTGATGTTTCCCAGCCAGTTGCACATGTCTATTTTGTTGTTATTTATTTTGCTATGTAATGTTAGGCATAGCGGTTTGGGGCAGGTTCGTGGGCGGAGTATGCCACGGGGTTGTGTGTGGATAGTCAGAGGTTTCACTTGTGGGCTCAGCATAATTACATCGCTAATATATGATTATTATAATGATTTGTCACTGTTTATTTAAATTAGTGAAACTCACCAACTATTCGTAGTTGACCCGTTTTCTTTACATGCTTTCTAGGTACTTCCAAACTGGAATAATTGCTACATGCTTGACGATGCGTGCTTTGTGTGGAAGCTTAATGATCTTTTTGTATTGATTATGTTAATGTACTGTTGGTAAAAACTTATGTGCTATCGCCTAGACGATAACTAGACTCGGAACAATGTAATATGGTGTAAATTAATGTAGTGGTGTTTTCTTTATAAGCAATGCTGTTGATATCAGACGTGTCTGTTGCATCCCGTTTACGTTTCCGCTGCGGTTACGGGGTGTTACACACCGGGAGCGGGGCCTTACATAGTTGTGTGGGTGTAAGACATAATAAACATAAAAACGATCTTGCGGATCAATATTTGATTATTCAACGAAGATTAAGGATCAAGAAAACCAATGGTTTGCTGTTTGGGTCAAAAACGGGTCACAGATACGGGTTTGGACGATTTGGATCCAGATTATGATATATTAGTTAATCTAATTTACGAATTAGTCCCTGAACTTAAGGTGTGGATACAAAAGGGTTAAAAACTAAGTTTGAGGGGTAGAATATGAATATAAATTAAATTACATATTAAATAAAGAATGAAAAATAATGTAAGTAATTTAGATATTTTATTGATTAGTTTACGCGAAAATGAAGTCAGTTGGTATTGGGTATTAATATAATAAATGAAAAATATGAGTTGTTACAAATGAAATCCCATGATTTTCCTAAATATATATTTTAATTATCATTCTTTAGTTTGTTGTTCTTTTTTCTTTTCTCGTTTAGCTTGAGTGATAAATTTTTTTATTTTACATTACTATAACATACTAATTTAGTAACTCGTTTTTTTTATTATTTTAATTATAGAACCTACAATCCAAATCATTCAGATAATGTTTTCTATTATTTTTTGATAACCAATATTGGAACCATGCAAGTTCGATTTATTTGCTAAACATATATAAGTTTTCTAATAATTACTAATAAATGTTTGATTAGTAATTAGTTTGTTTCATTGTCATATATTAAGTTATTATACATACATATATATATATATAAAAATAAATAGAGACATGTGCGTTTTTAAAATGTTAAGTTTATATTTAATTAAATGTATTCAATATAAAAAATAATGGTGAAATAAATAAAATCACAAATTAAAATCTTTAAATTAATGTTTCTAATTTTTTTATTCATATTTGTAACAAATGTCTGTTATATTAAAAGATAATTGTTTAATTTAAAGTACTATTGTTTATGTTAACTTATTATATACGGGTTGTTTTCTATTATTCGTTTATAATATTTACGTATTTTTTATATTTTGTATTTATTATAAAAAATTAATAATATATTTAGGGTTAGAGTTTGATGATGAAAATGTTTTACAAGTAAATGGTTCTGGTGACACCCATGACCGGCTTATTTTGTTTACTATAAATTTGTTTATTAATTATGAATAATATATTTTCTTTAAAAAACTGGATTATTTTAGTATATTCTTATTTTATAGGATGTTCATATCAAATATTTGGTGAGATTAATTTTTAATTTAATAAAATATTTTAACCCGTTTAAAAGCTATCTGGGTTTGAGGAGACCCATACACGTGAATTCGAATCAAATGCATGAGAAGCTTTCGTCATAATACAAATAAACAAAAACAATAGTTATGCCACATGACACCTAATTGGCCTATTTTGTAAAAAGTCGCCCCATTATTGTTCAACTTTTAAACTCATAATTTTTAAATTAAAAAAATCATATGTATTTGTAATCATAAAATCCTCTATCATTTTAATATCGTGAACATTTAATTGGTGAGATTTCTTAATACGATGAACATTTAATAAGAATCTATTTATTATTTTTTCTCTTTGTGGCATATGAAAGCGTAAGCATCATTGGTTCCAAACTACAAAGCAAACCCACCCCCTCCTGTGTGGGTAGATTCGGGATGAGCAAATTTGGTACCGGTACCAAAATCGGAACTGATTTGGTACCGTCAGTACCGAATCGGTACGGTCCCTAGGGTAGATTGTTAAATGTTAATTCAAGGCAAACCTTTTCCATGAAGAATATATATGTTTTAAAAACATAAATGTGTAATTAATTATTATTATTATTACATATAAATACCACTAACTCTTTACCATTTTATTCGCTAAAATCTTCCATCATTTGTTATTCATTCCAACCTTCACCATTTTTATTGACTCAAACGTTCGACGACTAATTTATTAAACGACGATATCAGGATATTCATACCACCGAGCGATTATGATACGACATTTTTACAATTGATAGTAGTATACAATTTTTTAAAGATTTCATCGAGCAAGCCGAAGAGAAAGACATGACAACATCATCAAGCATTATTATAAGGAAGACACGACAACATCATCATCGAGAAATATAATTGGCCGAATGATCATTTAATTTATGTTTTCGTATTAATTTTTTTTAGTTTGAATTGTCGTATTTTATTTTTTTGGTTTTCAGATATGTTATATTTTTAATTTTAATGATATTTTAATTTTAATTACATTTAATTTTTTTATTTATTTTAGATTATAAAAAACAAAAAACAGAAAATGTTCTTGGGTACTTGTGGGTAGGCGACGCCGGTGATTTTGCGGTTTATGAGTACATGAGGAAAGAAATGAGATGGCAGTGCGGGATTGACCGGTGCATGGGTAATACCCATGAGTGCCCATTCCTCACTTATACATGACTAAATTGATGACGACAAGTACATCAATATCTGAAGAGAATGGTAAGTTTTAATTTATATTTTGATTCAAAGATTTTTATTTACTAGTATTTCAAAATCATCTCATTTTAGTTTAATCGGGAGGGTTACGTTTACTAAAAACTATCATTGAATTATACGGGATGAGAAAATGTCAAATGTGCACCCGAGGTATAAAGTTTGGCCATTCTTTGTGAACTTGATCAATTAACATTTATAATGATAACTTACGTAGAAACCCAACCAAATCGATGATATATGACCATCATCAACTCTCCATAATTATTTTTACAAACCATACTAGCTATTATTTTGTTTATTATTCACATATTACTATATTATTGATTGAAAAAATTCAGTTCACTAAACTGACAAAGCATCAGTTAGTAACATTTTCTTTATATTTCAAATTACAAATACTTAAATTGGTTTTAAATACATATAATCTTTCACAAATTAACTTAACTGTATTTCTCAATTTCAAAGTCTTCTGATAAAACTTGTAATGATAGTTTTTCTTAATGTTAACTTGTAACATCCCAAAACATCCTAGAATAATATTAATATGTTATTTTTGTTGGAGGGATTAATTTGAGTTAGTAAAGATAGTAATAAAATAATAAAATAAAAAGGGATGGTGGGTTTTAATTAATTATGGACTAAAACGGAAAGATGGGCCTAAGGTCCATGTGCTTAAAGAGTATAAATACCCCTTAAACCCTAATCATTTTCATTTCCATTCATTCTACACCATAGCCTACACCATCAAAAACACACACTTAAGCCAAACACTCTCTACTCTACTATATTCAACGATCCGAGACCAACCGAAGGTAAGTAATCATTCATCTCAGCTGACCCAACATGTTAGAACCCAACACCGCAACCACGTGATGTCATATGAGCCGTTTGGATCTAGATCTAGCTTTATTCGGGTGTTTAACCAACCAAGAATGAGCTTAAGGGCCACACCTTAGCTCAGATCTGGACACCCCAAAGCTACCTAAGTAATAAACGATCAAACCCCGACCGGCCATAGTGGTTAACGGCGGGTGACGGCGTCGGAATCGGCGAAAAACCTTAAAACGCGTATTTAAGAGCTGAACAAGACTTATGCGCCATATAAGTATATATGCCGTGTAAGTCTGAGCAGCGCATAAGTGTGTCAGTTGTATATGTAATCAACGTGTAAGTGTGTAAGCAGCGTGTAAGCATGACAGTGTGTAAGTAAGCATAGCGTGTAAGTAGTACGCCGTGTATGTATGACTTATACGTCGAACAACTTATACACCTGAATGACTTACACGCCTATAGAACTTATACGCCGAGACACCTTATACGCTAGTGGAACTTATACGCCAAATTTCACTTATACGTCAAAAGTGAACTTATATGGACTTGATGCGAATTTATAAAATAAACGAAAGATAGACAGCGTATACATACGTAAACGATAAACATGGACTTATACGCTATATGAGCTAAAGATAAG
Organism: Bidens hawaiensis; assembly: GCF_021521415.1. Classification (NCBI taxonomy): domain Eukaryota; kingdom Viridiplantae; phylum Streptophyta; class Magnoliopsida; order Asterales; family Asteraceae; genus Bidens; species Bidens hawaiensis. Next base: position 31,417 of record NW_027493111.1, read on the forward strand.
TAAATAGTTAATAATGAAAGGTAACGTTTAAAATGAAGATTTGACTTGATTCACATAGGGGGCTCTACCCCTTGGACCCTGCTAAAGGCTACCGCCCCTAGAACCCTACTGCCCCTGGACCCCCGTAGCTAGGGGTTACAATAACCTAGGATATGATATGGTTAGGGCTAGTTAATTGTACATGGAATTGTTATATAGTTAGCCACGCCCAGTTAAGGAAAGGTGTTACCATTAAATCTGAAAGGAATCGTTCACATGTGAGTTTCTAGCCCCATATCCTTGTTATGTTTTCGGGGTTGTGTGCATACTCGATGTGAATAGTTAATACACTTACCTAAAGTGCTAAGTGTATGCCATATATGATATGTGTGTTAGTTATCGAAGTTATGAATGAATGATTGTCGGTACGTGAATGATCTTTGGATATTGCATGTATCGCTAAGGAAGGTAAGTGTTAGAATATGTAACTGAGTATAAAGTATGTATGAATGATAAAGCAAGGTATGTATGAGATCGTATGAATCATAGTATGAAGATAGGGTCGTGTGAATATAAGTACAGACCCTAATAATATATGTGAATGTAGGGAATAAACCTTAATAATATCTGTGAACGAAGGGAATAGACCCTAATAATATCTATAAATGTAGGGAACATGCCCTAATAATATATGCGAATAAAGGGAACATACCCTAATAATATCTGCGAATGTTATAGGGCAAAATGCTCTTAAAATATATATGTATGTAAGAAAGAATGAAAGAATGTAAGTATGGAAGAAAGATTGAATAGGTTAATAAGTAATATGTATCTTCGGATGCATATAAGTAAGTTGATATAATACAAAGTGTACACCTTTTATTATCAAATTATCCTCTTATTTTGGTAAAACTTCATGCAAATTCGTTGTATTCGGTACTTATTTGAGTTATTTATGAATTTGCAGGTCCAGGCGCCCGCCCGACGAAGAAACGATGAAAAGATGGCGTTTTTCGGACAAAAATCAAGAATCTGCCAAAAGTGCATGACCATGCTAAGAAAGTGCATGACCATGCAGAGTGCAGGTGCATGACCATGCTAAGGAAGTGTATGGCCATGCTGAGCAACTGCACCATCATGCACTTTATGGGTATGATTGTGCACCTTTATCGGAACCCGTGCACATCTGATACCGTGCCAAAGTGCATGACCATGCTAGGAAAGTGCATGACCATGCTCTGAAATGGCACCATCATGCGCTTTATGTGCATGACGGTGCACCTTTATTGGAACCCGTGCACATCTACTATCGAGCCAAAAGTGAAACTGCACCATCATGCACTTTTTGTGCACCATCATGCACTTCCGAGGGCAGGAGCCCGTGCACTATCTGATGCCGAGGACAAGACACATTAATTTTGAAAGTGCACTAGCTAGTGCCGGAAATGCACGACCATGCACTTTTTGTGCATGACCGTGTACTTTTTTTGGAACCTGCAACTCTGAGCCGCCGAAAGTGAAAGTTTGACTTACTCAAAATAGTGCACGACCAAGCACTTTTTGTGCATGACCATGCACTTTGTCCAGAAGCTTATAAACACTTATTTTCACTTCATTTTGGTCTGTGGAGCCTTGGTGATTCTCTCTCTAACTGTTGAAAATTATGTTTTGTGTTCCTTCAGAGTTTGAAGGCTTCCACCATCCTCAAGATCAATTATTCCATTCTTCAATCCTTCTTTGATCTTAGTTTACTTCCTATTGTTTTTGAACATGTTTTGTAATCTTATTTCTAGTTTGATTGTAGTTGTATTAAGACTTATGGGCTAATTACTTTTGCTATCTAGACAATGTTGAAACTCTTATTAATGTGATATATTATCTATGCATGATTTTGGTAAAGTGGTTTTCTTTCAAGAATATGGTTGAATTTATAAGTTGATATTGATGGTGTTCATGCTTGTTATGTTACATAACCTTGTTAGTTTTGCAAATTTTTAGGCATTCATATTGGAAAACTATGTTCTAGATGTTTGTTTGTAAACTTTGAATGTTCATGAAATCTTTGTTTACATTACTAAGTTAGGAATGACTAGTAAAAATTAACTTGGTTATACAATTATTGATGAGTATGAAACCCTACACTTAATATTGGAAAATTGATGAGTGTTGTTATGAATCTTGACTTGGTGATGACTTGCTAGTTAAAGTTTCATAAGTTTATATTAATTTAATGAATTTAACTACTTTAGTGTAATCTTAGGTGGTTAGAATGTTGTTCATGCTAGCTTTCCTTTGATTATGAGACTTTGTTGTTTTGACAAACAAGTTAGTCTATGTTTATCTCTTGATTGAAAACATATCTTGATGATTATTTGCTAGTATTAGGTTGCTTTATTGTAATCTAGTATTTATGTTTAGATTCATGATGTTTTACCATATCATTGATATTTTATCATATTAGTAGAGTGGATTCATGTCTAGGTAGTTTGTTGGATTGATTATATTCTTATGTTTTTACTTGCTTATTTTCATTGTATGCAAATTAAGTTAATTAAAATTCAACTTAAGATTTACTTGTTCGGTTGGTCATTTACAAAGATTTAGTACTAGAAATTTGTCGTGTCCATGGATTGATACTCGGTTCTCACCGACACTTTATTACAAACGATAGGTACACTTGCCTTTCGTGTGTGATTTAGTTGTAGGTGAAAACCTATTTTAAAACCCGATTTGTGTGGAACTTTTACTTAAAATTTATATATATTCACACACGTCATAAGTATATGAATCTATTTTATGTTACCTATTTTAACTAAAACTCACTCAGCGTAGCTGACTTTTAGTATGCACGCAGGTAAATAGATTGAAGTAGCTGGCTTGAGAGAGAGACACATGGCATGATTTGAAGGGACTGACATCCAAAGAAGATTTCTCATGATGTTTTAATAAGCTACTCTATGTTATGCTTTAAAAGCAAGTATTGAATGTTTGTAAATAATTTCCGCGAAAGTTTCAATTAACTCTGATATTTAGAATTGTGTTTACGAGTAAATCTAACGTAAAGTAGGGCACGGGGACCGGGCCTTACATAACTTGCATTATTAAGGTTGAAGTGTAGAGATGGTATAAAAATATCAATTATAAGGTACAAATTATGTTGTATAATTGCGTACCTGGGGAATGAATTCGATCAATGATGCAAACCTGTAATCATGATTTCAATATTACTTTCTTGAACAATTGCCTGGATTAATCTCTGAATCATGAATCACTTTCAGATAAACCTATTTGCGGGTTACACGCAATGATTTATCGGATAAGACAAAGATTTTTTGTAGTTGGAATTGAATTTTGATGATTCTATATGATGATGAAGAACCAGAGAGAAGTAACCGTCTCTCTGTTCTATCTATTCGATCGATATATTCTTGTTCTCCAGGGAATGAAAATATTAATTAATATATTAATCCAAACCTAATTCCCTCATGAGCCCAAATGAATTAATTTAAAAGCCCATTTAACATTACACTTAAGCCCAGGTATAAAACCGAATGACAAAGTTTAAATAACATTATTGTTAAACAAGCCCGCACTCCCGCGTCACCTAACTCGTTTAACTCTAACATTATTTCCTCGATCGACAAGTTAATCCAATAACACTAAAATATCCAACAATCATCCCCTATTTTAGTGATATCCATGATTATCTCAACCATCGTCACAGAAACGCAAACGTATGCATAAATGAAAATGTCCTACAGATTGAATTTTCATCTTAGTAAATTAACGATCCAAATATTCGATTATCGGGGTGTCCTATGGATTGAACCCTTGCAATCCATTTGAATACTTGAAGGCAAAATACACATACGTTTATAAATCCAAATTCCACTCGACACAATATTTTACTAGCATGTGTCCTAATCCTTTAAAGAATATATCAAAGCTCAAGTCCAAAGCCTCTTGAAGCGGCTAAACTTCATATTCTTATAGGTAGTTCATTTTTCTCGCACCCGCACTGCAATTTATCATTTAACTATTAAGAAGCTATACTTCAACCTTCTTTATCTTGCGGTCCGAACACAAACCTTGGGATGTTTATGATATTGTGTTCCAATATCTCTATGACAAGCTTTCCGCATTGAATTCAGCATCTAACGTTGTATTAGATGGGAATTGGGTGTCTTGACATAGGATATTAAAGTATGGACTTTGAACCCATCCCCATGACTGATATGTTCACGAGATCTCTTCCTAACCTTTTAGTTAGATCATCAGCTAAATTATACTCATATATGACAAACCAACTGATATCACACATTGTATTGTATAACATATAACCGTCTAGACTTTCCATTATAAATTTGACCTAGTCATCACTATTTCACCTGATAAATTTTGGTGATATCGGTTCGACCACAATGGAATTTAGTAATCACGGTTTCTTAGCCATTTCAACCACTTTTATCAATTGTTGCAAATGCTAGAAACACGAATTTCATTGTTAAGTTATGTAAATTCACTTCTTAATTACCTAATAAATGAAACATTCTCCAAAAGAGAGTACACATCCGTATTTAAGCGATTTGTTTACTACTTGCCTGTTGAGCACTAGGATTACTAGTATATCTGCTCAAACTGCCCACAACATACACTATGTAAGTCTTTGTGCAATCATAGCATACAACAAATATCCAGTTAACTTTGAATACTCTAATTATGAAATAGAATCACCTTGATTAGGCAAAAACTTGATATTAGGATCTATTTATATGAGTGTTAACCGAAGAACAATCAGGCTGATTGAATTTCTTCAATACTTTCTCAATATAATGAAATTGAATCATATATACCATTTTTTACCTAGGATAACAACAACCTCCCCCCGATCCTTTATATCAAAACTAGAATATAATAATTTATTTGTCTAATCAATCACTCAAACCTGAGTAAGATAACAAGGAATCAATCATTTCCTATAAGATTCTATTTTTCTTTTCACTCCAAAATAATTCACGTGACATAACCTGGCATGTCACAATATATACATATATATTTAGTTTTAATACAAATAGATTCAATAACAAATAGAACATTCATATTTAGTTTTAATACTCCAATAAACAAATATCCGAATCTAACAAAGGTTCTATGTCGAGATAAAATAAAACAGAAATTGTTTAAAACAACCAAGACAAGAGGTTCTTTTTAACCCCTAAAATATACAACACATAATCCAAAACATATGTTTTCCACAAGTAAATACAAGTCTTCAACCGGATCAAATTCTTCAAACCATTTCTGATCCTTGCATATATGACTCGTGTCACCTGAGTCTACCCACCATGCAAGCATGTCATCCTGTACATATTAGGAATAAGAAATAAACCACAAATAATTCTTCACCGAATTATTTATAAAACCATTAGACTTTTCGAGTCTAATAACAAACCCGAAGATCGAGTTACGTTTATTTCACACCTCAAAGGGTTTTCCAACTTGTATACTTCTAATGAGTTAGTTATTACCCGGCCTTGGCCCATTAACCCTATGTGTGTACCGTTGGGGCAAATGCTTTAACAATATTTTTATTTCATTCAAGCTATAAAGTAAACATTGTTTCTTCAAATCAAATCCAATTTTGTGTTTTGAAAATAATTAACATGCCCTGAATGACATATTGACTTAACTACAAAACTCATAGGTTTTGTCAAATTTAAAGCATAGTTAGTTACGTACCTTGTGAAGCATTCGGGTCTTTCGACCCACTTTGACCCACCACATTAGGCTTGTTTCCATCAGTAACCTTCACTTGGTAATCTTTCTTTAGGTGTCCCCATTTTTCACATCTCCAACAAAACAACTTTGGCTTTTTCAAAAGTTTCAGTTTTCATATAATAAAATAAAAGGAATGCCCATGAAGACTGAATCTAGTAATAAAACCATTATACCAGATTCTTGCAATTTAATCATTTGCAATCAAATTTTCGATGCCACTCATCTATTCTTTGTGCATTCTCAAAATATAATAAATAAATAAATAAATAAATAAAAACAATCCTATATAAGTGGTGTTAACAGCCTCCATCGATTTAATAAAAAAAACAAATAGGTTTATCTTTGTTGTATAATTGCGTACCTGGGGAATGAATTCGATCAATGATGCAAACCTGTAATCATGATTTCAATATTAATTTCTTGAACAATTGCCTGGATTAATCTCTGAATCATGAATCACTTTCAGATAAACCTATTTGCGGGTTACACGCAATGATTTATCGAATAAGACAGAGATTTTTTGTAGTTGGAATTGGATTTTGATGATTCTATATGATGATGAAGAACCAGAGAGAAATAACCGTCTCTATGTTCTATCTATTTGATCGATATATTCTTGTTCTCCAGGGAATGAAAATATTAATTAATATATTAATCCAAACCTAATTCCCTCATGAGCCCAAATGAATTAATTAAAAGCCCATTTAACATTACACTTAAGCCCAAGTAAAAAAACCGAATGACAAAGTCTAAATAACATTATTGTTAAACAAGCCCGCACTCCCGCGTCACCTAACTCGTTTAATCTCTAACGTTATTTCCTTGATCGACAAGTTAATCCAATAACACTAAAATATCCAACAAATGCCGTGTATAGCAAGTGTTTAAAGATTTATGATTTATTTATAGGATTGTTAGTTATAACAGTAACTTAATTTGGTCCCTATATAATGTAATACGTTATTTTGCTTTATAAAGTCATAACTCACACAATTTATATGGTTCAACATGTGTCGTACACATCTATCTAACCGATGCCACTGCAATTCATATCCATCTCCTTTTCATACTCCATTAACTGTGTTTAGCAAATTCCATGCCTTTTTCAACTTCTCAGAGGTATGATAATTCTTATTTAGGTTATAAACCTCACAAATCACTAATATATTTAAGATTAATAATATGTTATATTTTTATTCATTTTCAGGATCACATCTTCGTCAAACATAACAGGGTCGTCTCCGAGAATTTAAATACCTCGGCCGAGCAAAAATAAAAAGGCTCGTATTCCTTAACGAAAATTTTGTATTTGCTAGCATATATGGATAAAAATTTTATCAACCGGTTTATTATAAGTAGAAACCATTTTGAGCATGTACTTGTCTCATAAACTATAACAAATAACCTTATTTATAAAACCAAAAAAATATGTATATGTAACTAGCTTTTATCCCCCGTATTACGGGGTTGTTTTAAATTATTCGTTTCTAATCTTTAGATATTTTTTTGGATTATAATTTTATTTATTGTAAGGAAGTTAATATTGTAATTATGATTTAATTATGAAAGGGTTTCACAAATAAATAAGATGTTATAACCGTTTTAAAAGGTATCTATGTTTGGTGAGACCCATGACCCGCTTACCTTTTTTTTTACTACAAAATTGTATCTTAATTACAATTAATATATATTTTTAAAGTAGAATATTAATTTTAGTATATCCTTATTTTATAAAAATTTTATATCAAATATTTTGTGAGATTATTTTTTAATTTATTGAGATGTTATAACCCGTTTAAGGGCTATCTTGGTTTGGTGAAACCCATACCCGTGAATTCAGGTTAAATGCATGAGAAACTTTCATTTACAAATAAAACAATATGATGACTTGAGAAAAAGTATGGAGCAACCAGAGAGCTTTTAAATGTTTCATTTATATATATTATAGATAAAAATAAAAAAGTTTTTGCTCCCAAACCTTATGTGCCCCGGACGATTGTGCGGCTCGCACACCCTTCGAGCCTCCCTGAAACATAATAGTATTCAAGGACTAGAATACCAAGAAGAGTAATACATGGGATAATCCAAATAATGATAATAATAAAAAAGATTGGCTTATTAAATCAATGATGACATTTTCGGCTTAAAAACTGGTATGATATATACATATGGATACAAATATTAAAATATGCATGTAAAATAGGTCTTACACAAAATAAAGTAACTACTTTATACATACATGCATGATATAAATATCAAATTCACAACCAAAATAACCGGAATCTAATCGTTATGCAATTAGGACTTAAAAGTTAGTGTAATTTATAAAACAACAAATGTAATATATGAAGAGATTTTCTCAAATATGTAGATTCTATATTTTAAACTTTTATTGTTTGTACTATATATCTCATTTATCTTTTACTTTTAGTTTTGTTATTTTTTTCAAATAATTCATCTTATTTATTTTAAACATTTGACAATCAATCAATCAATCAAGCCCTGTATATCCCACCGCATAGCACGCTATCAGTAGAGTCAGGGGAGGGTGGGATGTAGGCAGGTCTTTTCTCTATCCGTGAGAATAGAGAGGCTGCTTCTAGAGAGACCCCCGGCTCATAAAGCTACATACAGATAGACAGAGTAAACATACATCCTACAAGCAAAGACACTTAGCAATATATAGATAACGAACAACTACCAAATAGCAAGGAATCTGTAACCTACTAAGAATAGGGCATAAGAAACAAAAAGCAGGATCAAACAAAATATATACATAAACAACAAAGGGCCATGCTAGCCGACTAGACCCTAAATACAAAGCTAAGCTAACTAGGTACCTTCCACTAGAAGTCGCTAACCTTAATCCTAAGTCTCCACGAATCTCTATCCTGGACCATGTCCTCAGAGAGGTGCAACTCTGTCAAGTCATGTCTAATTATCTTATCCCAAGTCAATTTAGGCCTGCCTCTACTCCTCTTTCCTTCCGCAATGAAGGTTTCCACTACTTTAACTAGCGTAGTTTTCGTTCTCCTCTTCACATGCCCAAACCATCTCAATCTCCATTCCTTTATTTTCTTTGATATGTTAACTATTCCTAACCTTTCCCTAAAGACCTCATTTCTAATCCTATCTAATCTAGTGTGTCCGCACATCCACCTCAGCATCCTCATCTCTGCTACCTCCATCTTGCGCGCCTGTGTCTTCTTGATGGCCCAACAGTCTGTTCCATACAACATTTCAGGTCTAACTGCGAACCTATAAAATTTCCCCTTTAATTTAGATGGGAATCGCTTGTCACACAAAACCTCAGTGGCTGCTTTCCACCTACACCAGCCAGCTTGTATGCGGTGGGTTATGTCACGGTCTATCTCTCCATTGCTTTGGACAAACGATCCTAGATATTTAAACTTCGTTATCTGTGGAACCACCTGGTCCTCAATAAGTGATCTGGGTGTCCTCGCTATCGCCAACACCACTGAAGTTCCAACAAAGGTACTTTGTCTTTGAGCGACTAGTTCTTAAACCTTTATCTTCTAAAGCTACACGCCACTCCTCTAGCCTTTCGTTCAAGCTTTGTAAAGTCTCAGCCACTAACACAATATTATCTGCAAAGAGCATACACCATGGGACATGCTCCTGAATCAACTTGGACAGCTCATCCATGACTAACGTGAAAAGAAACGGGCTTAACGCCAATCCTTGGTGGAGTCCCATCTCCACCAGGAAAAAATTAGTATCTCCTACCAGCGCACAAACACTAGCTTTAGTCTTGTCATACATATCTTTAATTAAGTCTATATACTTTCCAGATACCCCCTCTACTTTCTAAACTATCCCAAATTAGTCTACGTGGCACACTGTCATATTAGGGTACTGTAGGTTAGTAGAATTAACACCGTAGGTTAGTAGCATAAACTAATGTTGGTCAAGATGATTATCGGTGAACATATCATACTACTATCTGTTGGATTCCAAGATCTTGTGATTCTAGGGACCATTGAACATCGTAATGTATATACTTTTAGGTCATGTCTTCAACGCTCCCTGGCTTTAGCAATCTTGAACATATCATGCTCCCCCTCCTTTTTAACATTTGAAAAATCGTGTATATTACACGAGTTCAAAAGCTAGTTATGTTATATTAGTGTACAGTAGGTCAGTAGAATGAACACCGTATGTTAGTAGCATAAACTAATGTTTGTTAAGACGATTATCGGTGTAGGTAGTACAAGTTGTATATAGTTATCATCACTTCGATACTTTATTTTTATTTTAAAAATAGGTAGGTTAGAATAATATATGTGAACTTAATATGATTTGTGTAAGTTGGATGTGAGGTATATTTGAAAACGTAGACATGTTTATTTTGAAAATATTGAAAGCAACTTGGGCTTAAGAACATGAACACTATAGATGTAGTTCTTTAAAGAAAATAAACTAATTAAATTATAATGATTGTAACTTCCAATTATTAGATTTACTCTACCCAAAAACGTTTAATCTTTTTACTAATATACCTTCCAATTAAATAATCATAAAATAAAAAAACATGCGGTTTGTTGAAATCTCGTCCGCGTTAAAATAAAGGGTTTAAATCTACAAATTATCCAAATAAACTAGAGGTGTAAAAGAAAAACCGGGTAGGAACTGGTTAACCGGAAACCGAACCGGTTCGTTTCTAAAACCAGTTTCTACTAAACCGGTTCCTAAACCGAACTAAACAGCCGGTTCCTATAGCTTTTTTTGTCTTAAACCGGTTAATTGGTTAAACCCGGTTTAAAACCGACCCGAAACGGTCCGGATCAGTTTGGCTACTTCAATGTTTAAACCGATTTCTAAACCGAGCCGGTTTGTCCCAAACAGGAATATGTAAAAACCTAACCGGTTCGGTTGTGAAAAAAACCGGTGTCTTACACCTCAAGCATGAACTGTGATCATGTTTTCATAAAATAACTTAGATAAAAACTGGGTTAACTGAAGGCCCAAATATGACAAACCGATACCTTAGAGATATTTGGGCCCATTAGCATGCTGGGAATATAAGAAAATTACCGCACAAGGCCCAAATATGACCACCGGAATCCGCCGCCTCTATCCAGAACTTGCTCGAATTATATAAGGTAATAGTTTCATTATTTAATTCAGTTTTCTTAAGACATGAATTTGAGGTTAGGTTGAAAATAAGATACCGAGATCTTTTACAAATGAGATCTCTGCTTAATTGTAATAATTATCACTGGGCCTGTTACTCTTAAACTAGGTATTATTGTTTGTTAATTGATATGTATATTCTAACGAATTATTGACTGAGATCAGGTATAACACAATGATTAGGTTTTTGATGCTTAAAACATACAAACATATAAATCTACTAAAAAAGGTTCTTGGGTGTTGGGATAATGGTAACGTTTTCTTCAGTCACATCCTTCCATATATATCCATATACTATGGGTGGACGTTTGTGTACATGTGAATATTTCCATATATATAAATACAAATACTTACATGTATGCGTACATGTATATGAATATATGTATATATTTACCCATATATATATGGATCAATTATTTGTTTTGGTGTCGGTGTTGGGTAGTTGGATACTTGGATTCTAGCTTGCTTCTTAATGAGAAGCGCTGAGTGCTGACTTACCCGATGTTAAAAGGTTTGTTGAAAAAGATTTTTCATCTCAACTTCAGATTCTATTCTTCTCATATTTATTAACACATGTTCATCATCTTCTTTATACACTTCATGACTCCTATATCCTGTCCCCTACACTCTTTAAGTTAGGCAATGTTGAGCGTGTGATACCCACCCCCACCCGCTGTTTTGGTTTTCGAGGATTTATACATCTTCTCATAGACTCTGACTCTGTTCTTTGGCACAGAAATTGCCTTGTTCTCCATCTTGCTTGGCCTCTTATATCACCTCTTCAATATCGTTTTCTCTTAATGAACCTCATAAACTTCCTTGTACATTGTTGCTTTACCTGAATCTTGTCTTGCACGTTCTTATCACACCATTAGACTTGTCAATGTGTGACGTCCTCTCCATGCCCCACGTCAAACTTTGATGACAAACATCTTTCAACAATATATACAATGATGGTAGGTCTCATCAAGAAGAAAGCGAAAACCCCACCACCCAACAAAATGAATATCACAGGAAAATCAATTGATAAAGTTCAAAATAAATGCATTTAAGATATATGTTTTAGTTACTCATATTATCAACTTTAGTGATCGGATATGTAAGATTTGAAGTGCTACTAGGTTATTTAAGATCATCTTTTTCTAGGTTTCGAAGATAGCATGAAATTTGTAAAAAAAAATGATTTCAAAAGGAAATCATGTATTAATGTTGCAACCCTATCGAATTTAATTAAATATGTTAAATTCTGTGGTTAAGATTAAATATGGTTAAAAAATTAAGTAAGCGAGAAAATAAAGATGTATAGTGGTTACACTAATTTAAACGTTCGTTACACTTACGTAAAAAGTTGATTCGGTGCGTAAAAATGTTGTACTTTTTCTACGTACATGTAACCTACATATATGTAAAAAATTCAAAAAAAAATTGTTACGTTGAGTTGTTTCGAGTTCTTAAAACTCAAAGTGTTTCAAATTAAATCAACTCATATTTTTGTTTTACAACTATTAGATAATTCTCGTTCCATCCAATATTTCTATATCTATAATTTAACAAAAAAAACGCATTTTTCTTTAATATTTAATTATCTTTTAAAAACATCTCACATTCTATTCTTTATATTTATCTCTATATTATTTTGTATTAATTCCTTCTCTTTTTTCAACATACGATCATAATTACTAACTATTTTGTATTATTATAGTAATAATAAACAATCCAAATTAAAATACCCATTTACATAATACAAGATGACATAATTATAAATGTGCAACTATAAGGACTCAGATTAGTAATTAATGTATGAGAACCCCAAACAACACCAAATTGCAATTAATTAACTCATAATTATGTTGGTTTGGTTTTGTGTTGATTCATACGAACGCTTGAAATATGGGACAAAACTTTTAGTAATATTAAACTTTTATAAAGTTTTGACACTCACAAATTAATCCTTATAGTTATAATATAGTCAAATCAAGTTTTGAAAACAACTCTCCAACATTAAAGTAACACACATGTGAACACAACTTTAATTACACCATAAAAAAATTACAATAACTTACATAATTTATACAATCTAATCTCAATTTTAAAGAAACTAACATTAATATATATATTAAATTTAATATATATATATATATATATTAAATTAAGGATTAAAGTTTCCTTATAAACACACTATTCCTTTTACTATTTATTTTTATAATATTTTATTAATTATTTAATATAGCACTAAATCAATAGCTATCACTCCACAAATAAATATAATGCTATTTATTTATTTATTTTACTTTTCATTTTAAATAATTAAACTATTTAACAAATTATATTTTTAAACACTAAACTTGGCAAGTGTCGGCTTTACATGTTTTGTTTTTCGGCTAAATAACTTTTTTAAACTTTGCTTTCATATTTTTTATAGTTCGTCATTACAATGAGCGAAACTATTTTCATGATTTGAAAATATCTCATCGGATGGTTTTATATCCGCATTTCAACGTTTGATATATCTTCTTTAAAATATATTTTTTTGCTTACTATTTATGTTTACGAACTTGTGTTGGTAACGTTGATACTAATTGGATTTGTGTTGGTTCGCAGCTATAATGTGCCGATTTTTTTGATTCTACATATGATAATTTGTTGTATTTTGACATTAAAAGGTTTATTTATTTTGTTTAGTTTCGACGTCGTAATTTGATACAGACTGACTTCGCGTCGACTTGCAACGAATTTATGGCTTAACCTTTTTACTTATCTTTTTTCTGTTCGATTTAACAGTCCCGTCGCAAAGCGCGAGGTCTTAAATCCTAGTATTAAAATAAAAATGCAAAAACAATAACAAAACATAACCATTTCAACTTCTAAGCATGTACCCAACACGAACTCTCATATAATATTATACATTTCCATCCTTGTAATAAGTTTTAATAAGTTTTGTTCATACATATATACTGATGATCATCACAAAATATTTTCTAACTCTAACTCATAACATTCACTAAGTAATAAAATATAACGCGGTATAATTTATTGTTGGGAATAAATTAGTCATTGATGTAAAATTAGATCATCTTAAATTTGATGATGTGCCAAGCTATCTCTAATACGAAGATGGCGTTGGATGATGTCCATAAACTCAGATGTATGAGTCCATGACAATTTGGGGAGATCATCATCAAGATGATCATACACAATGTTAAGATTATCAATATGATCACGCTCATCTTCAATGATCATATTGTGAAGAATAACACATGTTCTCGTTATATTTGTTAGCACATTCACTTTAAACATTCGTGAAGGTACTCGAATGATTGAAAATCGTTGTTGAAGTATACCAAACGCTCGCTCGACATTTTTCTCGCAGATTCTTGTGCTTTTCCGAAGATTTTCTGTTTGTCCCTCTTGGTGATGGAAGCGTCTTCACAATAGTTTGCCACTTAGGATATATATCATCTGCAAGGTAATACCCCATAGTATAATCGTAGCCATTAACTGTGTAATTGACTGGATGAGCACACCCTTGCACAAGTTTGGTGAAAATAGATATCTCTCTAACATGTTAATGTTGTTATGTGAACCAGGCATACCAAAAAAATGCATGCCATATCCAGAGATCATATGAAGCAACAGCCTCTATGTAACATCCCGTTTTCTCGTTTCGGTTAATAAAATAAAGTATGAGTGATTATGAGTCGGGCTTGTGTTGGGTTAAGTAATATGGGTAATGGATTTGAGTTAATAAGGAAAGGAGAAAGACCATGGACTTAAGCCCATGACCCATGGTATAAGTATCAATATTATCCATTAATTCCCTCATTCTCATCTATTCCATACACCATCCAAAACACACACTTAAGCTCTCTCTCATCTTTCTCTTCTCTCTAGCCGAAATAACCAAGAAAACCCGAGCATTGATCCGAGGTAATGATAATATATCGAGCAGTTAAACTATATCGAGCAGCCGGTAGAGATAGTCGACCGCAAGGAGAAGCAGCTTCGTCATAAAGTTATCCCTTTGGTAAAGGTGATATGGAAGCACCGCAAATGATCAGATGCTACTTGGGAAGTTAAAGAAGAGATGCGCAAGTTTTATCCATATCTATTTCAGTAATAGTTAGGTTTCGGGGACGAAACCTCTTTAAGGAGGGAAGACTTATAACATCCTGTTTTCTCGTTACTGTTCCTAAAATAAAATATGAGTTATTATGAGTCGGGCTTGTGTTGTGTTAAGTAATATGGGTAATGGACTTGGGTTAATAAGGAAAGGAGAAAGACCATGAGATTAAGCCCATGACCCATGGTAAAAGTATCATTATTATCCATTAATTCTCTTATTCTCATCCATTCTATATACCATCCAAAACACACACTTAAACCCGAGCACCGATCCGAGGTAATGATAGTATGATATTGTATAGACCTAAACCCGCTAGAACTAGTTGCAAAACGATGAACCGATACCCTCAACCGTTAAAGTCACGGAATCTTGATAGAATCGGGTATAAACCGATCAAAAAACGAGCTTAGGGGTCACCCTAGCTCAGATATGGATCGAACGGGAAGAAAAACGGTGTGAATATACGTTTTTCCGACCACCGCCCCGTTTTCTGGCACGGCGGTGCCAGAAAGGCGGCGCGAGCATTTAAGGTGTCAGAGAATGTTTCTGACATTCTGTGACCTAACCCTAATTCGTTAACGGAAGAATAACGAATTAACAGTAATTCGTTATGCCCATTCAAAGGAGAAATAACGAATTAACAGTAATTCGTTATGCCCATTCGTTAAGAAGACATAACGAATTAACAGTAATTCGTTATGCCCATTCGTTAAAGAAAAATAACGAATTAGTAGTAGTTCGTTATGATCATTCGTTAAGTCCAGTTCGTTATAAAGGCCAGTTCGTTATAAAGACCATTTCGTTATGAGAGTCAATTCGTTATAAGTTAAGTAGTAACGAACGAACCGTATTCGTTAAGGAGCATGATAACGAATTAGACTTTGAAGGAATGACAGAAAGGTCCCTGAACTTAGAATAAAATTATTTAATTACAAAGAAGCCCTCGAACTTTATGAATTAGCAAATAAAATACTAAATTAGAATTCTAATGAAAAATGTGTTAAGACAGTTAATGAAAATAATTTTTTTCCAAGCGGACCTGGCAGTTCGACCCCAGCCGGGGGCTCTGCCCCTTGGACCCCGCTAGGGGCTGCCGCCCCTAAAACCCCGCTGCCAGGGGTGCTGCCCCCGGACCCCCATTCGTTAAGGGTTATAATTAGACTAGAAACGCGATATGGGTAGTGATAGTTAATTGATACGTGCAATTGTTATACAGTTAGTCGCGCACAGCTAAAGAAAGGAATAACCATTAACGGTGAGCGTCACCAAGTTCAGGTGAGTTTCTAGCCCCATTTACTTGTTATGTTTGCGGGGTTGTGTGCATACTCAATGTGAATGTTAATACACTTACCTTAAATGGTAATTGTATGCTATAATGATTGATGTAATAGTATGTATGAATGTTAGTAATGTATGTCTGTCGGTACGTGAACGATCTTCGGATATTGCATGTATCGCCAGGAAAGGTGTATCTTATATAAGATGCATGAATTATGTATGAATGAGTAAAGAATATATATATATATATGTGTGTGAAAGTATACAATAGAATGGCATAGGAATTGTTGACTAGATAGAAAAAAGGAAGGGACCAGACCCTAATAATATCTGAGATAGAGAACGAAGGGACCAGACCCTAATAATATCTGAGATAGAGATGGAATGGACCAGGCCCTAACAATATCTGAGATTGAGAAGGAAGGGACCAGACCCTAAAAATATATGAGATGGTAAAGATAGTTGTATATGTATTATGAATGTATGAAAGTTTAAAAGACATAAAGAAAGTATGTTTATATGAATGAAAGAAAGACAACATGCTAAGTATGTATTATGTATCTACGGATACATACATATATATATATATATATATATATATATATATATATATATATATATATATATATATATATAAATATGTGAATGTATTGCATGTTGCCTGATTAACTAGAACTCACTCAGCGTAGCTGACTTTTAGTATGCATGCAGGTGAATAGGATGAGACAGCTGGCTTGAAGGGGGGCACATGGCAGGTGAATAAAGAAGCTGGCATCTGAAAACTCATTTGTTAATGTTTGAACTAAAAGACATGTTTTAAGTTATGTTTTAAAGACAAGTTATGAATGTTTTGTAATGAATGTTGAAGTTTTATTTATTCCGCTAAAGTTTTAATTAACTCTGATATTTAGAACTGTGTTTATGAGTAAATCCAATGCTAATGTAGGGCACCAGGAGCAAGGCCTTACAAGCTGATATCAGAGCACAAGTTCGAGAGATTTAAGCATCCTACATGCTTAGAAACGAACAGAGAATGGGATATAAGTAAGAAAATGAAGAAGATGCCAGTTCAAGAAAGCCATGTGTCACTCAAGCAAGCTAAGTAAATGTAAAGTAGGTGATTAATTTCACATGTACTGTAAGAATGTGTAAGGAAGTTAACTTAAATGCTAGAGATAAGAGTATATGATTATATGAATTGTTTGATTGTCTAACTGCTAGAAGTAGAACTAGCACAAGTGGACTCACAAAGGGAAGTGTATAGGACACGAAGAGTAACGTGATCAGCTAATCACAGCTGGCCAATGTTGTTACCTGTTAGACTTACTATCCTTGTACTAAATAGTTCCTTAAGTGATGACGTATGTGTTTCCTTATAGAATACGAATGGCTAGGGCAAGAAAGATCACCGGTTAGGGACGTCGTACTGGACGTCGTGGTAGGCCACGTGTTGTCCGGGAACCTTCTGTAGAATCAGCTACTAGCTCAAGGGAAGAAGGAAGTGCAGCTGGACGGAATCTGAGCAATAATGAAGGGTATCAATTTGACCCTGCTGCTCAGGCAGCCGTTGTTCAAGCTGTAGTTGTTGCTGTGAAGAACCTGCAACCTGAAAAATCTGCTGGAAGCCATGAAAGAACTACTGAGAGGTCAGGAGAGAATGGTAAGAAGGATGACGAAATGGAGAAAGATGAATCGAGTGAAGTTCGATCTGTGAATGTTGATGAGCGGAAGAGAGGCCGAGGTGGGTGTAACTACAAGTCGTTCAAGGGTTGTAACCCACCTAATCTGACTGGTTTAGGAGACGCAATCGCTACTCTCCAATGGATAACCGTCATGGACAAGGTTATCCGAATTAGCGAGTGTCGTCCTAACCAAGCAGTGGGTTATGCTACCCAATCGTTCGGAGATGAAGCCATATACTGGTGGGAGTCGGTAGAGCAGAGAAAGACTCGAGAGGAAGTTACGGCTATGAGATGGGATGACCTGAAGGTATCGGTGATGAAGCGATTTTGTGCTGATGCTGAGGTTGAAAGGGCTGAGATGAAGTTTCTGAACTTGAAAGCGGGAAATATGATACACCGCGAGTATACTACCGAATTCAACAGCATGTCTAGGTTAGTGCCTAACATGGTGAATACCAAAACCAAAAGAATGAAGTGCCACATAAGAGAACTGCCACAGAACATCCGCACTTTGGTCAATGTAGGTTCCCAGCCGGATCTACACAGGAATATCTCGTAACACAAGAGTGCGGAATCCCCACGTAAT
Source organism: Bidens hawaiensis (assembly GCF_021521415.1). Lineage (NCBI taxonomy): Eukaryota > Viridiplantae > Streptophyta > Magnoliopsida > Asterales > Asteraceae > Bidens > Bidens hawaiensis. The sequence continues at coordinate 49,997 of NW_027493111.1, forward strand.
ACGATACGAGCGTAAGATATATAATACGTTGAGACGATACACGAACACACGTAACAATACTAATAAACATGTTGTATTGCAACACTTCAACACGTGATCTCTAATCACAAACACGTTCTCTCACTGAAAACATTTTTTCTAAACAAGCCGAAGTTAGGCATATTAAGGCCTCGACAACTTCGCCTAACAGACTAGGCGAAGTTGTCTTAACTTCGCTTGTCCACAAGTTCGCTTACATCAGGCGAACTTGTGTGACACCATATCTAAAACCAAAACAACCAATCTAACACGATTACAGACACATACAACACACTAGATACTAAACTACTGACATTATGCACCAACAGACTCCCATTGGCAGTAGCTTCATATCTCTATCTTCATTCACGTGTCTAGTAATCCCCAAAATCTCGTGTCACCCGTCTTCAAGCATGAACGCCTTGTCTAACACAAACAGAGACCACTCTCTGGTACTTCTTTGCTTCATCTTTCCATGCAGGAATATAGAAAATCTTCTTATCGTTTAGCACCTGCAAGTCAGCTTGAGACAAGTTTACCAAGTGCATGGGATCATACACTCTCAGAACTTCTTGTTCATCTTCATCTTCCATAACCGCTTCAGTTGTTTGGCTATCAACATACCACCACTTTAGATTCTTTAAAACATCCTTGGGCATTGTCTTCATCGACACTTCTTCCAAACACCGAACCGGCTTATATTTCATCACCATCCAAGGTTTCCCATCAGCTCGCATTCCTCTTTCCTTATCTTCAACTAGCTTCCCTTTTGCGGCTTTAACAACTCAAACTTTTTCTCTTTCACACTTTCTTTCCACACAATCTTCCCAATAATTCTGGCCATCTTATCATCACTTCTATTAATCAACCCCAATTTAGTCAAATCCTTCACCTCACACTCAGGCAAGGTATTGATAGATCTCAACATCCTCTTAAAATACTGAATCCCATCAAAGCGTTTAATCACAAATAACCTCAACTGCTCATCATACAACCAACATATAATACCCTTCTTCGACTCAGCATACCCTTTGATATTGTAACTCTTTTTGAACATTGTCGGAACCGCTGGCTTCATTGTCTTAACAAACCACTGAGCGTAGCCTTCTTTCCATCTCGGCTGCTCTTCCCACTCAGACTCATCTAACACATCCATATCTTGACTCACATTTTCCTTATCAATGTCTGGAATATCATGTTCTACACTGTCATCCACAATCTCTCCCTCTTCAATGTCACTATCAATCACAATCTGTTCTCCTATCTTTTCAATCTCCTCAACAGGTAACACATCGTCATCACCCACATCATCATCATCAAACATCTCCTCATCATCCACAACCACAACATCTTCACCACCTGATCCACCTGCTGTACCAGTTGACTCCCCTGAGATGTGGAAGTCCCAAGAGTTTGTTCAGTTCTTGGAAACTCACCACCTGCACCTTTTGATGCATTGGAATCATCGTCTCTATCATGACTTTTCTTTGTTCTCAACTCATCGCCCTTGCAGCTCGTCTCCCCTTGAGATGCTAAGAACTGTTTTAAAGCATCAAAAAGTTTACCGTGCTCAACGAGGAGGGACGATTGGATCTAAATTTCTGCAACAAGGCGCTGGATAGCTTGTGTCTAGATTAGATTGATTCTTGACTGTTCAGCCACCACCCTTTCAAGAGCCGCTATCCTTTCAGAATCAGACAAGGTAGCATCAAAATCGAACCGCATGTGAGAAATGTCTTGAGCATAAGGTGCATGTATTCCCAAACTAGCTGGAGTGTCAGAAGTAGTCTGAAAAGTAACCGCGGGTGGTATTGTGACAGATAACCCCGCAGTAGCAACCAATTTCGACTCAACAAATCTTGCAACAACCTCCGATGGAGTAACAGTAGGAGGTGGCAAGGAAACTATCTCCGGAGCCGAAAACTGAAACGTGGTTGGTGGAATACCAAATGATGATGATGTCACCACGGAAACACTGGAGGTGATCGGTACTGTTACAGTCATCGAAGCCGGAACCATGGTCATACCAGATAACGAGGGTGGAGAGAAACGAACCACCCTTGAGCTTTCACTAGCTCCCGAACCCTCACCAGTTCTGGCCCTCTTTGATCGACGTATCAACTGGTCTAACTCCTCCTCGAAGTCAGATTCACTGTCATCTGAGTCTTTCTTTCTCTTACCATGTATTCTTTCTTGTGTGACCAGAATCTGTCGTGCTTCAGCGATATCGTCAGCGGAGGAGTCAGAGTCGGTTCTCTTAGAATCTGCTACAGACGTAGCTACCATCGAAACATTCACACCAGATGCCTCCGCTTCTGGTGCTTGAACCTCTGCAGCTGGATCAATCTGCTCCATATCAAAAAACCCTTGGCCACCAAAAGCAGCTTCAAGATCTACCTGTTCCTCTGGAGCTGCAACATGATCAGCAGGCAAAGCCTGCTGTACCACAGGTGGTGGTTGAGGAACATCAGCCTGTTGCTGTGCGGGGTCCCGAAATTCATCTCCACGAGGAGCAATATAAGCAGGGTTCACCAAATAACCAAACAATGGAGTGTGCCGCGGACAAAGCTCTGGTTTGCTACGTGCGCTTGACAACCTACATTGCGCAAAGATCCTCTTACTTACACTCTCAACATAACGGATGGGACGTCGTTGAGGTAGCATAGGTGCTACATGATTCAAAATCATCTGTAAGAATCTGGGGTGCATTAAAAATCTTTCACGAGCGACCGCGCGTCTCTGACGATCGATTTCATAAAACACCATCTGACTGAAGCTGTAGGGCTTGTTGTAAGTCAGGGCTGTCATAGCATACTGCATCGTTGCCCCCATACCGTCAGTACCAGCTTTACGACCCGACATGCACACAATCATCACGTGCATCAGAAAACGCCACTGATCCAGCAAGAATCCCTTTCGCCTTTGAGTGTCACCCAAAGGACCCGAATAGCCCATACGTAAAAATGCACCATCTCTGAATGGAGCCGAAAAATCTGTAGGATCATCTCTAGTTTCAGTCCCGAACTGCAAAGCGACTCTGATCTGATCTGCTGAGAACTGCACCTCCTGATTGTTCACTGTGGCGCGCATAACCGGAGGCTCAACTCTATAATCATATTCTACCGTTCGCCAGAAATCTTCAATATTTGGTAGAGAATTGGGGAGAGTTGTAGTAATAGCGTAAAAAATACGTGAGCGAATTAGGAAGGAGATGATCTCGGATCTAAAGTAATGTACATGTTGTGACCCGGAAAGAACTGTCGATTGTTGTCACCACCTTTGTCACCACCAGCACCACCAACTCCTGCTACAGCAGCCATATCTGCACAACAAACGGTCTAAGTTAGAACATCGACAAAGCAGATCATAACTTCGCCTGTTACCATGATCGAAGTTATGATAACATCTTATGTGCAGGCGAAGTTAACCATATGGCGAAGTTGAGTGCAACTTCGCCTTAACTCTAACTTCGCCTGAGAACAACCAGGCTAATTAATTAATTAAACATGAGCAGGCGAAGTTATGCATAAGGCGAAGTTGAGAACAACTTTGCCTAAGCCTAACTTCGCCTGAATCTGAAACGGCGAGTACAGAGGTCCGATCCTGGGTTGTTTGGTGAATTTGTGATTGAAAACAAGAAAAGATGTTACTATGGAGATCTAGACGATTTACTGAGTTACGAACACATTAGAAACAGATTGGTTTATCAATTGTTTAAAAGTTAGCATAAACAATGTCACATCGAATCACCACGGCCCTTGATTATCACCATTAGTATGAATTACATGTAATACCGAGCCTACACACCTTTAACACGGATTGGAAACAGATAATACGGATTCAAGGATTAAGTACGCCGAGGGTTAGGAGTGTATATAAGTTCGCCGAGGGTTTGACCAGGTTGACCCTTATATAGGTTTGAAAATGCAAGGGCGAAGTTAACCTTAACTTCGCCCCTGTGACAACTTTGCTGGTCAACAGATTATCATTAACTTCGCTCAAGGTCAACCATGGTCAACTTCGCCTTTTTACAAGTTCGCCTAAAGTGTACTCGGAAGCAAAGTGTGCTCGGAAAACAAAGTGTACTCAGAAAAAAAAGTGTGCTCGGAAGTAAAGTCTACTCGGAAAGCAAAACACTTGTATTTTTCAATTTTTAACTAGCACAAAGTGTACCCGAAAGCACAGTGTGCTCGGAAAACAAAGTTTACTCAGAAAACAAAGTGTGCTCGGAAGTAAAGTCTACTCGGAAAGCAAAACACTTGTATTTTTCAATTTTTAGCTAGCACAAAGTGTACCCGGAAGCACAGTGTGCTAGGAAGTAAAGTCTACTCGGAAAGCAAACCACTTGTATTTTTCAATTTTTAACTAGCACAAAGTGTACCCGGAAGCACAGTGTGCTCGGAAAACAAGTGTACTCAGAAAACAAAGTGTGCTCGGAAGTAAAGTCTACTCGTAAAGCAAAACACTTGTATTTTTCAATTTTCAACTAGCACAAAGTGTGCTCGGATTACTTAGTGCTCGGAAACAAAGTGTGCTCGGATTACTTAGTGCTTTTTCATTTTCTTTCACATAACACCAAGCATGCTCGGGAGCAAAAGTGTGCTCGGGACCAAAAGTGTGCTCGATAGCAAGGGTGTGCTCGGGAATACTTGTGATTTTTCATTTTCTTTCACTTAACACCAAGCATGCTCGGGAGCAAAAGTGTGCTCTGGAGCAAAAGTGTGGTCGGTAGCAAGAGTGTGCTCGGGAGTACTTGTGATTTTTCATTTTCTTTCACTTAACACCAAGCATGGACAACTTCGCCTCTTTACCTTAACACAAGTTCGCCTAACTTAATTTACAAAACAGGACCTTATAAATTTGATCAAAGTGCAACTGTCTTTTAAAATCCTCCGTTAAAGATTTAAACCTTACGATCAAATAACCAAGTGACCAAGTTTTAAACCATAAAACAAAATATGCGTGTGAAAATTGTAGTAAGTAAATAAAAGGGATCAAATTTCAGTCTTGACGAGAACCTGCATGTTTTAGAAAAGATCCGAACAGGAATCATACTAATTAAGTGGCTGTCACATAGATCCATGTTCAGCAGTATTATGACATAAAGAAACAGGTTGTAAGCAGGTATAAAACTTAGTATGGTTTTCATAGCTTCTGTGATACGGATTAGGTTCAATTAAGCTCAAAATTTAGATGGACATCACATGAGAGATTGTGATGCCTCCTATCTATTCTCAAAGCGTATTTGGCTTTCCCCAAGTCACTCCGAGTTGACCTTGACCCGTAGTGTCTGATGAAACAGTAAGTACATATTGATCTTTAAAGTCTTCTTCCCGTTCTCTTTCTTGCCTCTTGGTTGATATTTGAAATAACATAAGCTTCAAAAAGGCTTAACAACATTTTTTTTATTTTAAATAAAGATATTAATACAGCTTCAAATAGTAGACGACTGCAAGTCCCGAATATGGATCACTGCAGGTACTTGACACACCATCTTCTCGGGAATCAGAACACTCACGGGCTCATGTATGATAGGGTAATCACTTTTCTGCCTATCATTCGGAAAGATGTATATGGAGACATGCACAACTCATAATGATTCTCCACATTAAATCTATGAGATTTAGTTTGTATCATTTCTACTTTTACGCACCATAAAAAGCTACCATAACATACAATGGCTGTTCTAGAGTCTTTTAGGCCTAATAACTTCACCAGTTAGGCACACAGAAATAGTTTTTCTATCACTTTCCAAGGTTGGATCAATTTTCTTTTAAACATTGTATAGAAACCTCTTACGAAGTTATAGACTTGAAAAATTATATCATCTCCCTTTAAAAATGTTAAATTCTATCGCCCCGATCAAGTCAAAGTCTTCAGGTAAACGGCTATCTTGAAGATCCAATGGATCAGCTGGACCGGCCACATACGAGTATGTGTCCTTCTAACTAAGTATGAACGACTATTTTTCAGCGAAAGAATAAAAACCTATCATAAACCGCCCCGGTCACTTTCAGTCATCTGGTTAATGGCTATTCTCATAATCTACTAGTTGAAGTAAGGACCAAACATATCCGAGGATGTGTCCCTTAAACTGAAGCAACCGACATAATTCTAAGCGGTAGTGATTTTTTTTTAAATAAAAACGAAAAACAAGGTTACTCGGGATTGATCATCCCATTTATCTCAACCAGATTTTGAAAACGAGATCTGTCAAACGCTTTTGTAAAAAGGTCGGCGAAATTATCTAACGAATTAACCTTTTCTAGCACAATTAATTTCTTCTCAGCACAATCTCGTATAAAATGATGACGAATGTCAATATGTTTAGTTTTGCTGTGTTTGACGGGATTGTTAGTTACTGATATTGCAGCAGTGTTATCAATGCAAATAGGAGTTTGAGTGAAATTCAGACCGTAATCGCGCAATTGCTGTTGTATCAAAAGAACCTGGGAGCAGCAGTTCGATGCTGCCATATACTCTACTTCACAGGTGGAAATGGCTACTGAGGTCTGCTTTTTGCACTGCCACGACACCAATCTTTCTCCCAGAAACTGACATCCACCGGTGGTTGACTTCCTGTTCTGATTGCAACCACCATAGTCAGAATCTGTGTAAGCTACCAAATCCAGTTCTCCCCCTTTCGTGTACCACAATCCCAACTTAGGCTTGCCTTTAACAGAAGACATGATTCTTCCGTTGTTATCTCAGTTGACCTCATATCCATTACATACGTGTTCTTTTCTCTTGTTGCTCTCATCACCACCCATGCCTCTGGTATCTTGAAACCAGGATAAAGGACGATTGCCTCGTTTTTTAGTAAAATGCATCGTGTATTCTTTGTCACAAATCTGAGATACACTCAGCAAGTTATGCTTCAATTCTTCTACAAAATTCACCTTCTCTAACTTCATTTTTCCATTCGTCACAGTTCCCATACCACTGATTATACCTCCACTCTCTCCAGCTAAACTAACCCTACCTCCTTGAACAGGTTTTCAATCACGTAACAAATTCTTGTTACCAGTCATGTGCCGGGAACAGCCACTATCCACAACCCACAGATTGTTTACAGCCCTGTTCGACTGTTCCTTCACAATTAGAGAAAAAGTTTAAAATCTGGGGACCCAAGACCTACTAGTCTTGGGTCAATTAAATCTGTTGACCGGCATCCAGCACTTTGGTTGCCCAAAGTCAGTTTGAGAATGATTTCTGTAAGTTCTGAAAGGAAACCTTCTCGAGGATTGACTATGAGGCCATCCAAACCTTAGTGAATTAACTGAGTTATAATTGTTGGTTTGGTTGTTAACTGGGAAAAACTGAGACCGATTTCTTTGAAATCTTGGATTAATCCAATATCTGAAATTTGATGAGTTCGCAATCTTACCCGTATTATAATTAACATTCCTTTTATTCTCAGTTTTCGAAGGCCTCATACATCTAAATATTCTCTGGTTTAGAGGATAATCAGCAATAAGGTGTCCTATTTGATTGCATCTGAAACAACTTCTGTGTTCAACTTTCGTCTCAACAGTTGTTGCAGATGTCGAGGTTGCATTACTACCCGTTTGTCTAACATATGGTGGGACGAACAGGTTTAGGGAAGAATTCTTTTCATCAGGCTTATATTCCTCCCCACGTTTTAGTAACACTACCTCTTCTTTTATCTCACCCGATTCGGATGACTTGTTCGAATTTGATGAGACAGAGCTAGGAACAGAAATCTCAACATTGGAAATTGGCTTACTCGTTTCGCTCTTATTAACTTCAGGTTCTTTAGTCGAAATTTTGACTGGAAGTGTCTGACTAATCTCAACATCAGCAGATTTCTGATTACTAGGATTATAGGTATAGTTATTGTTTTACGGTGGTGAAACTTCAGAAAATCCAATTCCCCCTTTGTTAACTTGGGAACGTTGAACACTTATGATGTGATCAAGCATTCCTGAAGAGTTTCTAAATTGTTCAATTTTTCAGTTTAGTTCCACCACTTTTACCTGGTAATCAGCTATCTGTTTATCTCTTTCAGCAATCAGTTTGGTTTTTTCTTCTAACACTTCATAGCTAAGATCAATTACTTGTATTTTATCAGCTAGACTTGCTTTAAGACTTCTGATATCCTTTTCACTAGCTTTTATTTTTACCGAGTAACTATTTTCTCTAGTTTTAGTGTAGTGATGATCTTCTTTTAACGTTTTAAATTGTGCATCCAAACTAATAAACTGATTAGTTACTGTTTTCAATTGTTCAGACAGATTTTCACATTGTATACAATGAGGTTCAGAACTTACCTCAGAGAGCTGATCGTTCACTTCTGCCATATATGCTTGATTTTATCCCGTCTCCCGCTCACTTCCTCCAGTTTCGATGTTTACAAATTAGCCTGATCGAACACTTCCTCAACTTGTATATTCCAGTTGTATCCACCATTCTGTCTAGATACCATAGCTCTATTCTCACTACCACCCCCATTCTGTTGTGCAAGCCTGTTCAGACTTCGTTCGACTCTCTCATTTGTACATTCCTTAGCAAAGTGACCATTCTGTTGACAGTTGTAACATCGAACCTTTGATTTATCAAACCCTGGTCTTTCTCCAATGAACTTTCTACCCGTTTTCTTCATGAATCTCTTTACCCTTCTTACTATCATAGCCATCTGCCACTGCAGATCCATCTCCTCCAAATCATCAGCATCGATCTGATCATAGTCTTCATCCAAAGTTGCAGGGTCAACTATTTTACCTTTGATGTAGTTCTCATAAGTTGCAATGAAGGATGCATAAAGAGCAAACTGTTGTTCAGCTGATTTAACACTCATGGGCATCTGTGAGTAGTTGTAGCTCGGAACATTTGACGAGAAATTTCTTGTTGTGGCTTGAGGTTTTGAAGAATTACTACCTCCAACTACGAAACATACGTCACCATCCATATTGAGAGTCACATGACCATCACGAGTTGAGTTTGAGTTTGATTCTCCCTTTGAGTAGTAGGCAGAGGATTCTGATTTTGAACTTGAACTTGGAGTGACTTTCGCACCATACATTCCCGGATCCTGAACCTGATCAGTTGGTGTCTCCTTCCGAACCATGTTAAGTACAAAATTTCGTAACTTATTGACTGCTGTTTCCAAATCAATATTGGCAAAGTCTTTATCCTCTCTCATCAAAACCGTATACATTTCCCATTTCGGTGGAAGAGCATCAAGAAGTTTCTCTACTATCTCTTCTTCTTTGTATTCAATGGAGTAATTACTGAGTTCGGTCATCAAGTGATAATATCTGGTGATGATATCGTCAAGTGATTCATTTTTCAAGTACTTGAATACAGAGAATTGGGTTTTTAGCAGCTTTGTCTTGGAAGCACGTATCCCCACATTACCTTCATAACGATTTTCTAGTGCTTCCCATAGCTCTCTATCAGTTTTGTACTTCTTGAAGGTATGAAGAATCTCTTGTGGAAGAGCCATGGTTATTGCTGCATGAGCTTTACTCTCTGCCTCATACATTTTCTTTTCCTCCTCTTCCATCTTACTGTACTTCTTAATTTGATCACGACCTTCAAACAAGGATGTTGGTGGAATGTATCCATCTTGAATGCAAACCCACATCTTAGCGTCTTGATACTTCACGTACTGTTCAAACCGATCTTTCCATGCAACGAAATCGGTACCCTTAAGCATTTTTGGAGCATTAGTTGCTGAACCGGCTTCAACCTCCATTTTTACCAGTTCTGTAATGTTTATCGAAGTCATAGTTGAAAGAAACACGTCTCGAAATACAAAGAAAGTATTTAATTTTTCTTTATTTTGAACAGTGATCAGATGGCGAAGTTGTGCTTAACTTCGCTTGAGCTTAACATCGCCTGCTTAACTTCGCTGCTTACAACTTCGCCTGCTCTTAACTTCGCCTTCTCTATAACTTCGCTTAAACCCTACAAACAGTGACGGCAACTTCGCCTGATGAACACAAGGTTTTTGCAGGTTTTAATTGGACGTATTGCGAGGTATGCGAAGGTGTAATGGGTTATATTTGATGGTGGGAGATGGGTAAGACACAAAAACTAGGTATTTCAACGTAAACTCATTCCGCGAATAGTCAAACAAAACGATCTTAACACCCATGCGATAATCCCGAACCACACAATCACGAGCAAAAGCTCTGATACCAATTGTAGGTTCCCAGCCGGATCTACACAGGAATATCTCGTAACACAAGGGTGCGGAATCCCCACGTAATACGATACGAGCGTAAGATATATAATACGTTGAGACGATACACGAACACACGTTACAATACTAATAAACACGTTGTATTGCAACACTTCAACACGTGATCTCTAATCACAAACACGTTCTCTCACTGAAAACATTTTTTCTAAACAAGCCGAAGTTAGGCATATATAGGCCTCGACAACTTCGCCTAACAGACTAGGCGAAGTTTTCTTAACTTCGCTTGTCCACAAGTTCGCTTACATCAGGCGAACTTGTGTGACACCATATCTAAAACCAAAACAACCAATCTAACACGATTACAGACACATACAAAAGATACTGAACTACTGACATTATGCACCAACAGTCAAGACCAGTAAACCTGCTACTTTCGATGATCTGTCTATGGATGAACTGCTGTTAGAAGAGAAGAAGGAGAAGAAATGGGTTGTTCCTGCTAAACGATCCGGTACCCAGTTGTGGAACCCTAGGGATAAGAAGCAGAGAGTGTGGGAGAAAAAGTCGTGTAAGACTGACGGGTGGTCCATTGGACAACCCTTAAAGGATATAAGATCGTTAATAACCATCCATACAATCGGTTTATTTTGTGGAATTAGTTGACTATGGTTACTCATATAATTTTAGGTAGGAGAAGATAGAAGACGTAATTACGAGAACGTGAGCGAAAACAGTGAAGAAAACGGAGTTGAAACGAGAAAGTTATGAAGACAACAAGGAGGCAAGAATGGAAGCCACCGTAGATTACGGTAGCCACCGTAAGCTACGGTGGACCCTGAAGAAAATTACACCGTATGGCAGATTTAAGCCACCGTAGGGCATTTGGAAGCCACCGTAAGCTACGGTGGCCACCGTAGCTTACGGTGGGACTGACGCTGAAACTTGTAACAGCCTTATAAACTCGTTCTAGGGTTGGCTTTTGACATCCTAATCATTACTTTTCCTCTGGAGGCAACCTAAGGGCGATTTGGAGAGACAATCAATCAATATAAAGTGTGGTAATCATTAGAAACTCTATTTTGATTCTTATGCAAACTATAATCGAAGGGATGATAAACCGAAACATGTGTGGCTAAATTCCTTTGTGTTTTCCCTCGGATTGTAAGGTTTCTTATGTTTCTTTGGTTGAATGTTTATGAAATTTCTGAGATATTAGTTTGATCATATTGATTAAATTATTATGGTGTTGATGTATTGATTGATAGTTTATTAGTTTATCGATTTTGTGTTCTAAACCGTCAGTTCTTGGTTCTTTAAGTAATTCAGATTAATCGGGAGGTATTTATGGTTGGATAAAATAATTGGTTTTTGATTGATCACCTTGCGTTGTATAATCCAAGTACTTGATCTTCATTTATCGCATTCGTTTACATAAACACGAACTTTACCTATTGTGCATCTAAGTTAAATATTAACCGTAACATTCATGGAAACCTGAAATCGAGGGAAGGCATATTTTCGCATATTGATTAAAACTTGTTTATTGCTTTAGTTCTTTTTGTTATCAAAACCAAACAACCAAATATTTGAATTTACTTTTTGCATTTAGTTTAATTTAGAAAAATTACACAACTACTTGGTAACAAATTTCCACAAACTCCCTGTGTTCGATACCCGCTTACCGCTATCTAATAGTTGTAATCGGTTTATTTTTTAGTGAGTCTTCGACCTCACGTCAAATTTTGGCGCCGTTTCCGGGGAGTTTTAATCTAACTTGAAAATTTAACGTGAGGTCGAAGACTCACTCAAAAATAAACCGAATACAACTAATTAGATAGCGGTAAGCGGGTATCGAACACAGAGAGTTTGTGGAATTGTGTTACCAAGTAGTTATGTAATTTATCTAAATTAAACTAAATGCAAAAAATGAATTCAAAGATTCGGTTGTTTGGTTTTGATAACAAAAAGAACTAAGCAATAAACTAGTTTTAATCAATATTCGAAATTTGTCTTCCCTCGGTTTCAGGTTTCCATGAATGTTACAGTTGATGTTTAAACTGAGTTCGTGTTTATGTAAACGAATGCGATAAATGAAGATCAAGTACTTGGATTATACAACGCAAGGTGATCAATCAAAAACCAATTAGTTTATCTAACCCTAAATTCCTCCCGATTAATCTCGATTACTTAAAGAACCAAGAACTGACGGTTTAGAACACAAAATCGATAAAGTTATAATCTATCAATCAATACATAAACATCATAATAATGAAATCAATAAGATCAAATATTATCTCAGAAATTGATAAAACATTCAACCAAACAAGCATAATAAATCTTACAATCCGAGGGAATACATAAAAGAGTTTAGCCGAGCATGATTCGGTTCATACATATATACTGATGATCATCACAAAACATTTTCTAACTCTAACTCATAACATTCACTGAGTAATAAAATATAACGCGGTATAATTTATTGTTGGGAATAGATTAGTCATTGATGTTAAATTACATCATCTTAAATTTGATGATGTTCCAAGCTATCTCTAATACGAAGATGGCGTTGGATGATGTCCATAAACTCAGATGTATGAGTCCATGACAATTTGGGGAGATCATCATCAAGATGATCATACACAATGTTAGGATTATCAACATGATCACGCTCATCTTCAATGATCATATTGTGAAGAATAACACATGTTCTCGTTATATTTGTTAGCACATTCACTTTAAACATTCGTGAAGGTACTCGAATGATTGAAAATCGTTGTTGAAATATACCAAACGCTCGCTCGACATTTTTCTCGCAGATTCTTGTGCTTTTCCGAAGATTTTCTGTTTGTCCCTCTTGGTGATGGAAGCGTCTTCACAATAGTTTGCCACTTAGGATATATATCATCTGCAAGGTAATACCCCATAGTATAATCGTAGCCATTAACTGTGTAATTGACTGGATGAGCACACCCTTGCACAAGATTGGTGAAAATAGATATCTCTCTAACATGTTAATGTTGTTATGTGAACCAGGCATACCAAAAAAATGCATGCCATATCCAGAGATCATATGAAGCAACAGCCTCTATGTAACATCCCGTTTTCTCGTTTCGGTTAATAAAATAAAGTATGAGTGATTATGAGTCGGGCTTGTGTTCGGTTAAGTAATATGGGTAATGGATTTGAGTTAATAAGGAAAGGAGAAAGACCATGGACTTAAGCCCATGACCCATGGTATAAGTATCAATATTATCCATTAATTCCCTCATTCTCATCTATTCCATACACCATCCAAAACACACACTTAAGCTCTCTCTCATCTTTCTCTTCTCTCTAGCCGAAATAACCAAGAAAACCCGAGCATTGATCCGAGGTAATGATAATATATCGAGCAGTTAAACTATATCGAGCAGCCGGTAGAGATAGTCGACCGCAAGGAGAAGCAGCTTCGTCATAAAGTTATCCCTTTGGTAAAGGTGATATGGAAGCACCGCAAATGATCAGATGCTACTTGGGAAGTTAAAGAAGAGATGCGCAAGTTTTATCCATATCTATTTCAGTAATAGTTAGGTTTCGGGGACGAAACCTCTTTAAGGAGGGAAGACTTATAACATCCTGTCTTCTCGTTACTGTTCCTAAAATAAAATATGAGTTATTATGAGTCGGGCTTGTGTTGTGTTAAGTAATATGGGTAATGGACTTGGGTTAATAAGGAAAGGAGAAAGACCATGAGATTAAGCCCATGACCCATGGTAAAAGTATCATTATTATCCATTAATTCTCTTATTCTCATCCATTCTATACACCATCCAAAACACACACTTAAACCCGAGCACCGATCCGAGGTAATGATAGTATGATATTGTATGGACCTAAACCCGCTAGAACTAGTCGCAAAACGATGAACCGATACCCTCAACCGTTAAAGTCATGGAATCTTGATAGAATCGGGTATAAACCGATCAAAAAACGAGCTTAGGGGTCACCCTAGCTCAGATATGGATCGAACGGAACGAAAAACGGTGTGAATATACGTTTTTCTGGCACGGCGGCGCCGGAAAGGCGGCGCGAGCATTTAAGGTGTCAGAGAATGTTTCTGACATTCTGTGACCTAACCCTAATTCGTTAACGGAAGAATAACGAATTAACAGTAATTCGTTATGCCCATTCAAAGGAGAAATAACGAATTAACAGTAATTCGTTATGCCCATTCGTTAAGAAGACATAACGAATTAACAGTAATTCGTTATGCCCATTCGTTAAAGAAAAAATAACGAATTAGTAGTAGTTCGTTATGATCATTCGTTAAGTCCAATTCGTTATAAAGACCATTTCTTTATGAGAGTCAATTCGTTATAAGTTAAGTAGTAACGAACGAACCGTATTCGTTAAGGATCAGGATAACGAATTAGACTTTGAAGGAATGACAGAAAGGTCCCTGAACTTAGAATAAAATTATTTAATTACAAAGAAGCCCTCGAACTTTATGAATTAGCAAATAAAATAATAAATTAGAATTCTAATGAAAAATTTGTTATGACAGTTAATGAAAATAATTTTTTTCCAAGCGGACCTGGCAGTTCTACCCCAGCCGGGGGCTCTGCCCCTTGGACCCCGCTAGGGGCTGCCGCCCCTAAAACCCCGCTGCCAGGGGTGCTGCCCCCGGACCCCCGTTCGTTAAGGGTTATAATTTGACTAGAAACGCGATATGGGTAGTGATAGTTAATTGATACGTGCAATTGTTATACAGTTAGTCGCGCACAGCTAAAGAAAGGAATAACCATTAACGGTGAGCGTAACCAAGTTCAGGTGAGTTTCTAGCCCCGTTTACTTGTTATGTTTGCGGGGTTGTGTGCATACTCAATGTGAATGTTAATACACTTACCTTAAATGGTAATTGTATGCTATAATGATTGATGTAATAGTATGTATGAATGTTAGGAATGTATGTCTGTCGGTACGTGAACGATCTTCGGATATTGCATGTATCGCCAGGAAAGGTGTGTCTTATATAAGATGCATGAATTATGTATGAATGAGTAAAGAATATATATAAATGTGTGTGTGTGTGTGTGTGTGAAAGTATACAATAGAATGGCATAGGAATTGTTGACTAGATAGAAAAGGAAGGGACCAGACCCTAATAATATATGAGATAGAGAACGAAGGGACCAGACCTTAATAATATCTGAGATAGAGAAGGAATGGACCAGACCCTAACAATATCTGAGATTGAGAAGGAAGGGACCAGACCCTAAAATTTATGAGATGGTAAAGATAGTTGTGTATGTATTATGAATGTATGAAAGTATAAAAGACATAAAGAAAGTATGTTTGTACGAATGAAAGAAAGGCAACATGCTAAGTATGTATTATGTATCTACGGATACATATATATATATAAATATGTGAATGTATTGCATGTTGCCTGATTAACTAGAACTCACTCAGCGTAGCTGACTTTTAGTATGCATGCAGGTGAATAGGATGAGACAGCTGGCTTGAAGGGGGGCACATGGCAGGTGAATAAAGAAGCTGGCATCTAAAAACTCATTTTTTAATGTTTGAACTAAAAGACATGTTTTAAGTTATGTTTTAAAGACAAGTTATGAATGTTTTGTAATGAATGTTGAAGTTTTATTTATTCCGCTAAAGTTTTAATTAACTCTGATATTTAGAACTGTGTTTATGAGTAAATCCAATGCTAATGTAGGGCACCAGGAGCAAGGCCTTACAAGCTGATATCAGAGCATAAGTTCGAGAGATTTAAGCATCCTACATGCTTAGACACGAACAGAGATTGGGATATAAGTAAGAAAAGAAAGAAGATGCCAGTTCAAGAAAGCCATGTGTCACTCAAGCAAGCTAAGTAAATGTAAAGTAGGTGATTAATTTCACATGTACTGTAAGAATGTGTAAGGAAGTTAACTTAAATGCTAAAGATTAGAGTATATGATTATATGAATTGTTTGATTGTCTAACTGCTAGAAGTAGAACTAGCACAAGTGGACTCACAAAGGGAAGTGTATAGGACACGAAGAGTAACGTGATCAGCTAATCACAGCTGGCCAATGTTGTTACCTGTTAGACTTACTATCCTTGTACTAAATAGTTTCTTAAGTGATGACGTATGTGTTTCCTTATAGAATACGAATGGCTAGGGAAAGAAAGTTCACCGGTTAGGGACGTCGTACTGGACGTCGTGGCAGGCCACGTGTTGTCCGGGAACCTTCTGTAGAATCAGCTACTAGCTCAAGGGAAGAAGGAAGTGCAGCTGGACGGAATCTGAGCAATAATGAAGGGTATCAACTTGACCCTGCTGCTCAGGCAGCCGTTGTTCAAGCTGTAGTTGTTGCTGTGAAGAACCTGCAACCTGAAAAATCTGCTGGAAGCCATGACAGAACTACTGAGAGGTCAGGAGAGAATGGTAAGAAGGATGACGAAAGGGAGAAAGATGAATCGAGTGAAGTTCGATCTGTGAATGTTGACGAGCGGAAGAGAGGCCGAGGTGGGTGTAACTACAAGTCGTTCAAGGGTTGTAACCCACCTAATCTGACTGGTTCAGGAGACGCAATCGCTACTCTCCAATGGATAACCGTCATGGACAAGGTTATCCGAATTAGCGAGTGTCGTCCTGACCAAGCAGTGGGTTATGCTACCCAATCGTTCGGAGATGAAGCCATATACTGGTGGGAGTCGGTAGAGCAGAGAAAGACTCGAGAGGAAGTTACGGCTATGAGATGGGATGACCTGAAAGTATCGGTGATGAAGCGATTTTGTGCTGATGCTGAGGTTGAAAGGGCTGAGATGAAGTTTCTGAACTTGAAATCGGGAAAAATGATACACCACGAGTATACTACCGAATTCAACCGCATGTCTAGGTTAGTGCCTAACATGGTGAATACCAAAACCAAAAGAATGAAGTGCCACATAAGAGAACTGCCACAGAACATCCGCACTTTGGTCAATGTAGGTTCCCAGCCGAATCTACACAGGAATATCTCGTAACACAAGGGTGCGGAATCCCCACGTAATACGATACGAGCGTAAGATATATAATATGTTGAGACGATACACGAACACACGTTACAATACTAATAAACACGTTGTATTGCAACACTTCAACACGTGATCTCTAATCACAAACACGTTCTCTCACTGAAAACATTTTTTCTAAACAAGCCGAAGTTAGGCATATATAGGCCTCGACAACTTCGCCTAACAGACTAGGCGAAGTTTTCTTAACTTCGCTTGTCCACAAGTTCGCTTACATCAGGCGAACTTGTGTGACACCATATCTAAAACCAAAACAACCAATCTAACACGATTACAGACACATACTAAACACTAGATACTGAACTACTGACATTATGCACCAACAGTCAAGACAAGTAAACCTGCTACTTTCGATGATCTGTCTATAGATGAACTGTTGTTAGAAGAGAAGAAGGAGAAGAAATGGGTTGTTCCTGCTAAACGATCCGGTACCCAGTTGTGGAACCCTAGGGATAAGAAGCAGAGAGTGTGGGAGAAAAATTCGTGTAAGACTGACGGGTGGTCCATTGGACAACCCTTAAAGGATATAAGATCGTTAATAACCATGCTTAAAATCGGTTTATTTTATGGAATTAGTTGACTATGGTTACTCATATAATTTTAGGTAGGAGAAGATAGAGGACGTAATTACGAGAACGTGAGCGAAAACAGTGAAGAAAACGGAGTTGAAACGAGAAAGTTATGAAGAAAACAAGGAGGCAAGAATGGAAGCCACCGTAGCTTACGGTGGCCACCGTAAGCTACGGTGGACCCTGAAGAAAATTACACCGGTGGCCACCGTAGCTTACGGTGGGACTGACGCTGAAACTTGTAACAGCCTTATAAACTCGTTTTAGGGTTGGCTTTTGACATCCTAATCATTACTTTTCATCTAGAGGCAACCTAAGGGCGATTTGCAGAGACAATCAATCAATATAAAGTGTGGTAATCATTAGAAACTCTATTTTAATTCTTATGCAAACTATAATCGAAGGGATGATAAACCGAAACATGTGTGGCTAAATTCCTTTGTGTTTTCCCTCGGATTGTAAGGTTTCTTATGTTTATTTGGTTGAATGTTTATGAAATTTCTGAGATATTAGTTTGATCATATTGATTAAATTATTATGGTGTTGATGTATTGATTGATAGTTTATTAGTTTATCGGTTTTGTGTTCTAAACCGTCAGTTCTTGGTTCTTTAAGTAATCGAGATTAATCGGGAGGTATTTAGGGTTGGATAAAATAATTGGTTTTTGATTGATCACCTTGCGTTGCATAATCCAAGTACTTGATCTTCATTTATCGCATTCGTTTACATAAACATGAACTTTACCTATTGTTCATCTAAGTTAAATATTAACCGTAACATTCATGGAAACCTGAAACCGAGGGAAGGCATATTTTCGCATATTGATTAAAACTTGTTTATTGCTTTAGTTCTTTTTGTTATCAAAACCAAATAACCAAATCTTTGAATTTAATTTTTGCATTTAGTTTAATTTAGATAAATTACACAACTACTTGGTAACAAATTTCCACAAACTCCCTGTGTTCGATAACCGCTTACCGCTATCTAATAGTTGTAATCGGTTTATTTTTTAGTGAGTCTTCGACCTCACGTCAAATTTTGGCGCCGTTGCCGAGGAGTTTTAATCTAACTTCAAAATTTAACGTGAGGTCGAAGACTCACTCAAAAATAAACCGAATACAACTAATTAGATAGCGGTAAGCGGGTATCGAACACAGAGAGTTTGTGGAATTGTGTTACCAAGTAGTTATGTAATTTATCTAAATTAAACTAAATGCAAAAAATGAATTCAAAGATTCGGTTGTTTGGTTTTGATAACAAAAAGAACTAAGCAATAAACTAGTTTTAATCAATATCCGAAATATGTCTTCCCTCGGTTTCAGGTTTCCATGAATGTTACAGTTGATGTTTAAACTGAGTTCGTGTTTATGTAAACGAATGCGATAAATGAAGATCAAGTACTTGGATTATACAACGCAAGGTGATCAATCAAAAACCAATTAGTTTATCTAACCCTAAATTCCTCCCGATTAATCTTGATTACTTAAAGAACCAAGAACTGACGGTTTAGAACACAAAATCAATAAACTTATAATCTATCAATCAATACATAAACATCATAATAATGAAATCAATAAGATCAAATATTATCTCAGAAATTGATAAAACATTCAACCAAACAAGCATAATAAATCTTACAATCCGAGGGAATACATAAAAGAGTTTAGCCAAGCATGATTCGATTCATCATTCCTTCGATTATAATTTGCATATGAATCAAAAACAAGTCTTTAACGATTACCACACTCAAAATAATATTCTTGTCTCCAAAAATCACCTCCAGGTGTTTCTTAGATGAAAAGATATGATAAAGATCTCAAAGGCCGTCTAAAATACACAAAAAATGGCAGTTACAAATCTGCAGCGTCGCGTCCACCCTAAGCTACGGTGGCCACCGTAGCTTACGGTGGCTTCCAAAAACCGACGGAAGCTAGAAACAGTCTTACGGCAGCTAGATTTCTTCAACCCCACCGTAGCTTCGTTGGGCACAGTAAGCTACGGTGGTCTTCACACCAACTTCTTATTTTCTTGATATTTTCTTCGTTCCATGTCCGTTTTCACCACCGTTTTCGCCTACGTTCTCGTATTTCCATCATCTAGCTTTTCATACCTGCCATTACACGAGTAAACGTAGTTATCTAATTCAACAAAATAAACCAACTGAGCACATGATTATTAACGAACTTAAACCACTTAAGGGTTGTCCCATGGACCACCCGTCATATTCCCACACTTAAACGTTGCTTTCCCTCAAGCAACATCTCAACACAACTCTTTATTATTTTCAACTTGTATCCACCAATCTTACCACAAATCCGGTTCAGTTAAGGTCCCAAGTCATACCTTATTCCCTTATTTTTATTTGTTGCACTAGTTCACTTTACTTTCCATTTAAACCATAGATTTCTAACCAAACCTAACATGCTTTCGGTTTTTACCCGTACATAACACATTAACCTTTTTATTGGTGATCATCCATACATTTCATATTTAATCAATTCTCCTCGCATACGCTTGTACAATCATCAAATCTTCACCTATGTAAATGCTTATTGACATGAATACAAATCAAGAGGTCTTAAAACGGGTTGTAATGGGGCCAAGTGTAAGGGTATGGAAGGGAATATTGAAAGTAGCTCAAACGATCCGATCCGACTTATTAAAAACAATCTAAGAAAAGATAAAAATAAATATAAAATAAACACTATAATCATCACGAACTTCTCTTTTTTTTCACTCAATATATAATACTTTGAACATTGCATACATAAACATTGCAATTCTAATACAAACTTTTTTTTTGAACTAATATAATACTTGAACATTACATACTAGCATGATAAACATAATGCTTCACATTTATAACTGATAAATACTAAAACAATTACATAGAAACCTATTAAGTCGGATTGGTTCGCAAAAAAACACCGGGATGATTAAATGAAAGAATAGGCCGAATAAAGTTTTCTAAAGGAACCAACCCCCCGCCCCTCACATAACCATCCTCATATGTATAATGTATGAGGCCCCAACCCCCCAAAACCCACACTCTCGCTCATCCAGACGAGGCTTAACCTAAGTGCCTCTATCACATTTGCACTCATGCCAAGCTAAGATCTCGAAATGCACTAATTGTACAAGTTCTATCGGAGAATATCAACCATCTCACCAAACAATACTTTCTCAGTTCTCAATTGAAAATGAACGTGTTATGCAAGTTATTACACCGAAAGCATACTAACCTTGGTTAGAAAACTACATAATCTCCTTTTTAAAAACAACTAGGCACATATTATTTAGGGAATTGTGACCATGAAAGGGGACCAAAACTTTACCCCGCCATCTTACCACTTTTCGATTCTTTTTAAACACATTTTTTTCATTTTTTTCTATTTTTTTGATTTTTTAATTTTTTCTGATTTTTTTATTTTTTTTTTATTTTTAATTTTTCAAAACAAACAAAATTCTCCTCATCCCCACACTTGGGATACATTGTCCCCAATGTACGGTTTTTAAGAGACAAAAGAACAAACTACTTCAAAAACACAGCCCTCTTTTCAACACAACCCTTTAATACTTAATCAAAAGTATTTTGTCCACCACCCATCCACCCAAACAAATAAAAACACAAAAGATAACTTATACAAAACTATACAAAATGATGTTCACCTGGTAACACGAGATTCCATCAGAAGAAGGGCGGTTGGGCCGGCCCGAAAATGGACGTCATCACATCATTGAACTCACCAAATCCAAATGCATTTTGACCAACACCACCTTGCTCACCTCCTTGTTGTTGCGAGGTGCTTTGACTTGAACCTTAATTGGGATCCACCCACATAGAATGATGCAATGGTGGTGTAGGGTATGACACACTACCATCATACGGTGGCAAAGTGGTGTAATCCACATATTGCAGGTCGGCCACAACCGGCTGTCCCGCATGCCACACGTCATGCATCCGTCGCTGACGATCATCAAGGTATCGGCTGTTCATGTCATTCTCAAAGGCATATGCATGGATGCGGTTCCACTTCTCTTGTCGATCATTATTCTGCTTTAATGTCCTTTCCATGCTCGCACCCATGAAGGTTTGTTGATCAAAAATAGTTTGGGAATATTCGGGCCAACTCTTAAACGCAACTCGTTTATTGCTTTAGTTCTTTAACTTGGCAACACAATTCCACAAACGCAGCCTTGAAAATTCGGGTTAGATTGAGTTGGTCTTCAACCTCAGGTCAAATTTTTGGCGTCGTTTCTTAGATTCAAGTGTGGGTACTGGGGGTTGGGGCCTCATACATTATACATATGAGGATGTAGAGTAGTGTATTTTGTTTGGTTTTTGTTTTGGGTGTGTTTGTGTTTTGACTGTTTCTGCAATTCAATCATCATGGATGCAATAATTCAAGTGTGGGGATGTTTGCAATATTCCCTGTGAGATATCAAAGAGTCTATGAAATGTGTTTATTCTGCTTAAAGCACAACAGCCACATCATTACAAACACATGATCAGGTGCATGTGTTTATCTATCCTGTGTCTTATTTGTTTTCGTGTACTTGGTGGTGTGAAATTTTTGTGTTGGAAATGGTGTTATTTGTCGACTCAATTAGGTTGTTAGCCGTTCATGGTTTGCGAGTGGTATTTCTCGAGTTTAGATTATAAATTGCACCATACATTGGGGATAATGTATCCCAAGTGTGGGGATGAGGAAAATTCTGTTTGTTTTGAAAAACTTCGTTTAAAAAAATAAAGAAAAAAATAAAAAAACTGTGTTTAAAAGAATTGAAAAGTGGTAAGATGGCAGGGTAAAGTTTTGGTCCCTTTTACATGGTCACAATTCCCTAAATAACATGTGCCTAGTTGTTTTTAAAAGGAGATTATGTAGTTTTCTAACCAAGGTTAGCATGCTTTCGGTGTAATAACTTGCATAAGATATTCGTTTACACTTGAGAATTGAGGAAGTATTAGTTGGTGGAAAACTTGATATTCTCCTATAGAACTTGTACAATTAGTGCATTTCGAGATCTTAGCGTGGCATGAGTGCAAAAGTGATAGAGGCACCTAGGTTAAGACTCGTCTGGATGAGCGAGAGTGTGGGTACTGGGGGTTGGGGCCTCATACATTATACATATGAGGATGGTTATGTGAGGGGCGGGGGGTTGGTTCCTTTAGAAAACCTTATTGGGCCTATACTTTATCAACCCCGGTGTTATTTTGCGAGACGATCTGGCTTAATACGTTCTTTGTATTTGTAATTGTTTTAGTTCTTATCAATAGGAAGTTTTAAGCATTATGTTAATTATGCTTGTCCTCATGAAAAAAAAAATGAAAAAAGAGAGAAAAAAAAAGTGTTCAAGATTCAATGTTCAAGGTACTATGTATTGAAAAAAAAGAGAAAAAAAGAGAAAAATAAAACAGAACAAAAAAAGAGAAAAGTTAGTGATGTATATAGTTGTTTATTTCAGTGTTTATTTAGTTTGTTTGTAATAAGTCGGATCAGATCGCTTGAGCTACTTTAAATATACCCTTCCAAACCCTTACACTTGGCCCCATTATAACCCGTTTTAAGCCCTCTTGATTTGCATTCATGTCAAAGCTTTTACATAGGTGGAGATTTGATGATTGTACAAGCGTATGCGAGGAGAATTGATTCGTTGTGGAAATGTATGTATGATCACCAAGGAAAGGTTAATGTGTAAATGTGTGTTATTTATAGGTAAAAACCGAAAGGATGTTAGGTTTGGTTAGAAATCAATGGTTTAAATGGAACGTCAAGTGAACTAGTGCAACCGATAAAAATAAAGGAATAGGGTATGACTTGGGACCTTAACTGAACCGGAATTGTTGGTAAGATTGGTGGCTATAAGTTGAAAATAATAAAAAAAATTGTTGAGATGTTGCTTGAGGACAAGCAACTAGTAAGTGTGGGAATGTGACGGGTGGTCCATTGGACAACCCTTAAGTGATATAAGATCATTAATAACCATGCACACAATCGGTTTATTTTGTGGAATTAGTTGACTATGGTTACTCATATAATTTCAGGTAGGAGAAGATAGAGGATGTAATTACGAGAACGTGAGCGAAAACAGTGAAGAAAACGGAGTTGAAACGAGAAAGTTACGAAGAAAACAAGGAGGCAAGAATGGAAGCCACCGTAGCTTACGGTGGCCACCGTAAGCTACGTTAGACTCTGAAGAAAATTACACCGTATGGAAGTTTTAAGCCACCGTAGGGAATTTGGAAGCCATCGTAAGCCACGGTGGCCACCGTAGCTTACGGTGGGACTGACCCTGAAACTTGTAACAGCCTTATAAACTCGTTTTAGGGTTGGCTTTTGACATCCTAATCATTACTTTTCATCTAGAGGCAACCTAAGGGCGATTTGGAGAGACAATCAATCAATATAAAGTGTGGTAATCATTAGAAACTCTATTTTAATTCTTATGCAAACTATAATCGAAGGGATGATAAACCGAAACATGTGTGGCTAAATTCTTTTGTGTTTTCCCTCGGATTGTGAGGTTTCTTATGTTTGTTTGGTTGAATGTTTATGAAATTTCTGAGATATTAGTTTGATCATATTGATTAAATTATTATGGTGTTGATGTATTGATTGATAGATTATTAGTTTATCGATTTTGTGTTCTAAACCGTCAGTTCTTGGTTCTTTAAGTAATCGAGATTAATCGGGAGGGATTTAGGGTTGGATAAACTAATTGATTTTTGATTGATCACCTTGCGTTGTATAATCCAAGTACTTGATCTTCATTTATCGCATTCGTTTACATAAACACGAACTTTACCTATTGTTCATCTCAGTTAAATATTAACCGTAACATTCATGGAAACCTGAAACCGAGGGAAGACATATTTTCGCATATTGATTAAAACTCGTTTATTGCTTTAGTTCTTTTTGTTATCAAAACCAAACAACCAAATATTTGAATTTACTTTTTGCATTTAGTTTAATTTAGATAAATTACACAACTACTTGGTAACACAATTTCCATAAACTCCCTGTATTCGATACCCGCTTACCGCTATCTAATAGTTGTAATCGGTGTATTTTTGAGTGAGTCTTCGACCTCACGTCAAAGAAGTGTGGTAAGATTCACGGTGGTGAGTGAAAATGGGGTAAGGGTACGGATGTTTGTCACAAGTGTGGTAAAGCTCATGGAGGAGAGTACAGGCTTGGATCGAGTGCCTGTTACAAGTGTGGAAATGTGGGGCATTATGCTCCAGATTGCACTGCAAAGCCCGCGTGTTACAAGTGCGGTAAGACTGGTCATATGGAAAGGGAGTGCACTGACGGTGAAGCTGGAGGAAGAGAAAAGAAAGATGTTGATCAAGCAAGGCCAGGACTAGGGCCTTCATGTTAACTCAAGAACAAGCCAGACAGGTTCCTGATGTTGTGACAGGTACAATTTTAGTGAACGGTATTTCTGCTTTAGTATTGTTTGATTCAGGTGCGAATAGAAGTTTTGTTGCGACGACATTTAGTATGCAAGCAAAAATGAAATGTTGTCGTGTGCCTGAAACTTTTAAAGTAGAAACCGCGAGTGAGACCTCAGTTAGAATAATGAGAATGGTTAAGGACTGTAAGATAGAATTGGAGGGACATGAGTTCCCTGTTTGTATGTCATGACCTTAGGAGGGTTCGATGTGGTTTTGGGAATGGATTGGCTATCTAAGTTTGAGGCTCACATAGTGTGTAAGAGTAGATTAATAAGGTTAAATCCTTGGATGGTGGTGCGGTGACGGTTTATGGTGATAAAGAAAGTTTAGGGCTTAATGTCATTTCGATGATAAAAGCCAAAAGTTTGTTATGGCGAGGGTGCGGTGCCTACCTGGCGTATGTTGTCAAAGCTACGCCCGAGATGAAAAAAGTGAAAAATATTCCTGTTGTGTGCGACTATCCAGAAGTGTTCCATGGGGACCTTCCGGGGCTGCCACCGGAGCGAGAGATAGAATTCCAGATAGACTTAGTACCAGGAGCATTAATAAAGCTCAAGGTAAAACAATTCCTCACGTTGGTGTTTATCTACCAGATCCTGTATGTTAGTGCACGGTTTTGCGTCTTCAGTCTTTGTTATTATCGTAAACGTATTTGTTTATGTTTAATGTAATAATTCATTAAGTTAAAAGGCTAGTTCGTTAATGTAATGTCTAGTTCGCTAAGGATGTTTATCGAACTAAGACTTAAGTTATTATCCCTCTTGATACGTTAGGGGATGTTAACGAATCAGGGGGTGATTGGATAGTTTATTTTGTTTTTAATGTATGTAACGAAGTAGCGTCTGGTTCGCTAGGGAATGTTAGCGAACCAGACCTATCTTCTATATATAGTGAACCATGTTCAAATTTAATGTTAAGTTTTGAGTTTATTAACGAACCCCTGTCCAGATTCTCTCTCAATTCTTCATCCTAACATTATAACATTACCAATACATATATACTGATAATACATAAACATATATAACACTGAATCTAAGGTAAGTATGAGCTAGATCTATAGTTAAGGTATTGATCAATTATTCACAGATTTGAGATCTGTTATTGTTATTAGATTGATACTATCTGGGTTCCAACAAGTGGTATCAGAGCCATTGGGGCTCAATTACACTTGATTCGATTGTTTATTAGTATTTACTTTTATTAGTTTTCGGTTTTTGTTAAATTTGGATCAATTTACGGTTAATTGACCGAATTATGGACGATTTGGATTGAATTTGAGGTGTTTAACGTATTGGAAAGGTTTTGTGAATTGAAATTGAGGTTTGGATTGGTTTTGAGTGGATTTGTTATTGGTTTTGGGTTAAGTCCGAAACAGAGGTATGTTTTGGGATAATTGAGCGGGTTATTTGAGGTATTAGAGGTTTGGTGTATTGGATTCGAAATCAATTTACGAGTGTTTTGGTAGGTTGTTTGTGAGTTTTGGTTTAGAATCGAGATAGTATTACGGATTTAAGGTTTCTGGGTTTCTGGGTTTTGGTGTTCATCGTTTCTAGATTTCTGGAAATTCTTTGTTGAAGATTTAAAGATTTGAAGATGAACATGATTTGTTATCATCTTCATGTTGATTCTCTATCCTGTTCACTTTGATTCGTTCATTAAGTTCATCAATTCGTTACCAATTTAAGTGATTCGCTAGCCAGTTCTTTGTAATAGTTGATTCGTGTGATCTAATTCGTTATTTGGGATTAACTTATTCGTGTGACACGCGTCCACTTTTGGATTTGTGTCATAACAACCTTTTCCACGTGGCATAAGGTGTTTGAGTTTGTTACAAATGGTTGTAACAACCTGATTTGTTATAGTTGATTCGCTAATCAACTGTAGCTGGTTCGTTATCTATTTCGCTAAGTATTTCTTAATGATTCGCTACTAAATACTTTCTAATTCGTTAAGTTCCTCTTATCAATTCGCTAGCTAATTCGTTAGTTTGACTTCCTGATTCGTGGACTTTCTGATTCGTTAGATTGATTCGTTAAACTAAATTGTGATTCGTTGTCTGATCAATCTTAGCTTTGTTAAGATTTGATTCGTTAACTTACTATTCACAGTTCGCTACAACTGTTTACAGTTTGTTTCATTTAATATTATTCGCTGGTTGATTCGTTACACCCTTGAAGTTTTTGAAACTTGTCAAAATGGCCGGTATGTATGCATTGGCGTCTCAAAACATGTTGATGCAACAAATGTTACAACTTGATACCGAGATAGGTTCACATTCGAAATGTCCAAGATTGATGAAGTTTAGTGACTTTGCCAAGTGGGACCTAGGTTTTGTGCTCATCTAGGTTCAGTTCATCCTGACTGTTCATATTGTTTAGATGAAGTTTAAACCGTTCCCATGATTGGAGATGAGACTATCGGTTATACACCTAAAGCAATCTCTCGATATTCAGTTGAAGAAAAGAAAGAACTAGAGATTGAAACTAAAGCCTATTCTACTCTAACCATAACTTTACCTGAAAATATTTTTCATCAAGTGGGTAGTATAAAAATCTGTGCTTCCTTATTTCAACATATCCGAATGAGAAGTATGGGAAACACGGCTGAAATCAAGAAAGTGATGCTTAAGTTTCAATTCAAGAACTTTAATTTACTCAAAGGTGAGACGGTTGAGGAAATGACAACAAGATTCAATCACGTGATTGCTGAAATGGACAAGATGAAGTTGGAAGTCTCTGAGAGAGATAAATTTGACACTATTAAGAGTGTACTTCCAAGTTCTTATTCCACGTTCTTAATGGTTCTCAAGGAGAATAATTATTTCTTGAATGAAGATTTGACAGCGATTGAATTTTTACAAAAGATTGAAGCCAGGGAATATGATCTTAAGTGCTAGAAATCTTCCAAGGAAAGTCAAGATCCTTCTTTCTATGGTGGGAGTATGCCTCTAAGTTCAACTATTTCTCCACTTACTACTTTCCTTACTCAAGCTGCAAGTGAGAATGCTACTACAGTGTATAGTGATCCACGAGCCTGTTTCTACACAGCTGGAAATATTGGATCTTCTGGTATCTCTGGTTCATCTGGAGGATCGGGAACTTCATCATCTACAAGTCAATTCTCATCTCAAACTAATGTAAACATAAAGGAGGCTGAACAAAATTTTGCATTTTTGTCTGCCTTTATGTCTTCTTACGAGAATTTGGTGAGTAGCAAGATTGCAACTAGTGATTTAACCGATGAAGACTATGATCAAATTGATCCCGATGATCTCGAAATCATGGATTTAAAATGGAACATGGCAATGATTGTACGAAAGGTTAAAAGATTCATGTAAAGAACCGGAAAAGATCTTCCTGCCCTGAACAAGAAGTTGGGATTTGACAAGTTGAAGGTAAAATGTTATAACTCTCAAGAGTTCGGGCACTTTGCAAAAGAATGTGATAAACCAAAGAAGGAGTATACTGGTCCTCGTGGTCAAACTCAAAATTCCTCCACACCACGAGTCAATGATGCTGAAAAGAAACCATCTACTTCTGGGTCACATGCAGTGTTAGCTGATGGAAGTGATTGGTCACAACGACTACTGTGCAATGATAATCAAGCTAATCTAGCTATGTTTGGGTTTCCTGAATATGTTCAAGATGTTAGTGGAAGTGAAGTTTCTTCTGATGCTGATACTGAGTCTGAGTCTGATGATTCAAGGGAAAAGCTTCCAACTAGCTTTGCTTGTATGGCGAAGATCAGTGATTCTACCACATCTGCTTGCATGACCAAGCAAAGTGAGGGTTCATCCAAAACCATTTCTTGTGAGAACTGGATCATGGATAGTGGATGTTCTCGTCATATTATTGGGAATCTCAACCTCTTAACAAATGTGAAAAATACTCAAGGGGGTTATGTGGCATTTGCTGGGAATTCTAAGGGTATGATTACACAGGAAGGTGATGTTTCAAATGGGAAGATTACGTTTGAGAAGGTTAACTATTAAGATAAAGTGGACCATAATTTATTGAGTGTGTCACAAATATGTGATAAGCAATACACTACATTATTTACAGATAAAGAGTGTCTGATTTTGAAACCGGGTTATGTGATTCCCGAGGACATGGTTGTCATGCGATCACCACGATCAAATGATATTTAAGTCTTGAATATGAATTGTAAAGTATCTACATCAATCGAAACGTGTTTTGTCTCGAAAGCAACCGAGAAAGACTCAGTGCTTTGGCATCGAAGAATGGGTCACATACATGTTCGAAAGATGAACTACCTTATGGCAAACGATTTGGTAGAGTGTGTGTCATTAAAGAATTTTAAGTTATATGATCACTGTGTTGCTTGTAAGAAGGGCAAACAGAAGAAGAAATCGCACCCTTCTAGGTTATTGAATTCCATTGATGCTCCGCTTGAAAGACTTCATATGGATTTGTTCGGTCCAATGAATCGGGCGAGTATTTTTGGAGACTGGTATTGCCTAGTAGTGACTGATGATTATTCAAGATACTCATGGGTCTTATTTATGAGTTCAAAAGATCAAACGCCTGTTTTGGTGCAAAATCTTATCACTAAGATCGAATCACTTTACAAACAGAAGGTGAGGAGAATTCGAAGTGATAATGGAACTGAATTCAAAAACACTATATTGGATTTCTTTTTTATCCAAAAGGGACTTCACCATGAATATAGTGCACCTTAAGTACCTCAACAAAATGGCGTTGCTGAACGAAAGAATAGAACTTTGATTGAAGCTGCAAGAACTATGCTTGCTGATTCTAAGCTTCCTGTCCAGTTTTGGAATGAGGCAGTGAATACGGCTTGTTATACACTCAATCGTGTTCTAACTGTTAAACGAATCAAGAAGACCAGTTATGAATTATTGAATAATCGTAAGCCTAACTTAAAGTATTTGGAACCTTTTGGGTGTCCTTGTACTATGTTAAAAAGGGATGTTGGAAAATTTGATGAAAAAGCCATTGAAGGGTATTTCTTGGGGTATGCGTCACCTAAGAAACGGGTTATTAATTTTATGTCTGGTTGTGTTGAAGAGTGGTACCATGTTGATTTTCAAAAGTACACTACTCCTTCACAAGGGAAAGGTCCCGACTGGATGTTTGACTACGATGGGTTGTTCAATTCATTTACTCCATCAACCGATCATCCAGATGAAGATTTAGTCCGTGCTTATTTTGAAGAACAATTGGAAATTCCAGGATTTGCAAGTTCAAATGACGTTGAAGCTCCATTGGTTGCTCCAACTGAAGAACCTGATAATGAGTCTCCTGTTCATTACGATATTGCTTCGTCTTCATCTAATGATAATGCAGTTGTGAGTGATGATAATGTTTCATCTCCTGAATTGGGTGTACATTATACTAACTTATTTGAAAATGTTGCTGTTTCTGAAAATCCTACTTTTAGGATTCATAATTACCATCCACAAGAAAACATTATTGGAGATCTAGATGTGGGAGTTCAAACACGACATCAAGTTGCTTCATCGGGTGAAAATAATCTTATGCTGACTTACACTCATCTGAGATTGCAAGTATTGCTAAATTCACTTGTTTTTTATCCCAAGTTGAGCCTACAACTCCTCGTGTGGCTCTGCAAGATCCATCTTGGGTAGAAGCCATGCAAGAAGAATTACAGCAATTTGCACGTTTAGGTGTTTGGGATTTAATCGACAAACCTGCTAGAGTCAAGAAAGCAATTCCGACAAAGTGGGTATATAAATGTAAGAAAGATGATCGTGGGGTAATTGTGAGAAACAAGGCACGTTTAGTGGTGCAAGGTTTTCATCAGCAAGAGGGTATTGATTACACTGAGGTTTATGCTCCAGTTGCAAGATTAGAGTCGATTCGAATCTTCCTGGCATATGCTGCTTACAAGAATATCAAAGTGTATCAAATGGATGTTAAAAGTGCTTTTCTCAATGGTGAACTTCATGAGGAAGTGTTTGTTCTGCAGCCTCCAGGTTTCGAAGATCCTGATTATCCTGACCGTGTTTACCGATTAAACAAGGCATTATATGGTCTACATCAAGCCCCGAGAGCTTGGTATGGAACGCTCGCCGACCATCTGACGGATAATGGTTTCAAATGTGGAACTGTCGACTGCACGTTGTTTTATAAGAATATTGGTGATGATCTTCTCCATGTTAAGATTTATGTCAATGACATAATCTTTGGGTCTACAAATGATACGTTGTGTAAGGAGTTCGAGAAGTCTATGCAAACCAAGTTCGAGATGAGTTCGATGGGAGAGATAAATTTCTTTTTGGGGTTGCAGGTTCATCAGTCTGACAAAGGAATTTTCATCCATCAGACGAAATATGTGAACGACGTCTTAAGCCGATTCAAGATTACTTCCGGAAAAATCCCCTCTACTCCTCTTCCCGTGGGTCACAATTTATCACCGGATGAATTGGAGGATACTGTTGATCCGACCCTCTATCGTGCAATGATTGGTTCTTTAATGTATTAAACTGCTTCTCGACCCGACATAATGTTTGCTGTTTGTTTATGTGCTAGGTATCAAGCTAGTCCTCGAGTGACTCACCTGGCAGCGGTCAAGCGCATTCTGCAATATCTAAGGGGAAATCCTGACATTGGGTTATGGTACCCCAAGGATGATACTTTCGATCTTACCGCTTATTCCGACTCAGACTATGGAGGGTGCAAGGTCAATTTCAAGTCTACTACATCGGGATGTCAATTTTTGGGAAGCCGGCTTGTTTCCTGGCAGTGTAAGAAGCAGACAATGGTCTCCACTTCAACCGCTGAAGCTGAGTATGTTGCAGCCTCGAGTTGTTGTTCCCAGGTTTTGTGGATACAAAAACATCTTCGCGACTACGGTTTTGAAGTTTCTTACTACTCCCATTTTGATTGATAATTCTGCTGCTATTAGTATCACCCAGAATCCCGGACAACATTCTAAAACAAAACATTTCGAAATTCGATATCATTTCATATGGGATTGTTATGAAAGAA
The DNA here is from genome assembly GCF_021521415.1 of Bidens hawaiensis. Taxonomy (NCBI): domain Eukaryota; kingdom Viridiplantae; phylum Streptophyta; class Magnoliopsida; order Asterales; family Asteraceae; genus Bidens; species Bidens hawaiensis. The sequence continues at coordinate 82,260 of NW_027493111.1, forward strand.
ATTAATTGATCTTGAGAAAGTGCACACTGATTTTCAAAAAGCCGATCTATTTACCAAAGCTATTGATAAAACACGCTTTAACTTTCTGTTTGGTTTAAATGGATTGAAGACTCTTGCTGAGATCCTAAAATTAGGATGATTTCTTTATTTTAATTTTGTTCTAGTTTAAATTTCTGTTTATTTTTGGTTTTTAGGGGGTGAATATTGAAATTAAAAAAAAATGTGTTTTCAGTTTGTAAAGATAAAAACCAAAAACATTGAAAATTTTAAAGTATCAAAAATAGTATGATTTCATGTCTTTAATTTTCATGACATTAGAAAATTCTGAAAAATTAAAAAGATTGTGAATTTATCATTCTCGTTTGTATAGAAATTTTTTTTTTTTGAAAAGTCAAAAAGAATGTGAATTTTCTGTTTATAAAGAAAAAATCCGAAAAGACAAAAAGATTGTGGTTTACGTTTGTAAAGAGAAAAACCAAAAAGATTTTTGCTTATGTTCGCTGAAAATTATGTCATTTGCTTCTATTTTGAAGGAAATATACTTGTATATGTTTGGTCCTGGTAATTTCTTGTAAATCTTCGGGTTAGCCATTTACCTGACAAATGGAAAGTACTTGGGGCTTTCGTTAAGCTTTCTATTTTACTTTTAGCTGAGAATTTAGTCAGTTATTTAAGTTTGTGAAGCGTGCTTGCATGTTTTGGTCCTGTTCTTTACTTGTAGATGGATAGGATAGCCATTAATTTATAAACTTAAAGTAACTGGGGCAATTAAAATTATTTAGTTTTATGCTCCTCAAGTTTTTGAAGCAAAAAGAGAAAATGATAGTACATTGATTATTTGACCCCAAATCCAGAAAGAAATAAGCTTAAAAGACTGTGTGCTTAATCATTGGTGCATTGATAGGTCTTAAACAAGCTGCTAGAGTAAAGTAAGTGATATAAACTTAAAGAAAAGCCAAATTTAAACAGGAGTTAGTCTCTAGCAAAAGTCTCGGTGAGGATGGCAGAAATGTAAATAACCAGTCATACTCAAGCCTTATAGTTGTTGATCACCAAAAATATAATAAAGCAAATAATAAGCGTTAGGATTCTAGACACTATGAGTGTTTATGCGGCTTAATCATCTGGGTATTCATAAGCATGAATATTTTACTCGCTTTCAGAGCAAACCCAAAGTCATTAAACTTGATCACTGCTGTACTTCGTACAATCCAAATTACTGACTTGATCAAAATCCGTTGTTAGTCATACAACTGTTCCTCCCTTGCGTGCGTCTTAATACCAAAAAGAAACGGACCCTAGGGGATACAATGTATGTAAGCCGACAGATGGACTCGTGCATACTCACTCACAGTAAAGGAAACTTGATGCATTGCTCAAAATTTCACAATTGGTATCAAAATTTTTGATCAACACTATAATGGTTTAAGTCAAGTTGGGGTGATTTGGCAAAAATCAAATTAAGCTTGAACCGAGATTCGGGGCTGATATTTTCTGATATTCTGTGCGCTAATTGAACCATAAATCATATCACAAAAATGCTCGAAGGTTTGTTATAAGATTTAAGTGGACAACAATATCAATGACCGACTTATTGACAGTCATAATATCGCTGAAATATAAAACTGTGATGAAAGGGCATTTTGTTCAATATGATCATATGCTCAAACTCAACAAAAACACAAAAAATATGTACTGCTTTTGATATATCATAGAAAAACACAAAAAGATTGTCCATTTTTAATGTTCGGATGCTTCTTTGTAAATACATTCTTTATTTTCTTTTTTACAAAATACCAAAAATATTTTAGTCTTCGTACTTTACATATTATTTAATATTTTTATATTATGTTTCGAGATCATGAAACGATTTTAAAATAATTCCCTTATTAGGATGAAAAGGTCCTCGGTAATGGATTTAAATTAAAATATTTATTTATTGATAATTTTTTTATTAATTATTTAATTCATTTATTTATTTAAGTTTAAAACTAAATAAACTTTTAATTAGTTAACAGCTAATTCGTGAAATAAGAATAACGAACTAGGTGATTCCTTAGCGAACTAAGTTCTAGTTCGCTCACCTTATTCGCTTCTGCACTCTGTAACGAACCACTTATAGTTCGTTATACCTATTTAACGAATCAGGACAAGATTCATGTCTTGTTCGCTACTCTGACGTAACTAATTGGAATAACGAATTGTCTAATTCGTTATTTAAAACTTAAACGAATCTCTTGATTCATACCGAAGGTTCATTGGGTGGCGTGTTAGGCTATATAGGACAAGAAACACGAACAGTCCTTCACTGTTCATCTTCTTTCTTCACACTAAAGCCACCTTTTTCAAATTTTTCTCTGAAATTCGATCTTCAAATTTCAACATTTCACGAGAATCTTTGTGTTCCTAAGGTATTAACGATCATATCTATGTGATTTTCGTCAAAAATGACGGTGTATTAATAGGGTAATTATGAACTTTTGTGCTTTAAGGGTTTTCCGAATTCAAAAACCCTGATTTATTTATGATTTATTATGTTATTGTAGCTTATTTTTGATTCAATGTAACCGGAATGTGATTCCGAGACCTTGGGTAGATGTTAATAAATGATCGATTATCATTTGCTGGGTTGATTGAATGATAATAAGCTTGGGGTTTTAGACTCTGTTTAAATTACTGAGCATTCTTATTCGGGTTATGGTGCTAAGCCTTAATCTTAGTACCATGTGCGTCGGATTGAAATTCCGAGTTGGACAAATCTGGATTTTTGATTACTCGACGATTAGCATGAGCGAATTGAATCTGGTTTGTGTCCAGTTGACCGTCAGTGTTCTTATTAATTTTGACTTTGACTATGCGAGTCAAAGATTAAGTTTAATTATTGACCATTCGTTACCTTTAGCGAATTGGAACTGCTTCGTGTCCAATTCGTTAAGGAAATACACGAACTAGCTCAGCGAATCAGTTTCTTAACGAATCAAAGTTGGATTCGCCAAATCTGTAACGAACTAGACTTCATTTCGTGTAACTTGTATAGTTGATTCGCTGTGTCGAATTCGTTAATTTATTTACATGAGAGCGAATCATGTGATTCGTTACTAAATGGTAACGAATCAGAGTGATATTCGTACGAATGACATTTCGTTTTAATGATTTAATTAAAATTACCTTTTGCTTTAAATAAATTATTTCAACTGTCTAAACGCGTAAATACATTAATTACACACGACACATTGTATTATTTATTCATATTACTCATACAGTCTAAATTTTATTCAGTAAAAATGGCTGATCAAGAAAATCAAGATCCACCGATTGTCGATCAAGGGCAACAAGAACAACCACCACAAGGGCAACCTCCTCAAGTTCAGCAGGAGGATGTTATTCTATTACCATATGACACAAAACATAACATCTGTGCGTATACTGATCAAGATATTGCTGACGTTGATGTGTTCGGAGAGATGTTTGCATTCTTAAGACGTTCAGTGATACGTTATGCAATCACTGCTCGACCTAAAGTGTCTCTGAGTATTATTAGACAGTTTTGGGACACTGCTGAAGTCATTGTGGTGGAGAATCACATTAGAGCCACGATTAATCAAACTGTTATTACAATTAATGTGGGAGTGGTTCGTCGTGTGCTTCAGTTTGATGACAATCCGAGTGAATTTGGCAAGCAGTTGATCAAGGGCTTGTTTACTCGTCTGCATTATGGTGAAAATGTTGAGGAATCTATGCTGAACAAAAATGGCTTATGTCCATCATACAAGTATCTTCTCCATGCGTTGATCCATTGTATGAGTGGTCGTCGTGGTGGGTTTGACCAATGCAGAAGCAGCATACAATCTGCTTTCATTTCTCTTATTCTCAACAAGCCGTTTAACTACTCCGAGCTCATATTTGATCATCTGAAAGAACAAGTTCAGCAGACACTTCAAAAGAAGAATTTTTAATGTATCCTCGCTTCCTACAACTGATCATTCAAGACTTAATTCCTAATTTAGTCATTGATCCAACTCAAGTGAATGATGTGCTTCCTATGGAACACATGAAAGCTGATACCGTTCATAGAATGTTGGTGTATAGAAAGGAGAAGCCAGCGGATAAACGAATGATTGGTCATATCGTTAATCCTAATTATGTATGTCCTCCTAATGAACGCTGGATCCACGATGACTCGGATTCTGAGCGTGAAGGGGGAGAAGGTGGAAACGATGATGATGGTAATGATGGTGATGGTGGAGCTGGTGATGCTACCTTTCAAGAACAACAAGAGGCAGTAAATGCTGCTTTAGCTGCCACCATTGCAGCTCAACAAGAACGTAAGAGAAAAGGGAAAGCAGTGGAAACTGGAGAGCCATCGAAGAAAAGACGTGTTTCAACTGGGGCTGTGGTAATTATTGGCGTACCACCATCTCGTCATTCAACGCCTCAAAGCTCGGTAGTGCCGACTACCACTAGCACTCCGATTCTCACATTGACGACAACATTGGTACCTCATGAAAGGCTTGGTGTAATTCCACAAACGGCGTTATCCGAAATACCAAGGCCTCCTGCTACAGTGTCTAATGTCCCCCCAACACCATCTATGAGGCCTCCCCGTCCTCCTCCTCCACTGAGTGATGTCTCATTTATAAGAATCACTCGGCCTCAAGGTCCAATCCAGCCAGTTCATCCATCCTTGTACAACATGCCACCAAACTGTCAGACAGAGATGCTGTTAAACCTTCTTCATTTATATGAGAACCAAATGGCAGCTGATTGTCAGAACCAAGAACGTCTTATGGAGAATCAAATGATGAGTTATATCTCATTTTGTCAAAAGGAGACTAAAGCTCTACGTGCAATTTTTGAGTCTCAGGGGGTGAAGATGAAAGAACAAGAGGATCTAATCTTGCAGTTGACTTGTAAAGAAGATGCATTAAAGAAACTTAAGAGAGATGATCAAGATCCGGACGAGTCTGGTGCAGGAGGAGAGCCTAAACAATGACATGGCTCATCCTCTGGTGCAGGTACAAGTGGTGGTGAGGACTCGGGTAAACAGATCATTGTGTATCAGGATCCAACTGCCGCTAAACCAATTGAGATGATTGCAGCTAATACTGTGATATTTATGGATGGATCGGGGATGGTTAGAAGTGTGGTGAATAGAGATGAGATAGAGGTTGGTGAGTTTGTTGATAGGTCACTGACACGGGAGCATATTTCCATACTGCTTGGGTTAAATGATGAACAATTAACCGTGTTAGAGACAGAGCCAGATGTCGAAGTGGTGAATGAGGAAGGTATAGAAGATGATCCGTCTATTCAAATGAATACGAATTTCATTTATGAAGATGAGGAGGTTGAGATGGAAGATGTTACTGCTGAGGAGTACCCTGATTTGTATCAACACACAAATTTTGATCAAAGTGCTCCAGTGTTTAATGAAGAAATAATTAAAGAAGCAGAAGATCATCTTGAAAAGAAATCCAAAGGTAAGGGTTTTTATTCTGGTTCGCCTTTTGTTCCGTCTGTTGAAGAGATTCTGAGTTGGTTCAGACACCAGAAAGTGGGTAAGATTATTCAGGTGTATCGGTACATTGATCAAGAGAGAAAAGATGAAGGTGATGCCTGGTCGAAGCAAACCAAGTGACCTCCTTCAAGACTGTATCTAAGGTACATGGTGATATTGTCACATGGCTTTATGATTCTGACCTTAAAGTATGTATAATTAAATGGGAGAAGGGGATCCAGTACTACGAAACGATAATGGATGTTTTGACATTACCGCGTCGGGATGTTCGTACCCTCGCGAGACGTCCATTTATCAATCGTGGGTGTTACCGAACAGCTGAGAGGTTTCATCAACACTTGTTGTTCGAGGTCAATCATGGTTTCAAGTTCTTCAAGCCTCAGGTCCCGAGACGTAAACGGATTAACGAGATTGATCCAAGGACTGGCTGGAGGAAACTTGTCCTTAAGGTAAAGCCGCCAAAGACGATGGAGCGGGTTCCTGTGAAGACGATGCCCCAACAGATGCATCTCTCATTCAACCGCTGGTACTATGACAATCGTACTGGCGAGGCCATTATTGTACTTGGTAAAGGTCTGAAGACTGAGCTTATCAAGATAATCGACCCGATGTGGTTGGTTAATTTATCCGAAACAGACAATGACGTACTACACAAGAAAAAGATTCTGTTCGAGCGCAATGAAGACTACAACCTGGCTATGCAATTCCAACGTGTTGTGCGCGTTTGTCATGAAAATGGAATTCATAGTTGCAGAGACTGGCAGTCCAAGCGCTTCAAGTAACTTAAAGACAAAGAGCTCAAGACGAGGGGGTGTCTATTAGTGCACGGTTTTGCGTCTTGTGTCTTTGTAATTATCGTTAACGTATTTGTTTATGTTTAATGTAATGTCTAGTTCGCTAAGGATGTTTAGCGAACTAAGACTTAAGTTATTATCCCTCCTGATTCGTTAGGGGATGTTAACGAATCAGGGGATGATTCGTTTAGTTTATTTTGTTTTTAATGTATGTAACGAAGTAGCGTCTGGTTCGCTAGGGAATGTTAGCGAACCAGACCTATCTTCTATATATAGTGAACCCTGTTCACATTTAATGTTAAGTTTTGAGTTAATTAACGAACCCCTGTCTAGATTCTCTCTCAATTATTCATCCTAACATTATAACATTACCAATACAAATATACTGATAATACATAAACATATATAACACTGAATCTAAGGTAAGTATGAGCTAGATCTATAGTTAAGGTATTGATCGATTATTCACAGATCTGAGATATGTTATTGTTATTATATTGATACTATCTGGGTTCCAACACTGTATTTTCACATGGGCAACTTTATGTAGCATTGTCTAGAGGGATATCACGGGAAAATACAAAAGTGTTAGTACATCCCGCCAAAGATTTCAAACGAGACAAAGTATACACCTCAAATGTTGTCTATCGGAAAGTGCTACGTGATGCATGATCTGCACGTTCCTATCAAAATGTAAGCATATTCCTATATATACGTCGCGAAAGCACCTTACCTTCTGGCACCATCCGAGATGAAAGAATTGATGTCTCAACTACAAGAACTCCTCGATAAGGGTTTTATAAGACCTAGTGTTTCCCCATGGGGCGCACCAGCGTTGTTTGTAAAGAAGAAACATGGAAGTATAAGAATGTGTATAGACTATCATGGGTAGAACAAGCTTACGGTGAAGAATAGATATCTGTTGCCACGGATTGATGAATTGTTTGATCAACTACAAGGTTCGAGTTGGTTCTCACGAATAGACCTTAGATCAGGCTATCATTAGCTAAAGGTGAAAGAGGCAGACATTCCTAAGACAGCGTTTCGGACGTGGTATGGACACTACGAGTTCCTCGTGATGTCGTTCGGTCTAACGAATGCTCCTTTGGCATTCATGGATATGATGAATAGGGTATGTCAGCCGATGTTAGACAAGTTAGTTATCGTCTTCATTGTCGATGTATTGATTTATTCTAAGAGCGAGTCTGACCATGCTGAACATCTAAAAGAAGTATTAGAGAAACAGAAGGAAGAGAAGCTGTATGCTAAGTTTTTGAAGTGAGCATTTTGGTTGTGTGAAGTGCAGTTTCTTGGTCACGTGATAAATCCTGAAGGGATTACCATGGACCCAGCTAAGATCGTGGTGATAGTAAATTGGAAGACTCTGCATAACCCGACTGATATACACAACTTCTAAAGGTTGGCTGGCTATTATAAGAGATTCATTTAAGGCTTCTCCAAGATAGCCGCACCGCTGACCGGAATGACCCAGAAGTCAGTAGTATTCAATTGGGGTAAATTTTAGGAAGAAGCTTTTGAGGAATTGAAGAGAAGACTCACACATGCTCCAATCCTTGCTGCTACCCGATAGTGACGAGGATTTGGTTGTTTGTAATGATGCCTCGCATCGTGGGTTAGGTTGAGTGTTAATGTAACAAGGAAAGGTGCTTATGCGTCCAGACAGTTGAAGGTTCACGAGAGTTCTTATCCGACGCATGATTTAGAGCTAGCAGCAGTAGAGCATGCTCTTAGGATATGGAGACATTATATGTATGGTACCAAGTGTACTATTTACACCGATCATAAGAGTTTGAAGTACTTCTTTGAGCAGAAGGAATTGAACATGAGACATAGGAGATAGTTAGAGTTGATAAAGGACTACGACTGTGATATCAAGTACTACCCTGGCAAGGCTAATGTGGTTGTTGATTGGCTAAGCCGTAAGAACTAAGATGCCATTGCAACAATGAAGACTTATAAGTTGATCATTAACTCAGATATCTTTGAAGAAATCATCAAAGCGCATTCTGAGGTGCTTACAGATGAAGGATTAATGAAGAAAGAAAGAATTTTTGGGCAACAAGACGAGCTATTGGAAAAATTCATGGAGTTAAGATTAGGTTTAACCGTATGTGGATTCCACGCCATGGAAATCTCAGAGGTCGAATCTTAGATGAAGCTCATAAGTCGAGATACTTGATTCATCCGGGATCCACCAAGATGTATCAAGGCCTGAAGAGAGATTATTGGTGGTCAGGGATGAAGAATGATGTAGTGGATTATGTTAGTAAGTGCTTAACTTGTTTGCAAGTCAAGACTGAACACCAAAAACCATATGGGAAGATGCAGCCTTTAGAGATACCTGAATGGAAATGGGAACACATACCCATGGAATTCATAACTAAGTACCCCGTATGGCTAAACATCATGATACCATTTGGGTGATTGTGGACCGTTTGACGAAAAGTGCTCACTTTCTGCATATACGAGAGGCCATTTCGTCAGAAACGTTAACAAATGTGTTCATAAAGGAGGTTGTGGCTAAGCATGGAGTGTCATTATCAATAGTGTATGATAGAGATACCCGCTTTACTTCAAGATTCTGGAAGAATTTCCATGAAGCTATGGGAATAAGATTGAACATCAGTATGGCGTATCATCCTCGAACCAATGGGCAGTCTGAAAGGACGATTCAAACCCTTGAGGATATGCTACGTGCTTGTGTTTTAGACTTTGGAGCAAGTTGGGATGACCATTTGCATCTCGCAGAATTCTCTTATAACAACGCTACCATTCGATTATTGGTATGCCACCGTTTGAGATGTTGTATGGTAGACGTTATAGAACCCCGGTATGTTGGCGAGAGATTGGACAGAAAGAGATTGGAAGCTTAGAAGTTGTGCAAGAAACCTCTTCAAAGTTTGATCAGATCAAAGCAAGAATGAAAGCTGCTCAAGATCGTCAGAAGTCCTATGCTGATAAGCGGCGATGACCAATCGAGTTTAACGTTGGTGACAATGTGATGCTCAAGGTCTCGCTTTGGAAGGGGATTATTCGTTTTAGAAAGAGGGGAAAGTTGAGTCCAAGATACATTCGACCATTCAAGATTTTAGATCTAGTAGCTGAGAAGGCTTACAATCTAGGTTTTCCCGAAGAGTTAGAAGGAATCCACTCTACCATTCATGTTTCTCACTTGAGAAAATGTCTAGCTGATGACACATCTCATGTGCCATTAGTAGACATCGAGGTCGATGAACAGTTAAACTATATCGAGCAGCCGGTAGAGATAGTCGACCGCAAGGAGAAGCAGCTTCGTCATAAAGTTATCCCTTTGGTAAATGTGATATGGAAGCACCGTAAATGATCAGATGCTACTTGGGAAGTTAAAGAAGAGATGCGGAAGTTTTATCCATATCTATTTCAGTAATAGTTAGGTTTCGGGTAGGAAACCTCTTTAAGGAGGGAAGACTTGTAACATCCCGTTTTCTCGTTACTGTTAATAAAATAAAATATGAGTTATTATGAGTCGGGCTTGTGCTGGGTTAAGTAATATGGGTAATGGACTTGGGTTAATAAGGAAAGGAGAAAGACCATGAGATTAAGCCCATGACCCATGGTAAAAGTATCATTATTATCGATTAATTCTCTCATTCTCATCCATTCTATACACCATCCAAAACACACACTTAAACCCGAGCATCGATCCGAGGTAATGATAGTATGATATTGTATGGAACCAAATCCGCTAGATCTAGTCACGAATCGATGAACCGGCACCCTCAACCGTTAAAGTCACGATATCCGGGTGGAATCGGGTTTAAACCGATCAAAATAGGGGTCACCCTAGCTCGGATCTGGACCGAACGGGACGAAAAACGGTGTGAAAATACATTTTTCTGGCCACCGCCCGGTTTTCCGGCACGGCGGCGCAAGAAAGGCGGGGCGAACATTTATCTAACATTCTCTGACTAACCCTAATTTCGTTAACGGGAGAATAACAAATTAACAGTAATTCGTTATGCCCATTCGTTAATGAGAAATAACGAATTAACAGTAATTCGTTATGCCCATTCGCTAAGAAGAAATGACGAATTAACATAATTCGTTATGCCCATTCGTTAAAGAAAAATAAGGAATTAGAAGTAGTTTGTTTTGATCATTCGTTAAGGCCAGTTCGTTTAAATGTCAGTTTGTTATAAAAGTTAGTTCGTTATAAAGACCAATTCGTTATGAGAGTCAATTCGTTATAAGTTAAGAAGTAACGAACGAACCTCATTCGTTAAGGGGCAGGATAACAAATTAGACTTTGAAGGAATGACAGAAAGGTCCTTGGACTTAGAATAAATTATTTAATTACAAACAAAGCCCTCGAACTTTATGAATTAGCAAATAAAATAAAAAATAATTCAAATGAAAAATGTGTTAAGACAGTTAATGAAAATAAAATTTTTCCAAGCGGACTTGGCAACTCGACCCCAGCCAGGGGCTCTGCCCCTTGGACCCCGCTAGGGGCTACCGCCCCTAGAACCCCGCTGCCAGGGGCACTGCCCCTGGACCCCCGTTCGTTGAGGGTTATAATTAGACTAGAAACGCGATATGGGTAGTGATAGTTAATTGGTACGTGTAATTGTTATACAGTTAGTCGCGCACAGCTAAAGAAAGGAATAACCATTAACGGTGAACGTAACCAAGTTCAAGTGAGTTTTGAGCCCCATTTCCTTGTTATGTTTTCGGGGATGTGTGCATACTCAATTTGAATTTTAATACACTTACCTTAAATGTTAAGTGTATGCTATAATGATTGATGTAATAGTATGTATGAATGTTATGAATGTCTGCTTGTCGGTACGTGAACAATCTTCGGATATTGCACGTATCGCCAGGAAAGGTGTGTCTTATATAAGATGCATGAATGATGTAAGAATGAGTAAAGAATATATATATATATATATATATATATATATATATATATATATATATATGAACGTATATAATAGTATGCATGTATAAAGAAGCGTAGGAATGGTTGATTAGATTGAGAAGGAAGGGATCAGACCTAAAAAATGTAACAACTCGGATCTTCCACATATTATTTTAATAATCGTTACCTGACCCGTTTATATGTTTGGGAATTTCCGCCGTGTTTAACGAGTTAGTTTCTGGTTATAACATTACTTTTAATTAGTTATTTATTTAAAAGTTTCAAGATATGACAATTTTAGCCGAAACTTAAACTATTAATCAAATGTGTTTCACCTTCAAACTATAGGGTCCTATATACAAACATTTTAAACTAATATCCATTATCATCCTCTTTAATCCGTCAGCCCAACCCAGATCCAAACCCTTCTGTTTAACCCATATCATATACCTGTTTATCCAGAGTGAATCTTGCACCTTAATCTTCGGCCTAATCATGGAATTGATTATTGTAAATCACTTAAACGCGTATTTCTAACCTCACCGACAACACCAATTAGGAAACATCAATCAAGCATTATACGTATTGATCTTATTTACGAACCACAACCCTTGTTTATCAACATACAATACATCTTACACCATAAATCAATTAAACCTATATGTGAGACCCTTACCACAGTGCTAACTGAAGCCCCTATCATTAATTAGATCATCGTTGATGTTTGATGCCTCATATTCATTACGTCATAGCCGTCCCTATTGCGACCAGGTTAACCATTCATTCCTTGTTGTTACTGGTAATTATAAAATGCATTAGACTCGTAATTAACTCTTGAATAAAAGCCCTAACATTAATTAAACAATCAAGCAATGGATTTAACGATTTGAGATCTAGGGTTTATAGCAATTTGGGGGTTCTGTTTGTTTTAGTATATATTGAATCGTTTTCGTTTAGTATCCATCTAGCATGCCAGACCAACTGGTTTGGTGTGTGTGTTTAAACCTGGTGGTCACGGGTTCGAACCCGACCACCCGCTTTTTTAGATTTTATTTTCTTATTATTAATTTTTGATTGATTTTATAGTTATTTCTAATAAGTGATAAATTATATTGAATATTAGATAAACATTATTTTTTTAAAACCGACATCTTGGTGTTATGTTCTTGTCAAACCTCGTTTAAAGTTTTCATTTACATATACATATATATGTGTATCATAAATATATATATTTTTTATAATAATAAATCATCGTACCTTATTAAAACCCGAAAACCATTATTTATGTTTTCTCGTCATTGATTCTTCTTTTCGAATTTGTTTATATCATTATATTAATATACGATATATATATATATATATATATATATATATATATATATATATATATATATGTATTATTAGTTAAACAAGAATTAGAACCAACGTAGTAATTATATGTATAAAATTAGATGTATCGTTAAAGAGTCCAAGCTATATATTATATGATAAATATTATATTTTAACGTTTGTATTAAATTATTTAATATATGACAAGTTAGGTTTATTTATGTACATATTTATAATTGCTTTATATTTATTTAAATACTATTTTAATAATTGTAAAATGGTATTATATTTTAATTCATATTTATTTTTGTAATCAAATAATAATGATTTCACAATAACAAATAATCCGTAGAGATCAATCGTTCAATTAATAACCATTCTAATCACAATACTTAAGTCCAATCAAACCGAAATCTTAATGCATTAAATCGTGTAAATCTTTTATAATTAATTCATATTATTATTTAACTAGGAATCCTTGTCGGTGTATCCAGAAGGATTTATCTTTCTCACATCATCACTTGTTTTTCGTTCATCCAGTCAGGTGAGAAATCACTCCCCTCTTTTACTGTTTTTTCAATCTTTTTGGGGACATATGCGTATTTACAGTATTTCGATATTATCTAGTATTCAAAACCGCAACTGTTTAATCCTTTTGTGTATATCAGTTTATGCCTAACTTGCTATTTGCTTACTTGCTTTATTTGAACCGCATTCGGGGAGGTCCAACATATTCTCAGTCTAGTATGATCATACGACCGTCGTAGTGGCCGGTGTCCGACGCATTGACAATGGTTTCACGGACACCTCATTATTGGTAACCAATGCCCATTCGTATGGCAACGGTTTAACCCTTTTTTTATGGTTGATTGTTTGTGTATGTGCTATGGTTTAACTGTTTATTCTCACGGGAACAGTTTGCATCTTTCTTTATATGATATATATATTATTACTGTTGTGTCTTAACTGGTGTTTTACTCACTCAACATGTGTTGTTGACAAAAATATATTTTATACGCATTTGCAGGTTATCAGCTTGATTGTTTAGCAAGATGAAGATCACGTAGAGATGTCTTCTAGGATACAAACTTAATTAATCGTTGTTGTAGTTTTATTTATACTTGATGTAGTTAATTGTAATTGTTTCATTTAAATAAATTAAATAGATTTTGTCATTTAAATAATTTTGCATGATAGTAACCTTTGAAAAGCTGTGAGCAATCAGTTCGCCCCGGCATTTCCGCCGTAGGTTGGGGTGTGACATATTGGTATCAGAGCCGAAGGTTTAAGATAGGTCGTTAGTGGTGCCTTAGTAACATGCTTAGGAGCCCCACACGTGCTTATTTGTTTACCTGATGTGTTCTATTTGATTGTTTACAGCTTGCGTAATTACTTGCTATACTAAGTACTTATTTAACTGCTTAGTTTAATGCTTATTTTATTGTCTGCACACACAACTCCGAGCTCATGTCTCACTCTCAAAATATTTTATTCCGCGAAAGTTTTTATTAACTCTGATATTTAGAACTGTGTTTATGAGTAAATCCAACTCTAATGTAGGGCGCCAGGAGCGGGTCCTTACACTCTAAAATAATAATAGGTTCACGAATGTGTCCAGAGAACATACATTTCCCGGTCGTGGGACAATTTTTTCACTTCCAATGCATATAGTCAATGCGTCCAAGCATTCTAGGGAATCCTCATTGATCCACAACAACAAGCAATCGGGTAATATCATTGGTGTTTGGTGAGCCTAGATGATTAGTTGAAAACAAAAATACTTACTATGGTCTCAAAAAAAATTTGGCTCTCCATTGCGGTGTTTTCACCAATGCGTATTTATTCATCCATAAAATTTGTGGTAACCCCATAGACTATCATTTTGCGGTTCTCTTTTGCATAGAAGATAAACCGAGTCTTCCGATATTTTATCTTTTATTGGAAAAAGGATGGTTCGTGAGCCACCACCTCATTTAGAATACAAAGAAATAGAAGACGGCGCATACAAAATGTCCCCCGAAAAAGATATGAAGGATATACTATATATTCTGCAAAATAATCACGATATAGATGTCGATGTCCTTGAATATGACCATTTTGAATAAACTTACGACGTCTGTGAATACTCTATTCTTCGACATCCTCGTTAAGATCAACATCATTGTCATCTTCAATAGACATGTATGTCACCATTTTGCAAAATAATGCACGAGGCATGTGATGGTCGGGTATTATGTATATTTATTAGTGTATTAATGGTATAGTTATAGTCGCTTATTGTACGAAATGATGCTAGACTGTCATGATCTAGTCAAAAACAATATTAAACAAGTTTCCTTATTACCATAAACTAGTTTGAGAAAGTAGGGTGTCAAACCACGAGAAGTATGTGGTTAGTACAATGTGTAATTAATTCCTAACAGTGTGAAATAAACAAATATGAGTGATGATCACACTAGCAATGATTTAGTTTTAATATCAAGCAAGCAGTTAATCAAAGTTTAAACAATTAATAAAACAAATCACAGTCAGGTTCAAGCATGTAACAAACAACAATCCCATGTCATTTAATAGGTTAATTATCAATAATTCAATCATATTGATCAACTAGTTAAGGCATAGGCATCAACAATCACTAACACACGGCTCTAGTTATCAAAAGGTTCCTGGTAGTATGACTAAACTAAGGGCAATAGTATGCTTTATCATATTCAAACCAATCATTACAACCCTTTGAACACGTATACAACAACTTGCAAACTAATCATTCTGATTGAATTAAACCTAAACCGACTTAATGCACAATAAAGACAAACATCAATGTTCATAGATCGATAATAAAAAATACACATAGTTAGTTCTTAAAAACATGAGAAAATTGTAAAAATACAATACTCTACATCTCGGGTATGACTCGAGAAGACTAGTCGTGCATCGCCATTGATAGATCTTCAAGTCTAATGAGGAAGACCATTAGGGATGATAATCTCTCGATTTGGAATGGTGGAAAACTGCCTTCTGCCTCCTAGAAACTTTTCTGGAATGTAAGATGTGTCTTATTGTCATCAAACTGATTATATATGCAAAACCCTAAATTTCCCAATTTCCCAACTAGTCACTTATCGAGTTGGCATTCTCCAGGGCCCATCGGGTATCGTTATAGACAAAAAGTCAACTTTTTTTATAAAATAGTCCATCGCGTATCTCAATTGACATTATGCAACCCCGTCGCGTAGCACGATGGGTCTTCTCACCAGGTAACTTCATTTTCTTATCTCATTTCAAATGCCGGTCATCTCGGGTCTTCATTCCATTCTCCTTCAGGTCCAAATTAATATCATTAACACCGTGTGACCTGAAACATAATAATCATGTATGAAGTATCGAATTCTGTACATTAAACAATTGAAAATGTACAATTAAGGTGCTAGTACATATACATAACACCCAACCATCGCATCCCTACACTTATCTTTTGTTATCCCTCAAGCAAACTCTAATGCAAACATCCAGATCTATCGTAGGTATGTCAATTACCACCATTAATACTAGTATATATATTTGTCCTCAAAGGACAAATATAAGTCACAACTTATAATGCATGCACGTCAGTCATATCTCCACGCATTAACCACTGGTTAAATACAGACTTGGACTAAAAAGTTTTGCTGAGGCTTAGGTTCGGGTGCGGAATATACATATTTAGTGACTAAGGTGGATGAAATCTAGTTTATTCAAATAAACTAACAAATAAAATCAAATACAAAAGACTGCTATTTACAATTAGCTATAACATCAATTGATAACTCTTTCTGGTTTTTTTTTTTTTTTGCAAATAACGGATAAACATCACTAAATACAATATATGCAAATCTAGTTGAGACATATGTAAATTGTGTACTGTGCTCTACAACTGACTCTATATACAACTTTAACGAACGGGATTTCATCACCTATGGTTTAAATAAAAAAAGCTTGGGCTGACATGGTTTGTGATGTAAGGGTTAACAAAAGAAAAGGAATATGGTTCAAACGGGCTCCAAAGGGATAATGTTGGTTAAAGACTTTTATTTAGTTAAGGTATAAATGTAAGGGTTTTCTACAGTTCTAATCTCCATACAGGTGGTGGTATTAAGTAAGGCCATGTTCCCGGTGCCCTACTTTGATGTTGGATTTACTCATAAACACAGTTCTAAATATCATAGTTAATAAAAACTTTCGCGGAATAATAAAACTTCAATCATTCATTACAAAACACTCAACTTTTCGTTAAAACATAACATAAATTAGTTTATTAAAACATCATGACAAATCTTTGATGGATGCCAGTCCCTTCTGATCATGCCATGTGTCCCCCTCTCAAGCCCGTTGCTTCAATCTATTCACTTGTGTGCGTACTAAAAGTCAGCTACGCTGAGTGACTTATAGTTAAAACAGGCAACATACAATACATTCACATACTTAATTATACGTATCCGAAGATACATATTAGTTACTTAACATGTTCATTCTTTCTTTCGTACGTACATAAGTATATACTTTCTTTCTTACTTTCTTTCTTTCTTTCTTTCATACATTTATATTTAATAATACTTTACATACTTATACATTTTTAAGAGCATTACGCCTTACTTCCTCGAGTATTACTAGGGCTCGGTCCCTTTCTTCCTCGAATATTATTAGGTTTTAGTCCATTCTTCCTCGAGTATTATTGGGACTCGGTCCCCTTCTTCCTCGGATATTATTAGGGTCCGGTCCCTTATTCCTCGAGTATTATTAGGACTCGGTCCCTTTTTTCCTGTGCATACCTATCATACCTTTCTTTACACTTTCATACATACTCTTAATCATTCACATAACATACATATACCATTCATACATCATATATATATATAACTCACCTTTCCTGGCGATACGTGAAATATCCGAAGATCATTCACGTAACGACAAGCATTCATTCATAACCTCAATCACATAAATCATATAAGTCATACACTTACCACTTAAGGTAAGTGTATTAACTAATCACATCGAGTATGCACACAGCCTCGAACACATAACAAGGACATGGGGCTAGAAACTCACATGTAAGCATTTCTTTTCAGAGTTAATGGTAACTCCTTTCCTTAGCTGGATGTGGCTAAATGTATAGCAATTACATGTATCAATTAAATAGCCATATCCATATCATATATTTAGTTTATTTCAACCCTCAACGAACGGGGGTTCGGGGGCAGTGCCCCTGGCAGAGGGGTCCTACGTCAGCCCCTAGCAGGGTCCAAGGGCAGAGGCCCTGGCTGGAGTTAAGCTGAAGTTCATTTATTTAATCAAATAGAATCTTCATTTTATACGTTACCTTTCATTTTTAATTATTTACTTATTCTTATTTTATATATCATGTAAGATCATGTCTATCGTTTACGTTCGTATATGCTGTTTATCTTTCGTTTATTTCATAAATCAATCTGGTGTATAAGTTAATCTGGTGTGTAAGTTCTTTCAAGCATATAAGTGGTCCTTTAGCGTACAAGTCATACAATTACGTTTACATACATACACATTATATGCAAACATATATGTTGCATACATATGTTGTACATACATATACGTTTACATACATACACGTTACATGCATACATATACGTTGCATACATATATGGTACATACATATCCGTTTGCATACATACACGTTGCATACATATACGTTGCATACATATACGTGGTATACTTATACAGCGTTCATATACATATGCGCTACATACATATGTGTTGTCCACACTTATACGGTACCTACATACACACTGCACTTATACGGCGTATATACTTATACGACGTATAAGTGCAGGTCAGCCCCCTTTTCACGCGTTTTTAAGGTTTTTCTTCGATTCCGGCGTCATTAACCACCATGGTTAGTTGGGTTTTGATCGTTTATGGTCTGGGTAGCTTCGGGGTGTCCAGATTTGAGCTAAGGTGGCCCTTAAGCTAGTTTTTGGTTGATTAAGCACCCGAATAAAGCAAGATTTTGATCCAAACGGATCATACGGCATCACGGGGATGCGGTGTTGGGTTCTACTATGTTGGGTCAGTTGAGATAAATGATTTCATACATTCGGTTGGTCTCGGATCGTTGAATGTAATATAGTAGAGAGTGTTTGGCTTAAGTGTGTGTTTTTATGATGTAGGCTAATGTGTAAAATGAAAGAGATGGGTTGGAAGGTTAGGGTTTTAAGGTATTTATACCATTGGCCCATGGACCTTAGGCCTATCTTTCTTGTCTAACTCCATAATTAATTAAAGCCACCATCCTTTTATCTTATTATTATTTTGTTAATATTAATCTACTACCTCAAATTAATTCTTTCGACGCAATTAATATATTACATGTTATTTATAGAAATTTCGGGATGTTACATATTAAGATCTCAACATGCATATGACAATCAAATTCTAATTCTATTAAACATGTTGGATACACTCAAATAATCATCTGGCATGTTTCGAAAAATATATATTGTATGTGTAGTAAGTATATGGGTTTATATCTCACAATATGTATGAAAAATTGGGTTGCCGACATTAAACATGTATATCCGTCCCCTTGACTCATTATCACCAATCTAAACGCCCCTATTTTTATTCCTTTTTATAAAAAGTTGTTAAGAAAATTAACGAGAAGCTTAAATACTGACCATTACCAAATACCTCTAACTTGGCATTAATAAAAGTAATCAGCCGTTAAAAACTTTGGTTTCTGAACACCCTAGAGCAACTATCTGGCAATAAAACATTAAATGTTTTAATAATTTAAAAACTTGGCTCTAATGTGATGGTCCTAAACAAAGATTCTACAATTACACTCTTAACATACAAACTAGAATAACAAAATAAATTATGAAACCAAAATCACCTGATGAAGATGACAATGCGAAGCTAAAAGTGGCCCGTGAACAACCCGTCTTCTCCAAAGACTATAACGATCCTACAAAATCTTACGACGTGTAGAAGCAAGTTTTTCACAATGATTAAGACATTTGTCTTTTAAGAATTTTGAAAAACACTTTTTAATTCATTTTCTAAAAACTAATTACCGAGCCGAATTAATTAGTTTCATAATAAATTTTGTTAAAAGAGTTAAATATATTAAAGACCCAACTCATTGTTGTAGGAATCACGGTTTCATTTAGTGTATGGAACAAGCCTTTTAAACCACTGGTAGCCCGGGTGAACGAGTAAGTTCTCGTGAGGGTTTATAGTGAACTACACACAAAAATTTCCAAATACAACAAAATATACACGTACCTGTATTAACCATAGCAAAATGAACACAAAAGCCTTTGGGGTAGCTTAACTGAAACCTCATTTTCTGACAAAAACTTTACTCGTGTAGTATTCACAAACTTAGATTTTGCTATGATGGTACGCATGAATATAATTAATAATATAAAACTAAAACAAAACAAAAAACAAAAAATATACATTCAAGGTGGGCGGGTGGCTCGCTCCTGTGCAGCCTTCGCGTTAAAAAGCACGATCTTCTTTAGTTCATTGTTGCAAGTCTTCTGACAGGCCTGGATCTGGCCCGAACATTCTCAATCTCCACTCTAGATCATTTTGCTTCGGTGGATGTCTCACTTTGTTCTTCCTTGGACGGCTACCTTTCTCTACCACCTTGTCACTCTGTTGAACTGACAAGTCGATCACAAAATATTCCACTTTTGTGTGTTCCTTGTTCAAGGATACACACCTGTCAAAAAAATCTGCCTTCGAGCTTTTCTTGTCAACAAAAAGGTCAGTGGCATTTTCAAACAATAATAATCGATTATCACGGTTCCCATGGTTAATTCCTCGTGTCCCCTTAGCACAATCAATCTGTAACATCTCAAAAATACCATATTTATTTTAAAAATGCCAACTTTGAAAATAAAGAAATAATAACATATATAGATGGAAGCATTCCATGTTAAGGAAAGGAATCCATCCCACATTGAAGGAAGGAAGAAAATGAAACTCCTTTACATAGATATAAATAAGGAAGATAAATTCCATCGCACATGGAAAGTGGGAAAGATTTGGAAGCCCTTTATAAGGGATGGAATTTTCATAGTAATATTCTTTTATGCTTAGCAAGCACCCAGTGGTCCTAGTGATGGGTGCGGAGCACCCGACGCGCACGGACACGGGCTCGGGCGAGGACGATGGCAATGGGGAAGGCGAAGGGCGATGGGCGCAATGTGACACTTTGATGGCGCACCTCATATCGCCGCGAGCCGCTTGAGATCCGCCTTATTGTTTTTTGAAAATGAAAGTAAGATCAAGATGTGACAAGTCATCAAAAGTAAAGGGACTAAAAAGAAAAATCTGAATTTCAAGACCCATCGCGATACGCGATGGATCAAAAGAGAGCCCATCACGTTACGCGACGGGTACATCACATTTCCCCAGGATAGACGGTGCCGCGATACGCGATCACCTAACCTTTTGGGTCATCGCAATACGCGATAAACAGGCAAAGCAATCGTGGCGCCACGTGGCAATACGTGGCAGGTCTACTAGGTGACCAATCAAACCTAGTGGGTGACATCGCGATACGCGATGGCCAAATCTAAGTTCCATCGCGATACGCGATGGAATATTATATTCAGAGACGGTTAAGCGCTCCATCGCGATATGCGATGGATCCTTTTTTAACCCATCGCGTATCGCGTTGGGTCACAATCTCAGCCCTATAAATAGGGGTGTCGGGCTCGGTTTAGGCATCCCAAATCTCACATCACAAATCATTTATCTCGAAATATGTTATTCGATCCCGCTGTCCCGATGATCTGTTCTCGAAATAGGTGCAAGGCATAGAAGTGTTGTTCGAGCATTCCCTCGATACCGAAGACAAGTAGCAGTGTTGTCTGCATCAATCTTAGGCATTTCTAGAAATACAAAGCCATACAAGGTAGGGGTTCCGCCCGATTATTACATTGTATATGGCTTAAACCGTAGTCGAGGGTATAGTCTATACCTTGATTATATAATAAGTGAAATATAGTTTTCATAAGACAAGGGTATAATAAAATATTATTTTTTTATAATTATAAAGATTTTATATTGATTCTTAAGAAATAAGAAACTTGGTATCTGCATTTCTTTATGCAGAAGAAACGTAGTGTTAAATGATTAAACCTCTTGTACTAAAGATCCAAGTATTTTATAAAAGAGAAATTATTATCAAGGTAATGATTAGCAACTAGACTAAAGGTCTAAAGCTAGATCGTTGATCTAGTATTTATAAAAGGTTCTTCTCGTACTATAGGTCTGAGGTAACAAGAAGAATATATCAGTGAACTGCACTGATCATAACAAAGGTGAATATATCCAACTCTTTACAACTTATTAAATTGAGTCATTAAAATGATTATATGGGATTGCGTATCCCTAAAACGTTATAAACAAAGGTAATCGCTGGCCCTGAGGCTATAGTATACGTTTGTCTGGATCATTTCATATGTAGTTAGACGGTGGGCACACCGCACCACGCTTTATTATGCCTCTGCCACGTTGGGTCGGGCCTACGATGTTCGAGTGAGGATAATCTTGTGTATATAAGTAGTGACTACAATCTCGAACGTTGCAGTGTCAGCTGAGCGGTTTTGAGTTTAGCTAGAGTTTGTAATAGTTATTCTGACTTTTAGAACTTGATTGCATCCTAAGCGGCGTTGGGCCGAGGCCTACGATGTCTCTAGGGGATAATTAAGTAATACAATATTTTGTGTCAACATATTCACCAGCATGCGTTGCTGACGTATTTTATAACTATTTTCCTGGTAATCGAGATTAGGTGTTTGGAGATGAAGAATTGCCATTAGACGATCTCATGGCTCAGATAGAGTTTTTGTTATTAAAATAATGTAAATTATGGTTTTTATGTTTTAAACACTTATGTACCAACCATCGGGTATTTAATTCCCGACTTTCGAAATATATTAATATTTCAATTAAAACCTCCGTTTTTCAACCTTCAACTCTAATATATTTACAAAACAGGTACCAACTATTGGTCACACGCCAAATACGTAAGTTGTGGTGTGACAGGTTGGTATCAGAGCCATCGATCTTACCGAATTAGGCATTTAATAGTATCTAAGCTTTTATTTAGGGATAAGTTCCAATATTTTATTATAGTAGATTATAGGGATAAGATAGATTGGTATTCTTTCCTATCCCTCATCGTTCTAAAAATACCAAAAATAGATGTCATTCAAGAATGTGATAGACGGCTTTATACGCAACGCAAGAAGAGCGGGTCACCCCGAGCCAGTACTCACGAAGGACAATATGAGTGAAGATTACTATGAAGATTCCTTTAGTCAAGACCATCCAATCATACCCGTGGTTCCATATGGAAGTCAACCCATCTATTTTCCCGGCACGGAGCAAATGCCATTTCACATTCCAAGTGATCCACCAACTCCCGAATATCATCTGTCTGATATTTCGAACTATCACCCTTCTAATGAAATGCAAGTTGATAAGCCTATCAAATCCGAGTCCGAGCAAGACACATCCAGTTGGATGTAGTGTCATTCTTATCAACGAAGATGGCATTTCGGAACTCCAACTTATAATCCAACAATGATTCCATAGCAGGTCCATCAAGGAAACCTAATATGAGGGTGATGCAACCTCAAGAAAAGAAAAAAAATACAGGTAGATATTAACAAAGATGATGAAGAGATGTGGACGGAGGAAGAATCAAAAGAAGATCCGGAAGAGGAAGAGAAAGATTCCGAAGAAGAAATTTCGGAAGAAATAAGTATCGAGGAAGAAAACCCTCGTAGCTATGCAAGAGCCATCATTTCATATGCCTTATGGATATATTTCTCAAGACCCTTATGTTCAAGGATTTCTTCCAAGTTTTCCACCATACCCAGGAATTGTTCCTTCCATCTCGGAACAAGCCAATGAAATAAGAGAACAAGAAGCAACTGTTGAAGCCTTTTACAACTTACCATTTGAATCGAGTCCCCCATCACCATATTCAAGTGTGATATCATGATGATGGGATATCGTGATCCACCAACACAATATGGATACCGAAATGTTATGCCACATTCACAGGAGGAACATCTGGATCGAGCCTTGCATGAAACAAATGACCTAAGGAAGAAGATTGCTACTAAGGGTGGCAAATAGAAGAAAGTTGGAAGTAAATTACTACAAAAAGGTAGTACGATGAAGAGGATGTTCAAAAATTAAATGAAAGATTAGGAATCCTGTCGTTGGTGTTTGTATCGTTTATTTCTGTGTCAGTTCTTGTAATATACTCTATTAATAAGACAAGTAGTAATAGTCTATATGTAAAATATGCTGGTTGTTGTAAAATATTCCAGGTTTGTAAGATATTCTATCTACCGGTATATAAATAAAAGTCTTTGGTTCTAAATCCATTCTTTACAATTACAGATGTCAAACCAAAACAATCTTTCACAAAATCAAGAAGCTTCTAACGCAAGAAGCAATCGAGCTAGAACCAAACCTGCACATGAAATTCCTCGAAAATTTGATACTAAAAATGCAAGAAATGATAACGCAATCTATGAACCCGCTGGTTCAAGCTATGAAGGAAGGTTCAGTTCGCAAAAGTGAAACCAAACTATCCCACAAAACCATTAAAACCAAGACTCATCCTAATCCTACTCACCAAGATGAGTAAAGTGATCAAGGATTAGACACTGGTGAAAATTTTAACCGTAACTTTAAAAAGAAACTTAGGATCGAAGGTTGTTTTTTTAAAGATTTCAAGAATTATGGGTCGAAAGAATTTTATGCCAACAAGGGTGTCATTGCTGCTTTAAGATGGTTAGAAGATATGGAATCGATTGTGATAATCAGTAAGTGTACTGAGAAGGAGAAAATTCAATATACTTTTCAAATGTTTAAGGGTGAAGCGTTAGAGTGGTGGAACACTCTAATCATGTCTCAAGGAAGAGAGCCCATGTACCAGTTGACATGGGAAGAGTTCAAAGAATTGGTTCTTTAGAATTTTTGTTTGATGCATGAGACAGACATGATCCAAACCAAATTCCTTAACCACATGGAGGTCGGGGCTAACCTGAAAGACTACAATACTAAGTTCCAAAAGTATTGTAGACTCGTACCTCGGTTGGTAACACCATAATCAAACAAGGTAACCTGTTAAATTTGGGGTTTGCCTAAGGAAATACGAGACATGGTGAGGTCTCACTTGCCAGAAACTGCCGATTCCGCCATGGAACTGGCAGGTTATTTGATGAATGGTCTTATCCAAAACAAGGAAGAGGATAGGAAAATTGACACAACAAGCGATAAAAGAGGGAAAAGGGTATATTCGTTTTAAGAGAAAGGAGACTGCTAAAAGAATAAGGGCCTTTAATTCTAATAACCCATTGTGCAAGATATGCAAGAGGCATCATTTCGGTCTATGTAGGTTTGCAGCATCCACTTTTGTAGTATGTGATTCTTGCAACAAGTCTTAGCATTTTGCAGCTGACTGCTGGAAGAAATCCATGACTTGCTTTAATTGCAAGGAAACTGGGCATCTCATATTTGAATGCCCTAAAAAGAAAAATGTTGTTGCTGGAAGAGGTGTTGGAGGAAGCGGCACCAAGAATGACGGAAAGAAAGGAAATGTTCGAGTATTTGTACTCGACACCAAGAAGGCTGCGGACATACCGAACACCATCACCAGTACGTTCTTAGTTAATAACGTTTATGCTAGAGTTTTATTTGATTCAGGTGCAAATCAAAGTTTTATAGATTATAACTTTTGTAGTATATTAAACGAACCTTTAACGAAATTAAATAAAACTTTTGTAGTTCGTTTAAATTTAACCTCTAATTTCATTTGATTCAGATTTTTTTCCCATGTTGATACAAGCAAACCTGACATAGAACGAAAGGAGATACAAAACACGGTTTCTCTCTTTTGTAGTTCATTTAAATTTTAGCTATTTTCGTTTCAGTGTCACCCTTTTATGACATTAGAAGGGAGGATGATGAGAGGTTTATCCAAACTGACATGCGATTAGTGTATTAGACTTGTTTTGCTAGTGTTGTATTTCTCCTAATACATTATTGGGAAAAAGTAACCAGTCTTCTTTCATTGAGGCTTATGGTTTTTTAGCTACTAAATCTATATTATATTATTAAGGAAGAGTGAAGGACAACCTTGGTAATTTCACAATTAGAGGACAAGGACAAAAGACACAATTCACAATTGGATAGAAAAAGTAATTTTCCATTACATTATTTCGCTCTTCAAGCCTATTGTACAAGTTCATAAAGCCTTACGTTTAGTGTGATTACTCTTTTATCCCTTGGAATGCAAAGGGTTGTTAACTATATTAAATTAAATACATCTATATTATATTATATTAGCAACCTTCCGTCTGCATTCTCAACATTTTGATCATTAATCCATTTGATTGTCATTGAATTATTTCATCATCAATTGTCATTCTCAATTCAACCTATATATACTAGGTTGGCGCGTTGCTGACTCCCAACCATCCGTTTCCGTGATTGAAGGCAGTGGGTGGGGTTTTATCATCTTCATTTATCTATATCGAGCCTGCAGTTCGTTCATTATTATTTTGTGGTTACTTTTATCATATGCCATTTCCCTACGTCATTTCCATTCGATACTCCGATTTCTTGTTTGGTTTATGTGTTGTTGATTTATGATTAATATGTGGGAAATAAAATCAGGTTTTCTTTACGTTTTGCTTTAACAGAATTAGAAAGAAGTGCCTTTTGGAAGTTCATAATTTTAGTTTCATGGGAAGGTAAGTTGATGCTACATCGTTCTTTGTAGAAACAATTCAATTTGTTGCTATTTGTTTATTTATTTATTTATATTTTGTTTAGACTTTAACATAAGTCGATTTTGATCTTGCCCATGTGTACATAAACGGATTTGTTGATGAAAAGGAAAGATATGATTTTAAATTACTATTATGTATAATATGATTGGTTTCTTATATATGCATTTGATTTGTTTAATTGGTTATATAGTTTGCATATTGTGAAAGTTGTTTGATGAAATGTTCCAATGGAAAAATTATACATATTTTTTTTTATCTTTGAGCTGAGTAGGTCAAGATTAACATGCACTTTATCTTACAGTGTAATGTAAGCATTTGAAAATTGTTTATTTGTTTTTGATATATGAATTGCAGGAAATTCAAAATGATAAGAACCGAAAGTACATGGAAAGGAAGCAATTCTTGAACGATAGTTAGTTTTCATGTTAACTATAGATTTTTTAAATTATTCAAAACGTGTTAATGTTTGTATGCAGATTTAACTTCAAAAAGGAAAAGTAACTAAAAGATTTTGAGTTGATGATTCTGTTAAAAAAGTGGATCTTTTATCACACCAATGTTGTCTAATGCAAATAAGAATTTTGATTATCACAGATAAGGATTTTGATAATCCATGAGTAACTGCTATACAAATGAATAAGAGTCGATAAATAAATTGAAGTTTAGGGTGTTGATATTTGAAACATAATTGGTGGACCAAATGCAACTTGAATTAGCATAATCCCATCAGATGTACGACACCTTTCGCAAGCCGGCTGAAAATAATATTTACAACCACATGCCACATAAGGCACACTAGATTATGTAAAGAATTGTTTTTTTAGTTTGATACAATTGCCTAATGCAATGTTTGTCATTTTGTTGCTCAATTATTTTTAAGGTTTACTTATATTTTTTATTTATACGAGCTTAGATAATTCAATAGGTCATGTTGGACAATAATGGAAATAGTCTAGGGTATTTCTTTGTACGTTGTTGTTAACTCATTTAAAAGCTTCTCAAACTATAAGTGGCATTTTAAACTAAAATTTTATGACTTGAATTAGCATAAGCCCATCAGATGTATGACGCCTTTCACACGCCAACTGAAAATAATCTCTACAACCACATGTCACATAAGGCACACTGAATTGTGTATTTATTGTTTTTTGAGTTAGGTACACTTGTTTAATGCAATGTTTGTCGCTCAATTATTTTTAATGTTAGCTCTCTTATTATTTATATGAGATAACTCAATAGGTTATGTTGGATAATAATGGAAATAGTAGAGGGTCTTTCTTTGTTGCATTTAACTCCTAAAAACGCTTATGACATTTTAAACTAAAATGTGTAATGTAAATACACATTTTAACAGTGCAAAGTAATTAATATAATTTGACTATATATTAGACTTAATACATAATTTACGGGTATGGATAGGAAGATGGTTGTTGTCATACCAATTAGCATTCAAATTCATAATGGAAATAAGCCGCTTTGTGTCACGCTAAATCAACATAAAGAAGAGAGAATGACGAAACTACAGGTTTTCTCTTGGTTTTTAAGTTTTTGAAAAACGTTTTCTTTGGTTTATCATTTGGGTTGAAAAATATTGACCCAAAATATTAAATGTGACTTAATCGTTCTGTTAAGTTATAATTAATTGATTATTAATGCATGTAACTAAAAATATGTGGGTAACAGGTCCGGGAGTCCATCAATGGTAAATAATGTTATCAAGTTAGTTCATGATCAAGGAAGTCAATAATAATGCTTCAGTTAGTTTTACTCTAAACAAAGTTATATATATATATATATATATATATATATATATATATATATATATATATATTGTTATGATATTAGCCCTAACTATAAAAAGCTTATAAGAATAATATATGAACTTGGAGTTAACAAGAAACAAGGGAATAAGAAAATATGAGAATATGAATTTACTGGATGCATTAAATCGATCAAGATACATAGTATTTATAATATCAAAACACTGTTTATAATCACTATTTAGGGGGACAAGATTATATCATTGGTTTGACAAATGAAAAGTGTGTCATACACAAAAAGTGTCGGTGGTTCACAACACTCCCCCTTGGATGACACCTTTTCAAAAACTTTGGGGTCTTGAAGTACCGCCTCATTAAAAACCTTGCTAAAGAAAAACCCAATGGGAAAAAGCTTTAGCTAAGGGAAAAAGAGTGCAGCATCTAGCTCCCCCCTCAAGTTGCAGGTCGTTACATTGTCCGTACATGGCGCATGCCAATATCATGGACATGTTTTCCGAATGTTGTTGTGGGTAGTGCTTTTGTGAAAAGATCTGCTGAGTTGTTGCTCGATTGGACATATCTCATCTCAACCTGATTGTCTTTAGTAAGGTCCCGAGTATACTCAAAGTATCTTGGTGGTATATGCTTTGTTCTGTCACTTTTGATATACCCTTCCTTCATTTGCGAGACACAAGCTGCATTATCTTCATAGATACGAGTTGAAATTTGATCTTTCTCTAGTCCACAAGAAATCAATATGTGTCATGACATAGATCTTAACCATACACATTCTCTTGAAGCTTCATGCAATGCAATGACTTCAGCATGATTTGAAGATGTTGCAATGAGTGTTTGTTTCTGAGAGCGCCATGAAATCGCAGTTCCTCCATTCTTAAATACGTACCCAGTTTGAGATTTTGCTTTATGGGGATCAGATAAATAACCTGCATCTGCATAACCAACTAACCCTTCTTTTGAATCGTTAGGATAAAATAAACCTAAATCAGCAGTTCCTTTTAAATACCGAAAAATATGTTTAATGCCATTCCAATGTCTTTTAATGGGGGATGAACTGAATCTTGCCAATAAATTAACTGCAAAAGAAATGTCAGGTCTTGTACAGTTAGTAAGATACATAAGTTCTCCAATTGCACTGAGGTATGGTACTTCGGGACCAAGAATCTCTTCATTATCTTCGCAAAGACGAAATGGATCATTGTCAATATTGAGTGATCTAACAACCATTGGTGTGCTTAAAGGATTTGCTTTGTCCATATTGAAATGCTTTAAGAGTTTCTCAGTATAAGTTGACTGATGCACAAGTATCCCATTATGCATATGCTCAATTTGTAAACCAAGACAATATTTGGTTTTTCCAAGGTCTTTCATTTCAAATTCTTTCTTTAAAAGAGCAATTGCTTCATTAATTTCTTTTTGTGTCCCAATTAAATTTAGATCATCAACATACACAGCTATGATCACATATCCTGATGTTGTCTTCTTAATGAAGACACATGGACAAATAAGATTATTTGTGTATCCTTTGCTTATCAAATAATCACTCAAACGATTGTACCACATGCTTCCAGATTATTTCAGTCCATACAAGGATCTTTGTAACTTGATGGAATACATTTCCTTAGGCTTTGAGCTTATTGCTTCGGGGAGTTTAAATCCTTTGGGAAGTTTTATATAGATGTCACTGTCTAGTGATCCATACAAGTAAGCTGTGACAACATCCATAAGACGTATCTCTAAATTTTTAGAGACTGCTAAGCAGATTAAATATCTAAACGTAATAGCATCATAGCATCCTTAACAGGAGAATACGTTTCTTCATAGTCAATTCCTGGCCTCTGAGAAAAACCTTGAGCTACAAGTCTTGCTTTATATCTTGTAACTTCATTTTTCTCATTTCGTTTTCTCACAAAAACCCATTTATATCCTACAGGTTTCATTGACTTTCGTGTAAGGACAATAGGTACAAAAACCTTTCGACTGTTTAGAGTTTAATTCAACTTGCATAGCGTCTTTCCATTTGTTCCAATCTTGTCGATTTTTACAATCATCTACAGATTTTGGTTCAGGGTCATCATTTTCTTCCATGATATCACTTGCCACAGAATAAGAAAATATATCATCAATATTTTCCATTTCATCTCGATCCCACATTATATGTGATTGACCATAGTTGATTGACAATTCCTTATTGGAATCATTTATTTCTTCCTGAGGGAATGTTATATTATTTATTCTTTCCTAATGGAAGGTTCTGTCAATCATTCCATCCTTAGGGTCAGTATCCTTTTCAGAGCCCTTTATTTTTCGAGGATTTTTATCCTTTGAACCAATTGGCCTTCCACGTTTTAAACGTTTTTGGGATTCATGAGGTGCATTATTATAATTTTGCTTGCTTGGAATCTCAACTCGAGCTGGAGCATTAGCAGCTGGTATATGAGATTTAGTGACCCTGTTTATATCAATAAATGCATCAGGTAACTGATTAGCAATTTCTTGTAGATGTATTATTTTTTTAACCTCTGTCTCACTTTGTTTTGATCTTGGGTCTAGGTGTAACAATGATGGTACACACCATGATATATCTCTTTCTTGCTTTTTCATTTCTCCCCCTAATGCTGGGAACATTGTCTCGTTAAAATGACAATCAGGAAAACGTGCTGTAAATACATCACCTATTAAAGGTTCAAGGTATCTTATGATGGAAAACGTTTCATATCCAACATATATTCCCAACCTTCTTTGGGGACCCATTTTTGTGCGTTGTGGTGGTGCAATAGGAACATACACAGCACAACCAAAAATTCTAAGGTGAGAGATATTTGGCTCATTTCCGGAAACAAGTTGTGTGGGAGAGTATTTATGATTTGCACTTGGTCTCACACGAATTAATGACCCAGCATGCATAATTGCATGACCCCAAATAGAAGCACGGAGTTTTGTCCTCATTATTAATGGTCTAGCTATTAGTTGTAGGCGTTTGATCAACGACTCAGCTAAGCCATTTTGTGTGTGTACATGAGCAACAGGGTGTTCTACAACAATCCCCACAGACATGCAATAATCATCAAAAGCATGTGATGTAAATTCTCCCGCATTATATATCCTTACTCTCTTAATAGTATAATCGGGAAAATGTGCACGTAATTTGATAATTTGAGAAAGAAATTTTTCAAAAGCAATATTACGAGTCGATAATAAAGAGATATTAGACCATCTGTTGGATGCGTCTATTAAGACCATGAAGTATCTAAATGGTCCGCATGGTGGATGAATTGGTCCACATATGTCACCTTGAATTCTTTCAAGAAACATTAGTGTTTCTTTATCGACTTTTAATGGAGAAGGCCTTGTAATTAATTTGCCAAGAGAACAAGATGTACATTGAGACATTTTAACTATTTTGTGGATCTTTTGACCTTTCAGTGGATGCCCATGTGTATTTTCAATGATCCTTTTCATCATTGTGGATCCTGGATGGCCTAATCTGTCATGCCATAAGTTTATGATACCAGAATCGCGACAATTTTCTTTGATTGCCATATATGCTTGAGGCACATTTATATATGTATAATGCAAACCAGAACGGAGCATTGGCAATTTTTCCAATATCTGATCTTTGCTAATGATATGCAAATATTTTTCATTACTAACAGTCCTTGACTGAGTATCATATCCATTATGATATATGTTTTTGAAACTCAACAAATTTCTTGTTGATTTTGAGGAAAATAAAGCATTTTCTATTTTGAGCTTTGTACCATTTGGTAATGCTAAATTATCTTTTCCCACTCCTTCTATCAAGTTTGTAGGACCTGATATTGTATTGATGATCCCTTTTGTTGGTTTCAGTTTATAAAAATATTTTTTAGATCTAAGTATAGTATGCGTGGCTCCACTATCCGCTATACATATATCTTCTTCATTTGTTTGATCTTGTGCTCTAGTGATTTTCATTTTAAATCTTGAAATTATTAAGAAAAATAATAAGTGTATAACAAAGACATTATGATATTTTAATAAGAACTTTATTTAATTGAAAAACAAACATTACATGAAGGAAACTACATTACTAAAAATGAGAAGCACACTTAATTATTGCATATAATTATTCTTGTCAATAAATATTTATTTCAGAGATCCACATCAAAATCTGCAATGCTCATATCAGCATTGAGATCATCAAAGTTATCAACATTGTAAACTTCTTTCTCTTTTCCTTTAAGAGAGGCTTGGTAAAGTTCACACAGATGTGGAGCTGTGCGACAAGCCTTTGCCCAGTGGTTTGTACTTCCACATCTAAAACAGGGTGTGCCATTGTTCTCGGACCTACTAGCTTCATTCCATTTATTGTGGTGGTTGGAATTGGTATTGTGTGGGACATGATAATTATTGGCTCTCTGGTTACGACCACGGCCATGACCACGACCGTAAGAATTAGTGTTCCATTTGAATGAATGCTTACGATCATTAAAATGTCTTTTGTCAAAATGACCACGGCCACGTCCATGGCCTCGTCCACGACCTTGTTCCCATTTATTACCAGAATTTTTATGAGAATTTTTGTGAGCAACATTTGCTTCTTGTATTGCTAATGATCCTGTGGGACGAGATTGATGATTTTTCATCAATAATTCATTATTCTTTTCTTCTACAAGGAGAAATGCATTTAGTTCAGGGTATCTCCTAAAATTCTGTAATCGATAATGCGTTTGCAAGGTCATATTTGATGCATGAAATGTGGAGAAAGTTTTCTCCAACATATCTCCCTCGGTAACAGTTTGCCCACAAAATCGGAGCGTTGAGCATATTCTAAACAAGGTAGAGGTGTACTCATTTACTTTTTTAAAATCTTGGAACCTGAGATTGTTCTATTCATCTCTAGCAGTGGGAAGTAGAACTTTCCTTTGATGGTCAAATCTGCTTTTTAAATCCTCCCACAAAATGCATGGATCCTCACAATTTGAATACTCAAATTGTAACATCTCATCAATGTGTTTGTGGAGGAAGACATCGGCTTTTGCCTTGTCTTGATCCCCGCAATTATTTCCCACTGTTATCGTATCCAAAACACCCATTGATTTGAGATGTCGTTTGACATGTGCCGTCCATGACATATAATTATCTCCGGTGATATTGAGAGCCGGAAATTCAAGTTTTGCGATATTTGCCATTTTATTACTAAAGACAAATAAGATAAATATTAGGATTACATACTTATTAAAATTGAAAGAAAATACAAAGGTAAAGCTATAAATAGATAATGAAAAAAGAAAAGATTAAACTCTCTAGGTGGGAGATTACAAATTAAGAACAATAAGATTATCAGCATTATGGTAGTTAACATTAAAACTTGATGAATCATCTTGAAAGCTTTATCTTGGATAAACTTCAGAAGAAGAATGTTTGTTGTAAATAAAATGAAGTTGATAATTGGTTATTTATAGCGAAAATTTATAACCTTTTTACAACGGTTATATTACCGTTTTATAACGGTAACATTACCGTTTGTATGTGTGTGTGTATATATATAATATTAATTATTTTAAGTAAGATAATAAATAAGATATTAAATAAAGTTTATTTTATAAAATATAATTAGTATGCATAATAATAATAATAAGAATAGAATTGTTAGTGTTCATAAATCTAACTTTTAAATGAAATATTAGTGTGCATATATAAATAAAAGTTAGAATAGTTATCAAATTTTAATAACAATGTTTATACACATAATGTTGTTACTTAGTATATGTATATGCATATATATATTTCTAATGTACATAATTAAAGAAGTGTTTATGATGCTTATGTGGGATACCTTTGTGTCTATTACCTTTCTTGATTAGGATATAAGTGACTCGTGCTGATAACGTGTTATGATATTAGCCCTAACTGTAACAAGCTTATAAGAATAATATATGAACTTGGAGTTAATAAGAAACAAGGGAATAAGAAAATATGAGAATATGAATTTACTGGATGCATTAAATCGATCAAGATACATAGTATTTATAATATCAAAACACTATTTATAATCACTATTTAGGGGGGACAGGATTATATCATTGGTTTGACAAATGAAAAGTGTGTCATACGCAAAAAGTGTCGGTGGTTCACAACATATATATATATATATATATATATATATATATATATATATATATATACGCACACACTTAGTCGGTTCTTGACTCATGTACAACTAATTCAACAGGTCCCATGGATATAGCAACAAACACGTCATCGTCAACTCCAAAATACAACCCCGCCGCAATACTATTAACAATGCAATTAATATCCAATTTATTATTATTATTTTTCGACTGGAAGTTGCAATTGTTTAATGATCATAAATATATTAATCTGAAGTTGCAATATTTAAAAGGAAAGTGAAGCGGTAGAAAAACTAAAGTGTCTGAAAAGTCAAAGAGCATAATTGAACCTTGTTTGACATTTTTGTCTTAATGGGACCCAGACCAGGAAGTGCCTGTTACCGCCTGCAATACTCAACATAGCAAACAATGAACAGCGCGTGCATCACACTCCCCGTCGCAAATAGAACAGATAATTATTATTATTTGTTTATTCTTTTCTCTTTTTTCTTTTGTTTTCAAGCAACTTTAATTAAAATGACCACAAACTAAAACGAAAAGGTACACACCCATCTTTCCATGACAGTTGACAAAGACTTAAACATGGATCCGTGTTTAATTCAAAGCTAACCCAAAGAGGTTATCTTCTCAATCACTTTGGTAACTGAAAAACTTTTAACGGAAAAAAACCGTTTCACTTTTAACCTTTCAAGTGTACAAACAAGCCATTGCAATCACCCCTTGTAACATCTTTTCCGTTATATTATCCAAGGGAATCGAGTTGTGCATACTTAGTAAATCACAAACTATAAAAACGAAGATAGCCGGAATCTTACACCACGAACTACTTACATTTCAAACCATATTGGCTAGACTACACGAGGTAAAAGGATGACCAGATGCCTTTGGACAAACATCACACAACCTGCAATCAACCATGTTCACTTGAATGGGCCGAAACACCAACACCTCTCTTGTCGCTAGTCCATCCATCTTCACTTTCCAAACAATATTAATAACACAATTATTCCATGACATAATGAAAGAGCGCATTCAAGCCATACGAAACGCCTTCTTTATAAAAATCGCCGAGAAATTACACAATTATAATGGCTAGATAATGTTAAAACTTAAAACAATATTAACACTATTTAGATATGTGTTTAATATATTTATTAACATTTACCAAAATCACAAATTGTTTAAGATTATATTAATGAGAGCCTATTCTATGTCACTTGTTAATGAAATCATTGCATATTTAGATGACACATTTTCAATAGTCGGGCAAGAAAAGTTTAATGTATGGACACCGTTATATATTTTAAACAAATTAAAATAAATAATTTCATCTTTTATGTCTATAATAATTTCATCTTTAAAGATCAATGTGAACGGTCAAATAATTCGACTATTTTCTCTCAATGAACTTCTATTAATAAACATCTAACGTCGCTAAGTTTTTTTTTCTAAGTTTCAATCCAATGTTTAATGCTTTTGATCGGTTTTGTAAGTCATAAATTCTTAATCATATTCACTGAAATGTCTCAAATTTGATCTGAGAACTTTTAAAATCAAAGCTTCTGGTTATGATGAGTAGGATCCTCATGAAGACGATGAATGTTGAGGTATTAATCAAAGATATGATGGAAATGAAGCAATGGCTAAACGATGGTCATGAAGACCTTGAGACGATGATTACATTTGTTCAAGATGATCTATTCAGAAAAGGTTGAAGATCATGGAATATATGATACAAAGACAAGGAATGATGACTATTTGTCACACAATCATACTGCATTTACATATATGAACAACTAGGTTAAAAACCCGTGTGTTACATGGGTTGGAAAATTAAAATGCTAAAATTTATATATTGTTTAGGGTTCTTAAAAACAAAAGTATCACTTATTGACTTCTTAACACGTTGTTTCAATTGTTACTCTTCTAATTGCCTAGTTCTCGTTTTTGTTTTCTTCAAAATAATCTCCGATACATAATAGACCACTTTCTCATCAACTATGAAGGTTGATAATGCTAATAAAAACATGAAATATATTTAAGAAACTTGTGTATGTTCCTACTCAGATATACAATAACAACGTAAGTTTAAAACAATTATATTTGTACTTTGAGTGGCATTTCATTTGCCTAAAATAAACCTAATGACAATTTACAACATAGGCATCATAATTCAGTTTTTCCTTACAAATATACATCAAACCAATCATAACATATTACAACTTATGTCTTTGCATACACATAGCTAAGTATCATGTGTGGAAAATAAAATTACTCATTTACCCCTCAAAAGAAAGTATGATGCTTTGAAAAACTGACAAGTATAATACTAACTTAATAATTCAAGAAAACAAAACATAAGCACACCCCCACTACTATAGTTGATTATATGAACATGAGTCACTCAATAGAAATCAAAACTTTTTTTTGTCAAGAACTTTATCGTCAAAAAACTTAAATCCAAAGAAGGCATGAACTTTCTTCTCTGAAAATTCCCCATGATTCATAATTGGAAAAATTCTATCAAAATACCTGAGTACAAATCAATTGGAAGTTGTTAATTGATAAATTAACAAATAGAACAACAATTATTTTGAAAGATTGTTATATTGATTAGATAAATGTGCATATCTAGTCTGTAACACCTAAACTAATAAATGTAAATAAGTATATTTTTTTTTAGAACGGTGACTTTCACAGTTAAACTATCTCACTGCGCAAGCACGTCGCGCCCCACCACCCCACTCAGGCCAACTATGTTGACATAATCGGGATCTATGCTGGCATCCGAGTTTGGCTTGGCGTTCCCGGTAAAACCCAGTTGGCTCACCTTGCCTTAAGGCACGACAGGTTTTAATGCTCTGGTAAAATTTAATAAAATAAGTATACTTAATCTAAGTTTTTGATGGTAAATAAGTATACTTAATCTAAGTTTTTGATTTATATTAAAAATTTGTCTAAAATAAATAATAATTAAAAAAAAGATGTTTACCACATAATTTATATGTGGATGGAGAACACCTCTAAAGAAACTTGGCCCTATCGATCGATAAAAAAATGTGTATCTTCATATGATAGTAAGATTAAAATATATTTCATCATTCAAGTAGTTGACGATCCAGTAAATAGAACCAGTCGATAATGTCATTGAAGTAAACACAAACTCATTTATGTTGCTTAATAAAAAAAATAAACAGAAGCATGTGCCCTATTCCAATAAGTGTTTTAAAAAGTCATCACATTCGAAAGTGTACAATAAATGGATGCAAAGAGGGAAAAAAATTGGGCAACGTAATCAAAACATACAATTAATTGACATATGGAGGCGTTAATCGAATAATTAATCGGTTGTTATCATATAATACATGTTTGGGGTATTATTAGTGTTTTCATACAACCAGAATAGGGATTTAGGGTAAATAAAGATTTGATAACATGTTAAAATAGGATTTGATTATGAAATTTGCATACAATCGAAAATAAAATAATGGAATAGGGATTTGGGGTATGAATATATTGATTTGGGGTATGAAAACAATATAAACATACACGGGTTTGAAAACATATTTATTTGAATATCCAGAATTGGTGTACAAATTAACAATGTTGAACGTCGATTTCTATCTCATTAGGGTTGGGTAAGGAATGTTTTAATCTTGTTAAGGAAAGTTTTAATTAGAAATATTATGAATTAAATGTTACAATATAAGAGTGCTACATGTCAAAAGAATAAGCCAATTGTCATGTGGCCCAAACATAATTTTTGTTTATTATAATAGTAGATTACGAATTTATTATTATTATTATTAGTATTAGTATTAGTATTAGTATTTAGAACTAATGTATTCATGATATACGCCATCCATTTTTCTTAAAAATTGATTTTATAATCCTTAAAGCCCCGAGAATCCATATAATCATCCTTTTTTTTTTCTTTTTAATAGCAACTTTTAAACCACCTACTAAGGCGCTGGTGACCAAAACATTTTATAATTACAAAATAAAATTACATAAATCTTTTAATAACAAAATTTAAACGACGATCGATATTCAAAGAAATCATAAAAATTTAATATCTTCCTCGTATTAATAACATTAACCGGCTTGGACGAGAAAGCAACGTCTCATGTCTAGTAAAAAAGGAATACAAATAAACTTTTGAGTATATGCACTAAAAAATTTGTTATCCATTTAATTAGCTTATTTTTTTTTGAAAATTGACTTTCATTAAAAACAAACACAACCAACGACTATCACCAAGACGGAGAAAGACGCTGAAATCCAAAAACCAAAACCAACAATCACGTTACATCAAATAAACACCAACTTTTCCAATCCACTACCCCTATCTTAGATCTATTTTTGTACCAAAGAAAACCCAAAGATTTTATATCCGCAACCATTTCTGCCACCTTAGTGTTCTTGCCCGAAAAAATCTTTTCATTCCTAGCCCGCCAAATCCTCCAACAAGTAATGATGACAATTCCATGAATAATCAATCTCTTATTCCCCGTCGCACCACAAACCTTATGCACTTCCACCAAATCATTGACATGAAAAACAAAAGATCTAGGGATGTTGCACCATGAACCAATCGCATTCCAAACGGCCATAGAAATGAAACACCCGGTTAACAAGTGCTCGAGCGATTCCTCATTACTCTCACATAAAGCGCAACTATGATCATCACAATGCAAATGACGTCTAGCTAAAGCCTGCTTGGTTGGAAGACTATCCAGAACGGCCCTCCACATAAAAATATTACATTTTTTCGGGACCCAATCGCTCCATTGGAAACTGGAACTCCCAGCATCCACAACGGACCGCACCATCCATCTTTTAATCGCCGAAACCTCGAACTCTTTGCAGCTACCAACCGCCCAAGACCATGAATCTTCACGGTCAACCATCACCACCCCTTGAAGGAGATCTTCCAACTCCTGCTTCTCAATCACCTCCTGTTGGGAGCAAGGAGCTCTAAGCCAATCCCACACAATGCGACGAGAAGATCCAGTGACCACCAACCGATCTGCTAACAAGACATTTTTATGTTTTTCTACCGCATATAAGGACGGATACTTGTCCATAATCGGCGCCGAACCCAACCACAAATCCGTCCAAAACCGAACTTGGCGACCATTCCCAACTGTGGCCCGGATCACTCTATTAAAACCCACACCATCAACCTTAAATTTGTTCCAAAACATAACACAATTCTTCCAAACCCCGGGAACTCCATTATTAACCGGAGCAAGCCCCCAACAGCGCGAGGACCCGTGAATAGACAACACTACTCTTCTCCACATCGCGTGATGGTCATTTAGAAATCTCCCAAGCCATTTAGTAATCAGCGCTTGATTATTAACCTCTAAACGAGCGATACCTAAACCCCCTTCTTTTATAGGTTTGGTGACTACCTCCCAAGCCACCCATGACATCTTCCTCACTTCATCCGAACCACCCCATAAGAACCTTCTCATCAAAGCTTCTAAATCATTGGTAACCTTCTTGGGTGCCTTAAAAAGCGAAAAATAATAAGTGGGAAGACTATCCAGCACCGATTTAATAAGGGTTAACCGACCGGCAATAGATAACGAATTAACTTTCCATTTAGATAGCCTCTTCTTGAACTTGGACACAACCGGTTCCCAATTAACCACCCTATTCATGTTAGCGCCAACCATAATCCCTAGATAAGAAAACGGGATTCTACCCGGCTTACAACCCATGAAACCAGCTTGGATATCGATCTCACCGTCTTCTACACCTACTCCAAATAACACTGATTTATGGAGATTAATCTTTAGCCCCGAACACAAGTAAAATATGCGAAGAATACGTTTCAAGTTATCAAAATTAAAAGAAGACCACTCTCCCATAATCATAGCATCATCCGCATAAAAAAGATGGGATAAAGTAGGACCTTCATTAGGAAGAACTGTCATGTTTGAGATTGTTTCTTTTTTTTGCTTATAAGAACTGTCATGTTCTTTTGAGTAATATCAAGGGCATGTTTGAGATTGTTTCTTTTTTTTGCTTTTTGCTAAGCTTTTGAGGACAAATAAGTAATTTACACCCTTAAACAAATAAGCTTTTATCAAATAAGTTAAAAAACCATCTTCAAATAAGCTTCTTCAAATAAGCTTATATAAGCTAATAAGCATAAGCTTAAAAAGCTAAGCCAAACACCAAGTTAAGCTTATTTTATAAAAAAAGCTAAAAAAGCTATAAACTTGATTAAAAAAGCTATGACAAACACCCCCTTAGTGGGTGTTTGGGATTGCTTCTTTTTTTTGCTTTTTGAAGAGACAAAATGTCCAAAATGCCAAGCAAAAAGCTTAGCAAAAAGCAAAAAAAAAGAAGCAATCCCAAACACCCACTAAGGGGGTGTTTGTCCTAGCGTTTTTAATCAAGTTTATAGCTTTTTTTTACAAAATAAGCTTAACTTGGTGTTTGGCTTAGCTTTTTAAGCTTATGCTTATTAGCTTATATAAACTCATTTGAAGAAGCTTATTCAAATATGGTTTTTTAGCTTATTTGATAAAAGCTTATTTGTTTAAGGGTGTAAATTACTTATTTGTTCTCAAATAGTAGTAGATTAGTAATTATTACTCTAACACATTAAAGAGTGTTGGATGTAACAACTTATTAACACAAATAACTAACTTGTAGAGTATAAGTTAATCCAAACACTTAAAAGAGCTTATCAAATACTCCATCCGTCCCATTTTAAATGTCATGGGACTCAAAACACACAAATTAAGAAATGTTTGATCATTTTATTTATGAGCTGTAAAATGACAATAATGTCCTTTAAGTTGTTATGGCATTTAAATTGGGACAACCAAAAATGAAACATCTAGTATATGTCATAGTAAGGGCACAATTGGAAAATTGAATTTATATGTATAGAAACAACATTTAAATCGGGACAACAAAAAATAAAAAATGGGCATTTAAAATGGGACGGAGAAAGTAATAGAAAAAAAGCTATAAGCTAATTTTATTTATAAGCATAAGCTTAAAAATAAAAGCTAGGCCAAACACCCCCCAAATCTTATTTTCTATAGCATTCGATTCATAAAAATATAGTTCCAATTTAAATATCATAAGAAATAAAAAAATTACCATCAATCCATCATGCTCTTTTGATTTAGAATTTAATGTTGACGTGTTAACTATTTTAATTTTTTTTTGAACGGCAAATTAGGATCACTCACGGACCACTGGAGTATCATCGTATCACCAGCAGAACCACGCGATCATATCCATCTTCACTAGGCAATAATGCCTAACCACCAATTCAGGAGGAAACCCAATAAATCTTGGGAAAACCCCCTTGTGGGATTCGAACCCAGGACCTTATGGTCCCTAAGCCTTATCCCAATAAATCAAGGCCCATTTTTTGTCATTTGATATACTTGAACCCAAGATTCATGACCCTTTAGAACTTGTTTTTGAGTTTTTTAACTAAGAAAAAAAAAGGAAAGGAGAGAGAAGGATAAGAAATGGAAGGAAAGAGAAGGAAATTATTTTTAATTAGGTGCGTTCTTGAGTTGGAAGAAAATTAGAGGAAAGGAAACGATAACTTAGTTTTCCTTAGTAATCAGCCCAAAAATGGGAGGATAACTTATTGGAAAAATAGATCAATTTAATCCCTCCTAACTCCTTCTACTCCTTTTCTTTCCATCCTAAAAAAACTCAAGAACATTTGTTTTTTAACTATCCTTAGTTTTATTTTCTTTTCTCTCCTTTAAAAAAACTAAAAAACAAAGCGTTAGTGTTTTACAGGTTTTATGAATTTGAGTGAGCCACCAATCATATTGATAACCTTTTTACTTGTCCTGAATTATTTTGTTCTTCTTTTACCATTATCATCTTTTTTTTATGTTTTAAGTAAAAGAAAAATTAACTTACAAGAAAATAAGAGAATCCAAGGGGAGATGATCTGACTTCTTTTTGGCATGTTTTGATCAATTTGATCTATGTAGTCTTTTCAAAAGTATTTGATCCACATTTGACATTTTTGTTATTTATCATACTCCATAGTTCCATGCCTGTTTTCAGTTTTGTTGAATATTAAGGCCTTGTTTAGTATCTATCTAGACATATGACATTCTGAGGTTAATTTTCATTATCAAATTCCCTTCAAA
The DNA here is from genome assembly GCF_021521415.1 of Bidens hawaiensis. Taxonomy (NCBI): domain Eukaryota; kingdom Viridiplantae; phylum Streptophyta; class Magnoliopsida; order Asterales; family Asteraceae; genus Bidens; species Bidens hawaiensis. The sequence goes on from NW_027493111.1 coordinate 124,719, forward strand.
ATCACTTCTCTTCTATTGATGAAAAAGAAAAAATAATCTTGGTTCTAAATATAGTATTGATTATAAATTCAACATACTGTATTAATTGGTCAATATCCATTGATTGAATTATTAATGCCATAAATTATATTTTTAAACATACTTAATATAAAAAAATATTAATATAATAACTACATGTTATAAATATATTTTATTTAAAATTGAAATGTATTTATAAAAGAGTTTATGTTTAAATAATACATTAACATTCAATTTTTTAGACATTCATATTGAAGAAAACTATATATATATTTTTAATTTTTGTTACAAATATTAGACAAATCATAGACAAATTTTCCATTTTTATATTTATAATAAGACTATTGTGATATTTGAACAACAACGTGTTTATAAGGACAACATGAAAGTTGTTCAAAAAGGAACATTCGATGTCTTTTTTTTGTCTATGGCCATGTTTGGAATGTATAACATTGTTGTGAAAGACTTTTGCTACATTTTTCATATCGAAAGGGCTCATTGTTTTAAATGTTGATTCCAGTGGCATTGCTTCATCATTGTATACCGATGGTAGAACAACTCAATCTCGATTTAAAATTCAAATATATTTGATGATATAAAACGACTATATTTGTAATACATTTCATTTACATAATATAAAGAGACTTAATTATCTATTTTTATTTGTATTAGATTATTCATTGTAATTTATATATTAATTTATTCCATGTAATACACGGGTGTCTAAAGCTAGTAAGATAAAACAATGAAATAAATTATTATTGTTATATTGTTTTGTTAACTTATAAAAATGAAATAAAACATTACTTTGTTTTGTTTGCTAGACAGGAGAAAATGAATAGTTAAATACAAATAAAAAAATCTTGTATTATAATAAAGAAAAGTTAGTGTAATAAAAATTGGTAATGATGGTGGTGGCGGCGACGACAACGATGATGATGGTCAGGTGATGTTGGTGGTGACGGCGGTGAGATTGATGGTGGTGGGAAATATAGAATAAGTGTCCTTTTAGATTAAAAAAAAGGCAAATATTTCCATCCTTCACTTCACTGGTGAGAGTTCAGGGTAACCAAAAATTGAACCGTTAACCATAAAAATTAACCGAAATAAATTATAACGAAACAAAACTGACAGTTATGGTTAAGTGATTATGATTAACCGACCATTCGATTATGACAATTATTAATGTGTCTCCGTCAACCAACTTTAACTAAAACCGAGCCATACCTCATATGTTATGTTTTTTTTCAAAATTTATGCATTTATATCCAACTATGAATATTTTAATTTATATTATAAATGTCTATCACTTAGCTTGAAACACCATAACCAAGCTTGGAACCGGTATACTTCGGTTTCAAAACTTCATAAATGTACTTGGGACAACATAACTGAACCAATTTCAACTATAACAAAGGGAAAAAAACACATAAAAACACCAATTTCAACTAAACATTGGTTCAATTCATTATCGATTTACAGCATTCGTAATTGGCCCGAGATACAACAAGTGTTCTTAGATGAGTATTATTCACAAGCTAAGAGATATGAGGCTAGAATTAAATAAAAAGGACAATAAACCAAACTTAACCAAAGACTAATAACGACGATTAACCGACCATTTAGTAACGATTATAGTTAAGCAATCTTCCGTAACTGAACCTCGATTACGTTTATGGTTAGGCCCCCTCAACTGTTTAAAACCTTAAAGAACAGTTCCCGAACAACAAGTTAAAAACTTTAACAAACATAATTGAACAACACATAAACAAATACCAGTGAATAATATTAACCAAACATATATAAATCACAAACGAATATAAATTAGCATTAATGAACCCAAACGAACAAATGTATGACATCACAATTCATCCAAAACACCTTTAAATTAGTGGTTTACATGATTTGCTCAAAATATCCATCGTTATTCTACCCTTAAAAAATGCCATTATGATTCATCCATATAACACCCATCCACTTTTCATGTTTCATCCAAAAATAATGTGATACAAAATTAAATAAACGAGCCCTTCATGTTTAAATTTTTGCCTGCTAATTAAGAAGAAAAATAAATATATATTTAACATGAGAGAAATGAGAAAATTTTGTAAGGATCACTCACGTGTAATAATATATGGCATTAAGACCCGTGTAAAACGCGAGTTAGAATAAATAAATTTGTTTAGATAATAACATAATGTAAATATGTTCAAATGATATAAAGATATAATATATGGTAGAATAAATTACGTTGTTGTTGAAAATTCAAAAATCTCTAAATATTTTTTTGTATACAATATTTGTAATTTTAACCAACATATCAAAATTAGTAGTTTCGTTTAGTTTTTTATTTCAACTTTTGATAATGAAATACATCACTTACGATGCGTTAAAACAGGTTGTCTCAAAAACAAATCAAACCATCTATATTGATTGACTTTAGCTTTTATTAATATTCATTGCAAAACAAACATAAAGTTTTATTTGAAATTAATTATTTTATCTAAATCAACGTGAAAATTTGTTACTTATAAAGGCTTAATATTAATAACTAATACAACATATTTATATAAACTAAATAATATATCTATGTTTGTATTAAAAATTTAAATTAAAAAATAATTATTAAAAAGAGAAAATAATTGATAAAGAAGGAAAAAAAAATTAAATATAAAACCATTAATAAAAAGGGAAATGTATTTAATAAGAGAGAGAGGTGGGAAAATTTTATAAGAAGTTATCTTATGTGATGCTATGTGGCATTAAAAACCTTTATTTATTATATAGTATAAATTCAAACTAACTAATTAAACGTGTAGCAATGTGACATTATGGCATACAATAGGAAAAAGAAAGGTGTTATATATATATATATATATATATATATATATATATATATATATGTATTAGTTTGATTCTCCCATGTTACGAGAGTTTATTTAAAGTTTTGTTTTTAGCCGTTTTGTTATTTTATGATTATTTATTTTATTTTTAATATAGTTTTGTTTTAATTTAATACATATATAAGTTTGTTATTATATTTTAACGTTTGAGTTTTATCAGTTGAGACGTTTAGGATTTTAGATTTTTAACGAACAAACATAGACGAACACGAGCATTTTGAATTTTTTTAAATGTACAAACATGAACACAAATATTTGTCTAATGAAAAATGGGGCATTGATGTAGTTGACGATAGTGAGTAGTATCGGAAATTAAACGATGATGGAGATGATAGACCAGCAACGGAGAACATGTAAGACAGATAAATTAAATTAGGGTTTGATGATGAAAGTGTTTATCAATAAATGAGATCTTATAATCAATTTGAGGGCTATTAAAGTTTGGTAAGGCCCATAACCCGTGAAAATTATTCATTGATGATTAAGCGGTTATTTCACAAATAAATGAGATGTTATAGGGTTATCCGGGTTTGGTGAGACCCATGACCCGCGGAAATTATTATTTGATTATGAAATAGTTTTACAAATAAATGAGATGTTATAACCCATTTAAAGACAATCCGGGTTTGGTGAGACCCATACCTGTGAATTAGGGTCAAATGCATGAGAAACATCCATTTATAAATCAAGCAATCTGGTGGCTCTAGAGAATGGGGGGTGATGGTTGGTTAATTTGTATGTGTTTTAGTTCATTTATTTATTAGCTTTAATCGTTTATTGTAGGAACTTTGGTACTTCATACGTGATTTTGTATTTCAGGTCATTGTTTGTTAAAGATGCTAAACTGGAAACTTGTACGAGCATGGAATGATATTTCGGGAAGATCGAAGCTAAACAAGTTGGTTGAAATTCAGCTCCCAAAGTATAATGAGATAAAGGATGAAATTACGAGAACGTGGGCGAAAACGGCGAAGAAAACGGAGTTGAAACGAGAAAGATATGAAGAAAACAAGATTTTGGGAAAGTATCCCACCGTGGCCCACGGTCAACCCAGCCCAAAATCGGACAGAAGCCACCGTACCGTGGCCTCTAACCCACGGTGAAGCCACCGTGACCCACGGTGGGACCGTGGGCCACAGTCTAGTATGGCCCGGCAGCCACCGTGACCAACGGTGGAGACCGTGGGCCACGGTCCAGAGTTCGTAACAGCATATTTAAAGGGTTTTTGGCTGCATTTTGATCTATCTTTCATTCCATCTCATTCTTGGCGGCTGAAGGCGATTTCTAGCAGCTCCAAGAGGCGATTTCCACCACCATAGCTCGTGCCAAGACCCTACATATGATTCATATCATCCGTATTGAAGACCCAATGATGTCAAGGCTCGGCTAATCTCCTAGAATCGCATCCGGGATGTATAGTTTGTAACATTTACAGTTTTTCTCATGTGATTAAGAACGCTTATGTATTATTATTTATGATTGATATATGATTATTGATGTTTGGTATTTCTGTGTGTTCGGTCGGTTTAGGTTTACGTTGGTCTGAACAATCTATTACCAATTGCTAGATAATTAGTCATATAACTGTTTGGTTAGATTGAATACGATAAAACATACAATTGCCCTTAACTGAGTCACACTGGCAATGACTGTTTGATAATCAGTGCCGTGTGTAAAGTAATTGTTGATGTCTAAGGTTTTATCTAATTGATCAGTTTTCAGTTAATTGTTAATAATTAATCTGTTAGGTTGCATGAGATAATTGTTGGTTGCTTACTTGAATTATCGGGTGTGATTTGCTTTGTTAACTGCTTACAACTTGTTTACTTGTTTGTTGCTTAGTTCTCTAAACTCACTTTAATTGTTTGTGTGATCAGCACTAAAAACCAATTACTTCATAATTAGAAATCTGTTACACGAATACATTGACCACATACTCCTTGTGATACGATACCCTACTTGCTCTAACTATTTAGAATAATTAGGTTTTTGATTGACTCAAACGACGGTTATCAGGGGGAACAACCTGAGAATGACACCTAGGATTTTATGGTAGACAATTATATATATAGTTATAAATATATATATATATATATAAGAAACCATAAAAATCTTACGTGTCGCGAGCTTGTCCCCCTTCTTTTGAAGTCACCAGATTTGCTTGATTTTTAAATAAAGGCTTCTCATGCATTTGACCCGAATTCACGGGTATGGGTCTTAATAAACCCAAATATTTCTTAAACGGGTTATAACATCTCATTAAATTAAAAACTAATCTCACCAATATTTGATATAAAAATCCTATAAAGTAGGGATATATTAAATATTAAAATCTGCTTTATTTAAAAAAATAATATATATTATTTATAATTAAAAAACAATTTTATATTACAAAAATAAACGGGTCTTGAGTCTCATCAAATCCTTATAGCTTTTAAACCGGGTTATAACATCTCATTTATTTGTAAAACTATTTATCATCAAAACATAAGTATATTATTAACTTTCATACAATAAAAAAAATCAAAAATAAATAAATATTAAAAACAAATAATATAAAACAACCCCTATAATACGGGGGATAAAAACTAGTATAATATATATATATATATATATATATATATATATATATATATATATATATATATGAAAATGCATATAGATTAGGGTGTGTTTTACAACTCTTGTCTTAGAGCCAATGTTGTTGTGATCGAACCTGACCGATCGGTCGGACCGATTCACTTACCGGTCCGGTTCTGTATAGTTCACTAGGCTCCTAGAGAATCGGCCGGTTTGAACCGGTTCAATCGGTCAGACCGTAAAACTAGACTGGTCTAACCGGTTTACTATGAAAAAAAATTGAAAAATCTGTTTTTCAACCTTACCCGTCATTTTTTACCAAAGTTGTTCGGCCGGTCTAAACGGTTGAACCGGTTGCTCATCCGGTTCGCTGATAATTACGTTATGCATCTGCATTTGTTAAACATAGATGTAAGGCCCCGAACCCGGTAGCCCTACGTTAGCGTCAGATTTACTCATAAACACAGTTCGTACAAATCAGAGTTCATTAAAACTTTCGCGTAATATAAAAACTTTCATGAAACGTTACAGCAATCCAAAACTTGCCTCAATTAAACATTCTTGTCTTTCAAAATAAACGTCAATTACATTAAAACATCTTGAGTCTTCAGATGCCAGTCTCCTATTCGCCCACCATGTGCCCGCTCAAGCTAGCTGTCTCATTCTACTCACCTGCGTGCATACTAAAAGTCAGCTACGCTGAGTGAGTTCTAGTTAATCATACACTATACAATACACATAAACTTATATTCTTTCATTCATACTTTCATACTTTCATACTTTCTTTTGTATTAACTTACTTTCATATCTTACGTTATAAAGAGCATTACGCCCTACATTCCTCGAGTATTATTAGGGCTCGGTACCCTCCTTCCTCGAGTATTATTAGGGCTCGGTACCCTCCTTCCTCGAGTATTATTAGGGCTCGGTACCCTCTTTCCTCGAGTATTATTAGGGCTCGGTACCCTCTTTCCTCGAATATTAGTAGGGTTCGGTTCCCTCTTCGTTACCATACAACCATACATCATACCTCGAGTATTATTAGGGCTCGGTACCCTCCTTCCTCGAGTATTATTAGGGCTCGGTACCCTCTTTCCTCGAGTATTATTAGGGCTCGGTACCCTCTTTCCTCGAATATTAGTAGGGTTCGGTTCCCTAGTTCTCGAATATTAGTAGGGTTCGGTTCCCTCTTCGTTACCATACAACCATACATCATACCTCGAGTATTATTAGGGCTCGGTACCCTCCTTCCTCGAGTATTATTAGGGCTCGGTACCCTCTTTCCTCGAGTATTATTAGGGCTCGGTACCCTCTTTCCTCGAATATTAGTAGGGTTCGATTCCCTCTTCGTTACCATACAACCATACATCATACCTCGAGTATTATTAGGGTTCGGTACCCTCCTTCCTCGAGTATTATTAGGGCTCGGTACCCTCTTTCCTCGAGTATTATTAGGGCTCGGTACCCTCTTTCCTCGAATATTAGTAGGGTTCGGTTCCCTAGTTCTCGAATATTAGTAGGGTTCGATTCCCTCTTCGTTACCATACAACCATACATCATACCTCGAGTATTATTAGGGCTCGGTACCCTTTTCGTAACCATACAACCATACAACCATCATTTCCTTCTTTTATTAACTTTATCACGTTCATACACATAAGCATACATATCATACTTACCTTATACATAGCGTTACAACCTGACAGTACATGCAATATCCGAAGATCGTTCACGTACCATCAAGCAATCATTCATACATATCACATCATTCACATAAGGCATACACTTATCTCTTAGGATAAGCGTATTAACAAACATATCGAGTATGCACACAGCCCCGAAAACATAACACATAAATGGGGCTAGAACTCACCTGAACTCTGCTTCTTCCTCCGATAGTTGTAAGTCCCTTCTTTAACTAAGCTCGGCTGACTGTATAAGTTACACGTATCAATACTCGCCTGATTTAATCTGGTGGCCTAGTATTAGCTTACTTTTACTTATCGTTTTTAATTTATTTTCTAATCGAACTTGACTTTAGGCGAAGTTAAACCTTAGGCGAACTTAGCTTTGCAGGCAAAGTTGTCATCAGGCGAACTTAGCTTTGCAGGCGAAGTTCATCAGGCGAACTTAGCTTTGCAGGCGAAGTTGTCATCAGGCGAACTTAGCTTTGCAGCGAAGTTGTCATCAGGCGAACTGAGCTTTGCAGGCGAAGTTCATCAGGCGAACTTAGCTTGCAGGCGAAGTTGTCATCAGGCGAACTTAGCTTTGCAGCGAAGTTGTCATCAGGCGAACTTAGCTTTGCAGGCGAAGTTCATCAGGCGAACTTAGCTTGCAGGCGAAGTTGTCCAGCTGCAGGTACTGTTCGTCCTTAAATCTCTTAATCATCTTCGTTTCTTAACCAAATAACTCGATTTAGGTATCCACGGAATCGTCTGACCAGCGCCTACAAACCCCAACCATCAAATCGACCTAACATCGATGTTTAAAGGGTGCGATTTAGGCATATAGGTTACGGGTTCTTTTATCAATCGATTAACCCATCAAATCATATCCATTTTCAGTAAGTTTAGCTTTGTTGGATTCGTTTTTACCATACAAACACAGATCTATCATTTCTATACTAATCCAAACCTAAACGAACAAGTTCTCGATATAAACGTACCGTAAATGAGTCGAACTACGAACACGAGCAGGTCTTGTTGCTTTGGTTCGTCACGAAGATCTAGCACCAACGAGCTCGGGTCCTCGCCTTTGGATCTTGGTTCGGGTTGTGTGTGTTTTGGAGTGTGTAGAGATTAGGATGGATAAATGGATGGAATGGAAAGGATTGGGGTTTAAGGGGGTATTTATACGCCCTTAAGCCCATGGACCGAAGGCCCATATTTCCTTTTGGTCCATATCTAATCCCATCTAATTATCCTACTAAGTCTTCATATTTTGCTATTATTATTATTATCGTTCCACTAACTCGTTTATTTCACCCGACAAAATAATATAATAAATATTACTTTAGAAATTTCGGGATGTTACAATAGGACTTAGTTAATTATATAAATTTTGATTAAGTGCCTAATTTGCTCATTATTATCAAACTTTCTTTTATATCCTCGATTTGTGCCTAACTTACTAACAATTGTCCATTTGTAGCATTTTAGTACGGGTGGCAAATTTGACCCATGGTTGAATGGGGTCTATTAAAATGTATATAATGGGTCAGAATTGGTCAAACTAAAAAAGAAAATGATTGAAACGGGTTGACATTTCTCAAGATTTTTTTATGGAACGAGAAAATGGAGAAAATTGTATAGTACTTTTACTTTTTTTAGTTTTTGATTTATATTTCAAGTTATAAATTTTTAATTATTTTTTTTGAATTTTTTATTGTGGGGTTTTTGAAATCTCAACGCATTTCAAAAGTCCCTCATTAAAAAATTCAAAAAAAATAATTAAAAAGTCATAACTCGAAATATAAATCAAAAACTACAAAATTAAAAGTATTAGAAAGTTTCCTCCATTTTCTCGTTCCATAAAAAAACTTCAATAATTAACCCGTTTTGACCTGTTTCAATCATATTATTTTTTTAATTTGACTCATTATATACATTTTAATACAACTCATTCAACCTAATTGGTCACATTTATCACCCCTACATTTTGATGAGTATATTGTTAAGATTAAGACAACAATTTTTTTGGATACAATTTCAGACTTCAAGTCACATGTTAGTGAACTTGAGAGACCAATACTGACACGGAGGTCATAGTTGATTATGTTTCCTTATTAAATATGTTTCCTAATCATGGTTGTAAAAGTCGCTACGCGGATCCTAGGCGGTAGACTGGGGAGTTGGGAGTACTCGGAGTACTCGAACATGGTAAATATAAAGAAAATTAATTTTTGAATATTATATATATGTCAAATATAATAAGTATACTAATATTTATAAAAGTAAATATCAATATAAATAAGAGAAAAACCTTTTTATATACTAAATTATTCTAAAATTTGCTAATCATTAACTAAAAAAAATGATATTATTTTTTTAATATTATAGAAATATGAATTATGTTTTATTTTTATGTTAAAATTGATTCAAGTTGACCGACTAAATGTGATTCTGGCTGAGGTTGATTACATTTGATTGAATCTTAGTTATTAGGCGGAGTTAAAGAAACTCTACTCGGCGCTATACCTTGTAGTGAACTCGGGGAGTACTCGGCCTTAGAGACCTAATTTTACAACATTATTCCTAATTACATTGTAATTTAAAATTGGTAATGCCTTGACTATTAAGTTAGGGTTAATATATATGAACTGAGCTATGGTTAGACATTAAAGACCAAACGTGAGATGCAACTGAGTTAGGGGTTATCTAAAAGAAAACATGAGATGTAACCGAGTTATGGTTTGAGAGTTGTAATAAATTTTTTGAGTTATATTTTCTGATTAATATAAACGAGAGTTATTTGTTTAGTTCGTATTTTATTATCGATCGAAACTTGAAATTTATTGTTAAAAAAATATACTAGATAGATAACTTTTAATCATTTTACATACTAGTTATTGTATAATCATAAATTATGAAAAATATATTTACTATCTTCTTTTCTTCTGGATAAGTAAGGGTAGGGTATGAATTTGTTATACAACACGAACATAATATGAGATTCACATGTTTGTTATAAGGCCCCGGTCCCGGTGCCCTATTTGGACGTTGGATTTACTCATAAACACAGTTTTAAAACTCAGAGTGAATAAATTTTTTTTTCACGGAATAGATATATGTCAACCATTCATTACATACGTCTTAAATTAAAACAATATAAAACATGTCTTTTACTTTAAACATTAATAACTAAGTCTTCAGATGTCAGCTTCTTTATTTATCTGCCATGTGTCCCTCTTCAATCCAGATGTCTCATCATACTCACTTGTGTGCATACTTAAAGTCAGCTACACTGAGTGAGTTCTAGTTAATCAGGCAACATACATTTATACACTTACTTTTATATACACATCCAAAGATACATAATATATACTTTACATGTTACCTTTTTTTCGTACATTCATACATTCATACATACATTCTTTCATACCATCACACTTTCGTACTTTCATACTGCATGCATAACTATCTTTACCATCTCAGATATTAGTATGGTCTGGTCCCTTTCTTTTCTATCTCATATATTATTAAGGATTGGTCCCTCCGGTCTCATATATTATTAGAGTCTAGTCCCTCCTGTCTCAGATATTATTAGGGTCTGGTCCCTTCGATCTCGAATATTATTAGGGTCTGGTCCCTTCTTTCCGTGCCACCATACATACGTTTCTTTACATACACATTTCATTATATACTTTCATACATATTCTTAACCTCTTACATATATCGTTCACACATATTCACATATCATACACTTACCACTTAAGGTAGTGTATTAACTGTTAGTGCACCGAAATTTGACACTGTGGATACGCTATCCTGACATATGTTCTTGGATCAGTTATCCTTAGTCAGATCCTGTCAGGATCAATGATCCTCAGTACTTATTATTTACTAACGATTGTTTCCTTTGTATAACATTATGTTTGATAGGTATAACGGCTGTATGACCAAGTCTGCCTAAATTTTCTCTACAAGACACCTTTATGCACGTGGTCAAAGAGATGAGAATGGCAAGTGGAGGAGTTGCAGATTTATAGGAGATTAGTTAGTAGTTATTTTTCTATGTAAACGAGTTTATGATCAGCTAGGTCACAACCAAACACTTGCTACTTCACACACACCTGAGCATTCTCTCTATCACAGCTCGTACACTTAGCTTTCATTGTAACGCTGATCAATATCTCCATCATTTGTAACCCTATTTTTACATTAATAAAGTAGTGATAGACGATTTGTCATCACCCGGGGTTTTTTTCCTTTGATCTAATCAAGATCAAGGGGTTTTTCCTCGCAACAAATCACTGTGTTCATCCTTATTTCGTCCATATAATCATTATTATTGTCGTAGCACTAAACCTCACAATTACTGATTTAGTTACTTGATCCTTAGTTGATTTTTGACCAAAACATTAACTATTCACATTGAGTATGCACACAACCCCGAAAACATAATAAGGAAATGGGGGCTAAAAACTCACCTGAGCTCGGTTCCTTTCTGAGTTAATGGTAACTCCTCTCTTTAAATGAGCGCGGCTAACTGTGTAACAATTACTTGTATCAATTAACTATCACTACCTATATCGTATTTTTATTTTAATATAACCCTCAACGAACGGGGGTCTGGGGGCATCGCCCCTGATAGCGGGGTTCTAGGGGCGGCAGCCCCTAGCGGGAGTCCAAGGGACGGAGCCCCTAGCTGGGATTAAGCTGCCAAGTCAGCTCGGAAAAATTTTATTTTCATAACAGTCCTTTACTAAAAGTTCATCAGAAAACTCTAAGTCTGAACCAATCTAATCGAATTCTCAGTTCTATTTGAATAGAAGGTTCTATTCGAATGACAGATTCTATTCGAATGGACATTCTATTCGAATGAGATATTCTATTCGAATGGGCTTTCTATTCGAATGGTTCCTTTCTAATCGAATGGTTGTTCTAATCGAATGGCCATTCGATTCGATCACTTTCTTCATTCGATTCGATTACTTTATAGCTGGATTCGATTACAATATTCGAATCGATTACACTTCTATTCGTATATGCTTTCCAGTTGATTACTTTCCTTATTCGAATATCTTGCTGAATCAGAGGTTCCTTTAAGGACTTGGTTCACGTGTTTCCATGCTTTCCACTTTCTATTCGAATGTTTTCCATTCGAATACATTCATTTGAACATCCCTACTGTAGCGGGTTGTTGTTCCTGTTATTACATATATTATCGTCCATCATTGTATATACTATTATTTCATCTTTTAACCATTACCGTTTCTACCCTCGACTTAGATCTAGTCCATTTCGCAATAAAGTTTAAACCTTTATTGATTTCAAACCCGTTTTAGCTAGATCTTAAATTAACGAGTTGAACAAGTCTGTTTTAACATAAAGTTCACATTTTTATTGCATAAGGATGCCCGATTTGCCTTCGTACCAACCCGTAGGGCAAACGGACTTAAAAAACGTAATCTTTAAGCTAAAACCTACCTTTTAGGTTCTCTTCGAGCTACGATTAGCTTCAATATGCAACTCTAAACTCGTATCTTGCTTGTATAATCAAAGGCCTAACACAAACCTTCCTTCTTTTGGGTTCAGGTATGAGCCGTAGGGTTTAAGGAGTGTTTGTGTGTGTTTTTGAGTGTGTAGGGAGAGTATAGGATAAGAATGAGGGTTTTAGGGTTTTAGGGAGGTTTAAGTGGTTTATATACCTTTAAGCCCCTGAACCCAAGGCCCATCACCATCCTTTATTCAATCCTTTACTAACCAAGCCCATACTCTATTATTTATTTATCTTAACTAGATATTAATTAACTCTCCATTTAATAACGAAATTTATTTTTATTCATGATTATCAAAAGTAGTATGTTACATTTGTGTTCGGGTTTAGGTCGGTTTTGCGTTAAATTTGTAAACACTTTTAGCTAAACATTCATGCTAGGAGTGTTCTTTGGGTTCGTGTTTCGGGTCGGGTTCTTCGGGTACCTTGACCCGAAACCCAATCCAAATATCTCACGGGTTTTTCAGGTTCGGGTAATTTGGCCTCGTTTCTTTTTTTTTTTGAGTTGGGTTAATCGGGTTTCGAGTATCCTAGAATTTTTTTTTAAAACTACAATGTTAAAATTAAAACAACATATTGTTCTTTGCTCGTAACGCAAAATAATCAAATAATAAACCAACATAGCTTGATAAAACAATTCAAAAGAAAAATAAAACTAACTTGAACAATAATCGTATTCAATCGGGCATGATTTGTTTGTTCGATTACGGTTGTTATTAGTAATAAACAGAAAACATAAATTAACAATAAGCAATTGATCCATAATAGTTGGAATGACAACAATCGATTAGGGTCAGATTCTGATAACTTTAGTTGTTAAGCTAAGACTTAGCCTATTATACCTAAAAAATATTTAATTTCAAAACTAAGTTTATTCGAGTTTTTCGGGTTGACCCGAAACTTATAAATCAAACCCGAAAACTAACCTGAATTACTTCGGTTCGGTTTCGGGTTAGTCTTTTCTTGGGTTCGGGTTTTTCGGGTTGAGTTTCAGGTAAAAGTGGCAACTCTAATTCATGTATGTGTCAACATAATAGGTTTAACGGGTTGATCCGTTTAACTCGATTGTTATTTTGAATCATATTATAAAAATGTGGTGTAAATCTATGTTACATTTTTTAGGTACTTTATGTCAAACTTAAAACAATAGCATAACAATTGATATAATACTTTTTCGAACTAAAATGTAATTTGTTTTATACATGTTTGTATTTCTTTTATTATAAAACTATAATCTTAAAATAATAATATGCAAAAAAGAATTTAAAAAATCTAGGTTAAACAAGTTGTGTTTTAGTCAAACCTATGAATATTCATGTCGGGTTTGGGTTCATCTCCATAATACAATTTTCTAGTTCATGTTAATTTGACCCGCCAACCGCATGCACGACCCGTTTAGCATAAATAGAATTGTACAAAAATCCAGTTTGGGTTTCCAAACCAGCTCATAACCCGACCCGATGCCACTTCTATCATTATTTTGAGCCAAATCGATTACAACCCCCTCTCATCACCGAAAATGATTTGTAACCTGATTTGGCTCTCCTCAAACCGGTTCCAAACCAAACAAATCGTTAGTTTGTAATTTTGTAAACCCAACTGGGTTTTGTGATAATCATTTTTACTCATTCAAATAATAACAAAATGATCCAATTACAATAAAGATATAGGTAAGCGGACAACTGGTTTCGAACAGATCCAAATCAATTTGTATAAGGTTTGAATATTTTAATTAAAATCGGTTTATGACCCAAATCAATTTTCCCTCAAACCGACTTTAACCAGGGTGATCTGAAATGATTTATATATCCGGAACCGGTTCCGTCACGTAAACATGTTGAAGAAGACCTAGTCAAAGTTAAGTGTGTAGACCACTCTCTTGCCAAGCGAGTGAACATATTAAAAAGAATAGATCCAAGTCCCACCAAGACATTTCCTACCAAACCAAAACTATGCAAACTGCCAAACCAACCTTCCTTCCTTCTTTCATCTCCTTGTTCCTTGTATCCTCTTTCACTTATTCACACACACTCCTAAACCCCCACCCCACGCTTTCTCTCTCTCTCTAGAATCAAATGGAGTCTCATTCACCCAAAACCCACCACCACCACCCATCTCCACCCCAAACCCCCATCCCCAGACCCGACCCATACCCAACCACCTTCGTCCAAGCCGACACCACCTCCTTCAAAAAGGTCGTCCAAATGCTGACCGGATCCTCCAACCCGATCCCACCCATCAGAAACCCCACCAAGAAACCATCCAAGTTATACGAACGCAGAAACAGCAGCAAGAATTTCAAGATCAGCCCATTGATACCCGGGTTCTCATCCGGGCTGTCGGACTCTCCCCGGAGACCCGGCACGCCGGGGATTCTCAACTTCCCGGCGTTGGTAATAAGCCCGGTGACACCTCTCGTGCCGGATCCTTTTACTACCCGGCCACCCGGTGGTTTAAATGTTGCAGCTGAAGATAAGGCGATTGCGCAAAAAGGGTATTATTTGCACCCGTCGCCCTCGGGTACTCCTAATAGGGATTCGGAGCCCCGGCTCTTGCCGTTGTTCCCGGTGACGTCACCTAGGGTTTCAGGTTCTTCTTGAATTGGTAGTAATAATGAGTATTTGTTTGATTTTTAATGTAACGGTTTTATATTACTACTCGTATTATTTAGTTGAATTTTGTATAAGAATTTGGTCAAATGGATGTAGTAAGGGTAAGATGAATGAGATAAAACAAAGGTGGAAATTGGCCAACCATGAACATGTATACAAGTTTAATGCACAATGTACAACTTGTTAATTAGTATTGTAGGATTGTTTTCAAGTCTCAACGTAATGTCACAAGTTGCTATCATGTTGTTAATAATTTAAAACAATGGTTAAAAGTGTATTTAATACGACTAATTTTAATCTCATAATTGTATGAGTTGCGACGCTTTTACAATCCAAACATGATTGTTTGAATTGATTTCATTCCATTGACGTATTTCAATTCCTGACACGTTTACAATCCAAACATGATTATTTGAACTGATTTCATTCCATTTAGTTAACTACACCATATTGCATTTCAATTGCTGACACGTTTACAATCCAAACATGATTATTTTAAAGAATTTCTTTCGGTTGCGCCAACGGTCCAATGAAGGTTGGTATGGAAATCATAACGTAGTGGGTAGATGTTTTCAACATATCTAAACATACTCACTTAATTTTTGACTTGAAAACACATAAAAGAGACCGACGCATAATGAATAAAGACATGAGAAAGTGAAATGGTAGGGGAAAGTGGGAGATTGGTGATAATGAAAGACAAGAAAAGAAGTGGTGCAAGTCATGAGTGATTGAGATGGACCATGCGACTCATTTTTGTTAGATGGTGGTCCTTGTAAATTAAGAAAACAAGTTACTTTTCAAATTTCATTGAAAATTTTATGAATTTAGGTACGAGATACACTCGCTTATACGCTTTTACGAGTAGATCAAGAGTTTACTAATTAAAACTAACTTAAACCAAATAAGTAACAAAACATCATATCACGTATAGATTCGCGTATGTATTGTTATTTATGTATATATTCATATGTAATATTATTCACGTATTGAATGAAAACAGGAGTTAGACAAGTAAAGTATAAGTCATAGCCATGAGTAAGTCTTGACATTACCTTAGAGATATAATACAAGTCATTTCTAATTCTTTGATTTTTACCTATGATCTAGTGGTATTTTGTTATGATGTTTGGCCATCCAAAGAAACATATAGGGTGGGTTACGGGAACTCACGAGAGAAACCCGACCCTGGCCGTGAATACCACCCCCAGATCCTGGGGATTTATTTTCACCGAATTACGAAGAATAATAGTCCCGTTTTCTGCCGGTTCTTTTTTTGATGATTTGGCCCCTTGGGGAAAAATGGGAAAACGTGAGAAGACACCATCGTGTTTTGGGAAAATTAGAAAAATCATAAAAAGTGAACTTTTTTTTTGATATGGCATTCGGGAAACAGTGGGGAAAATGGGATTCCCCTCTAAGCGGGTGATGGGTTAAATCTTACAAGTGTAAGGTTAAGTTAATTTTAGGTTGATAATTTTATTTTAAAAAATAATAATAAAAAAAAAAACATATACGAGTTTGCTTTCATAATTATGAAAAGTATTAAATTGATGTAATTGATCTGTTTTGATTCAAGATACTAAATTTATAGTTTTGTGGATGTGATTTGAGGGAAGATTGGACATTTTAAGGATGGGTGGTGGGTCAATAGATTTGAAAACTTTCATGTGGCATGTTTGGGTCTTCCTTAACTCAGCCTATCATAAGTCTCTATCTTGATTAGTTGTTGATGTCTATATGGTTGGTACTCATTGTTTGACCATATATGTCAACATGCTAGTTTATGTTGATATTGACACTCTTATCATGTAATGTGGATCTTTAATACATGACCTGTAATTTATAAAGCTAAAGAAATTAATTATAATGATTTTATGCTAAATCAGGTCTTATACGATTATACAAAATACTTCAGATTTCGCAACATACACTTTGTTTATGCGGTAAAAATCCTTCATTTGTGACATATGTTTGCTGCCAAAGTTTGCGATGATATTGGTCTAACGGTATGCTATCATCCTCACAAATGTGAGATTGTGGTTCAAATCATTGCAACTGTAAGGTAAATGTGAAATTTAGGTGTTAAAAAATTGAAGTTGATGGTTTGCCACTTTTTTATTATACCAATTTTTAAACCGTTATATAAAAACATATATTTATATTTTTTTTGGAAAAGGTATAGATTTTATATTTTATTATTTTGTTATGTATCATGTATATTTTAAATTTGTTTCGATACATATTTTTGAAAAGAAGATTTGTCTCCTGCATATTTGTGTATAAAATGTATTTATACTAAACAAATTGGTGCATTTTGTTATGTATTTTCTAGTTTTCTAGTAATATGTAAAAGTTTTTTCTTTCTTTTTTTGTATTTGTAAATATATGTTGTGTGTTTTATGCATTTACTACACATATTTATTTTATAGTAAATATTTGTGCTTTGTTATGTGTTTATATACGAGTGCTACATTAGTGTTGTATACTGTTTCTTTAATGTTTACTAATACCGTTTCAAAGTGTATTGAATTATCATTAATTTTTTTATATATGTATTTAAAGCATAACACGTTACTAAAAGTAATATGGAAATTACTAGCTTTAGAAATCCGTGTATTACACGGGATAAATTAATGTATAAATCATAATGAATAAGTTAATACAAATAAAAAAAAAGTAATTAAGTCTCTTTATATTATGTAAAAAAATGTATTACAAATATAGTCGTTTTATATCATCAAATATATTTGAATTTTAAATCGAGAATGAGTTGTTTTACTATCGGCATACAATAATAAAACAATGTTATTGGAGTCAACATTTAAAACAATGAGGCGTTTTGATGTGAAAGATGTAGCTAAAGTCTTTCACAAAAATGTTATACGTTCCATACCTGGCCATAGAAAAAAAAACAACATATTATCCTTTTTAATTAGCTTTCATGTTGTCCTTATAAACACACTGTTGTCAAATTATCACAATAGTCTTATAATAAATATAAAAAATAAAAAAATTTGTCTATGATTTTTAAGACTAAATATTTGTAAAAGAAAATAATAAAAAAATTATTATAATTTTCTTCAATACGAAGATGTCTCAAAAAGTTGAATGTTAATGTACTATTTAAACATAAACTCTTTATATATACATTTCAATCTTAAAGAAAATATATTTATGACACATAATTATTATACTAATATTTTTTATATTAAATATGTTTAGAATATAATTTATTGTATTAATAATTCAATTCATAAAGATTGACCAATTAATATTGTATGTTGAATTTATAATCAATACTATATTTATATCAAGATTTTTTTTTTCTTTTCCATTAATAGTAGAGAAGTGATTTTGAAGGGAAATTGATAGTGAGAATTAACCTTAGAATGTCATGTGTCAGAATTATTTTCTTTTATTAGTATAGGTAGATTAATCGTTGTTTTTTTCTTTTAACGGCATTTTATGATTGTTCGTTTTACTTATCAACTATCATCACTTGTTTAGTTCTTTTCTTATTAACCTTTGGTTGTTTGTTACTAAGATTAATAATTTAATATGTATAACTTTGTACGTGTCTACTAGGTATGTTTGCTCGCAACTTACAAATAGGCGCCTAAATAATACTTAAGGATTAGAGTTTCTGTCATATGTGATAGTAAGATTTGACTCCACTTTGTCAACTTGTCTATTCATAGTCTTATAAGCTATCGAAATAATAATAATCACCATTCGCTAATTTACATATCTGCGTTTATATCCTAGATGTTATACAATGAATTTAACGTCCGTTGGCCTTACCTTACAAATTTGAAACCAAACAATCAAAACCCGGTACTTGAAATTTTTAAAAACCTTAGCACCAAAATTCGTTATTTTTTGAGAAATCTTTACAAGTTTGAATCCTAGAATTGATTTATTTTATTTGTTTAAATAAAAGTGTTAATTATACGGTTACTCTTGTGGTTTTTCAAAAATAACGAATTTGGGTAGTAAGATTTTCAAGCAATGAGTTTTGGTTATATGGTTTCAAATTTATCACACTTTATGCTCCAGAGGAGTTTGAGCTATAGACGCACTTTATTCCATACAACGTATACTTCAATCTATTTGCGTGGGCCGGCATGTTTACGTGTTTCAGTTGCATCTTTTTCTAAACCAAAAAACCAATGTTAGTTTTTATCTTAAATATATACTAGATTATTTTTTGAGATTTTGTAGATCCACTTTTGTTTGTTAAAACGTCTCATAGATTGTATTTTCTTTGTCCTTCTTTATAAGACCATGTGTAGTGGTGGCTTTGCCACCTGCGTTATGGGTGAAAACGCAGGGGGTACACCGCCCCCCCTGCGTTATGTTGATTTCAATTTTTCCAGCGTTTTATATACAACGCTGATTTCTTTATGGGTATAACTCTGGAAACACCGCCCCACTCCAAGTTATGCCAACTTTATGACTACACTTGTTTTTTATACAAAACCATAACTCTGACTGGGCGCCACGTGACGCATAACCCCTGAATGTGAAGCTTTACGACTACACATGGTCTAATGAGCAAGACTTTAAGAACTAATATGTGAAATATATCAAATAACTTTGTGGAGTATATTTGTTTATGATTAGTGCTTGTTGTACGTTACCTCCTTTTTATATAGTGCTATACAACCCACATAATAGTACCCCATTGCTACATCTTTGTTTTGTTGTGGTGAGTTAGACAGACTAGACTACAATGACTAGCTTCTTCATTTTCTGTACCAACACAATAATGCACATTTTTGTTGCCTAGCTTATGGTTTTAGAGATTCGACTGAAAATCTGTTCTTAATGTAATAATGTAACAGTACAATTTTTTGGGGTAAGCATGAAGTTTTATTGGAAACAACAAATATTAGGAAGATGCAAATAATATGAAAAATGTTATGATGAGCATTAAGAAATTATTTTCATGTATAGTTTGTGGAGAAATGAGAATTAAGAATAAGTAAGCAAAACATAAAAGCACTTTCACTAATTTATCTATATGGACTTTGGAGTCTTATGGGCTCTAGAGTGGGCAGTAACATGGTAACGAGCGTCGAGCATTATGACGGATTTTGTGTGAGGTCACCCATTAACCACCAATCAAAATTTTTTTATATCATTTAGTTACAGTTAACCAATAAGGTGATAGTTAATGATGGGGTTGTAAAAATCCAATTTCTACATGACAATGTCATGACAGAACGCTATGCCCTTTCAGTTAGCTGTCAATACTTGGCCTTACAATCACTGATCATTGATATACAAAGTTGCATTTATATTGAAGATTTATATCTGGTTTATTAATTGATTTAAAAAATCGCTTAAAAAGATCCTCCTCTCAACTTCTCACTATGGAATTCAAGTCACCGTTAATGATTAAGGTTTCAACTTTCAACTAAGTTATACTTTAATATAATTGATATCGCTCTGAATTTGTTTCAAAGAAAAATTTACACTTTATATTCTAAATTGTAATCCAGTAATGATGTAAGGATTAGGATTATAAGCAAAACAGTTATTTATTATTGCAAAAGCCCCGAACTTAGGATTCGTTTTAGGCCTGGAAAAGGTTGAGCGAGACCAGATCAATGTTGTAAAAGTAGGTCTACAAGGCCGAGTACTTCCCAAGTACTCGCTACAAGGTCTAGCGCCGAGGGGAGTTCCTCTAAATCCGTCTAGTTTTTAAGAATCGATCAAAGCTGGTCAACATCAGCCAGAATCGCATATAGTTGGTCAACTTGAGCCGATTTTTACTTAAGAAATAGCACATAATTCATATTTCTATAATAATTAAAAAATAATATCAATTTTTTTAACTAATGATTAGCAAATTTTAGAATAATTTAGTATCTAAAAATGTATTTATATTACTTATATTTATATTCACTTATTTTGTTATAAATATTAGTAAACTTATGATATTTGACATATATATAATATCCAAAAGTTAATTTTCTTTATATTTACCATTTCCGAGTACTTTCCGAGTACTCCCCGAGTACTCTAAGTACGCCCAACTCCGCAGTCGGCCGCCTAGGGTCCGCATAGTGACTTTTGCAACCTTGGACCACACATATCCTATGAACATGTTTATGTATTTCAGTTGCATATTTGTCTTGAAAAAAAAAACAATGTTAGTTTTTATACCAAAGTTGGTTCCGTTTTTGCTCGCAAGTAAAGTACACATAATAGATATTTTTCAAGATTTTGTAAGTAGATCAAATTTATTCAAATGTCATATAGAAGGTATTATTTGCGTGCTAAAGAGAAAATGTTGAAGAACTGATATGCAAAAAATATCTACTAATTTTGGAGGCTATTTGCCTATTTGTTTATTCTTCGTGCTTTTTGTCGTAAAAGTTTGGACTTCAGTCTATTCTTACGTAAGCATGCAACAATACATTTTTAGAGGTTCTAAGCATGAAGTTTATCACAAACATGTTAGAAAATATGAAGTATTCTCATTATTTTTTCAACCTGTATCTAAATTTTTTGGTCGTGTTTATATGTTTGTTAGTGTAGTTTGCAACTTTGCATGACCTATTTTGCCGGTTAATGGGAGCTAATGGGATTGGATGCAGGTAAAAGGATACGGGCTTGTAGCGGTGTTCGTGGGCTTAAGGCTGAATGGGCTGGAATTGTTGTTTGCGTATTTGCATATGATAAAAGGAAGATTAGACTGGCTTAACAAATGATCAGCTAATACTTTTGAGATTGATTCGTCTCTTCTTGTCTTCTAGCCTCCATCAGATTATTATCAAGAATACATCGTCGCTCGTTCTTCATCTTAACAGTCTTCTTTAAGTTCTCCAATTGAGTCTAAATTTTTGTTTTATCTCCTACATCAAGTACTTTGTTGTTTATCAAATTGATTTACAACAGTTAGTTTTGACTTCTACGAGAGTTACTGATTTTGAGTATGCATGCTTTCATGTATAGTTTGTAATCTTGGTTTTCTTATTGACTGAGTACTACAATTCTTTGATTTGAATTATGGAGTCTTGATTTACCATATTCTTGACTCAATAGATATTAAGAAAAGGAAAATAACATGAAAAATGTTATAAAAGTATTTTTATTTGATTCAAATTATGAAGATAGTTTTTGTTTTCTTTCAAAGTTTGCAAGGGATAAAGTAATGAACAAAATGAGGTAGCACCAGTCGTACAATGTTGGAATTTAGTACCCGATGAAGTTGACAAACTTTACAATTTTATAATTTCCTACAAGCTACAAGTTGTATTGGGTTTGGTTTGGAATTGAGTTGCACAAGCAGAAATTTGTTAGGAAATGTGCACGAGACCGCTAGATTTATGAGGAGTTGAGAACTTAAAAAATCGATCATAACTTAAAAGGAAGTTGCCATTTGATGAAATGAAGTTATTGTCAATTGAAATTTTTATACTTCATTACTCCGTATATTATCAATTGAAATTTTGTAAAAAGATTTTTATTTATGAGGTAAATAGAACTATAAAAGTGAGTCAGTGACTTTACATTTATGGTTGGTTGCCTTGTATACTTCTTGTAATGATGTATTTTTCTTTTATTACTTTGTATTATATACGTGTATAGCACTACTACAAAAACAGGCATAAGATGCGATAGGAAAAACGCAAAAGGTGTATAGCACTACTACAAAAACAGGCATAAGATGCGATAGGCAGAACGCAAAAGATGTATAGCGCTACTACAAAAACAGGCATAAGATGCGATAGGCAAAACGCAAAAGGTGCGGTTCAGCCATTCAACCACACCTTTTGACATAAAAACGTTTTTTAAACTAAATTAGCACATAAGGTGCGGTTCACAAAGATACAAAGATGCGATCAAACATCACCATTACCTTTTGATAGCGGATAATAAAATAGGTGCGGTTCACATATAGATTAACCAACCCAAATGGATAAAATTTTAACTTTCAAACTAATCTCTTATATCTTCAAACTAATATCTTATATATATTCGAACTTGTCTCCTATTTTTCTTCAATGGAACTTAACCAACCTGCTGCAATTGGTACTGGTACGTAACATCAAAAGGCCTTTTTTCTTCTAATATATTTTTAGTTATGAACACATAAAAATATAAAAGTAGTTGCTATTCTTGTAGATGAAAAGTAAGTAAAAGAATAATTGTTTAGAATGAAATAATTAGTGTAAATTTAATTGACCTAAGCCCTAGTTGGGTTGTATCTTTTATTGATCTTGTTTCTAGATTTTTGCTGGTGTATTTTCTTGCATCAATACATCACTTTCATTAAACAAAATAAACATTTTTTTAGTTAATACATAAAAAGGTCATGCATCCATTTATACCACTTTATTCTAACTTTTGTTATATCCATAACCCCGTACATAGTAATTTTTACGCATCATTTATTTTTATAAATCTGTAATTTAACTTATATTTTATGTATTATTAAATATATTTTGATGTATACAGATATAAAGTTTGATTTGTCTAGTGATCAAGATATATCATTCAAATACCAAGCAACTTAATTAAGGTATCGAAAATTTTAATTTTATTGCATCTATTGTTGATTTGCTTATAAGTATGTGCATATATTTTGTTATATGTATACGTATATACATATTTATGCCTATTTGTGTGAATAATATATATACATATGTGTGTGTAGAGGTGCAAACGAGCCAAGCCCAAGTTCGACTAGGCTTGAGCTCAGCACGTTTAGATATTTATTTTAAAAGCTCGAGCTCTCCTCAGTCTCGCCTCGTTTACTATATATTAATTAATAGTTGGTAAATACATATATTATAAAACTTATAGGCTTGTTAACTTAGGCCCGCGAGCTCGACAAGTGAAACTCAAGCCCGGCCTTGTTTATTATTTGAGCTTATGTAATGGCCGAGCCCGAGTTTGACGCTCGAGCTTGAACTCATCGTTTCGATCTCCATTTCACAAAGCTCATCTCGGACTCGGCTTTGTTAACTATATATTAATTAATAGTTGAGAAATACATTTACATCACTTGTTTGGATATTTTATTTCTAGATGGATCGTGATTGGATGTACAAAGCTTCACATACATCTGAAATTTATGCAACGAATGTTCAAAGTTTTCTTTGTGTCGCCGAAGCAAATCGCGTAAAAAAAGAAGTCGGTCAATTTGTTGTCCTTGTTCTGTATATCAAACAATTCAATATTTTGAGGATGTCACTGAAATAGAGGCACATTTGTTCGAAAATGGCTTTATGCCTAGATACGACTGTTGGTCAAGACATGGAGAATCATTAGCTGCTTTTAGCACGTCGTCGACCACTAATGACAGTACATGCAAAAACGACGCATCGAACCTTAATAGTACGTACAACAACGACTCATCAAACCTTGATGAGAATGATGACCACTTGAATGGCCCCAGTGATAATTTAAATGAAATGTTACATGATATGGAGACTAATATGGGCGACGCTGAAATAGAAAACTTACAACACCTATTTGAAGATGCAGAAAAAGTGTTTTATACCGGTTTTAGGATTAATAAACTTGACGCGATGTTGAATTTGAGTAACTTAAAGTCTAAAAACAGATGGATCGATAAAAGTTTCACGGAACTATTAGTGTTTTTGCATGATCGCATGCTTCCGGAAGACAATGAATTACCAATTTCGACATACCGAGCAAAAAAGCTTATGTGTCTGATGGGATTGGAAGTTGAAAGAATACACGAGTGTCCAAATAATTGTATTTCATATAGAAAGCAATATGAAAATGAACATAAATGTGTTGTGTGCGGTGCATCGAGGTATAAACAAAAAATGATTCGGATGAAGTTTATGACGATGAGGTGGCAAAAAAATGACCGCCTGCTAAAATGTTGTGGTATCTCCCTATCATATCGAGACTGAAAAGGTTATTTTCAAACAAAAAAGAAGAAAAATTATTACGTTGGCATTCAGATGAACGTGTAATTGGCAGAAACTAAGACATGTTTCGGATTCACCTAAGTGGCGTACAATTGATAACAAGTATCCTTCGGAAGGAGAAACGAAACATACGGGTTGGTCTTAGTTCAGACGGGTTCAATCCTTTCGGGGGCCTGAGTAGTATTTATAGTACATTGCCGGTTCTTTTATGCATCTACAATCTTCCACCGTGGTTATGCATGAAAAGAAAATACATTATGATGTCATTGTTGATTCAGGCTCCGAGATAGCCGAGTAATAATATTGACGTGTACTTGTCTCTGTTGATTGATGACTTAAAAACCCTTTGGGATTCAGGTGTAAACGTATATGATGCGTATAGCATGCCATGATTTTATGTACTATAAATGATTTTCCAGCTTATGGTAACTTGTCGGGATACACTACGAAGGGTAAGAAAGCTTGCCCGGTTTGTGAAAATGAAACAAGTGCGACAAGGTTAAAAATTGCAGAAAACATGTATACATGGGACATCGAAGATTCCTTCCAAAGGGTCACATTTTTAGGAATAAAACGGTTGACTTTGATGGAAATATCGAGACTGGAACGATGAAGACACAGTCCAATGCATTTTCACGAGTTAAAAAATTAAATACTGTGTTGGGAAAAAGATATCGTGTTGAGAAAGGAGCCATCTGGAAAAAAAGGTCTATCTTTTGGGATTTACCTTATTGAAGAGATTTAAAGGATGGACACTGTCTAGGTGTTATGCATATAGAAAAAACGTTTGCGACAGCTTGATAGGTTTATTATTAAATATTAAGGGTAAAACGAAAGATGGGATTAAGGTTCGAAAAGACATGGTACTTCTAAATATACGTAAAGAGCTTCACCCGGAAAAAAGAGGCGACCATATTTATCTACCACACGCTTGTTATAATACAACAAAAGAAGAAAGAAGACATTTTTGTCAATGTTTACATGATATTAAGGTTCCATCAACCTATTCTTCAAACATTTAAAAATTAGTGTCAATGAAAGACCGTAAATTGATTGGAATGAAGTCTCATGATTGTCATATTTTGATGACACATATGATTCCTATCGCAATTCGTGGAGTGTTACCAGAAAACGTCCGACATACAATCACAGAGCTCAGTTGTAAGGTCTCGTTCCCGGTGCCCTACACTTTACGTCGGATTTACTTATAACACAGTTTTACAAATAAGAGTTTATTAAAAACTTTCGCGGAATAAATAAAACTTTAATCATTCGTTCCAAAACATACATGTCTTGTCTTTAAAAGATATCACAAGACACCGTATTAAAGCATCATTTCTTCCATCTTTAGATGCCAACCGTTCGATTCTAGCCGTGTGCCATCCTCATGCTAGCTCTTTAAACTTATTTACCCGCGTGCATACTAAAAGTCAGCTACGCTGAGTGAGTTCTAGTTAATCAAACAACATACAATACCTTCACATATCATACATATATACGTATCCAAAGATACATATTCATACTTAACCTGTTACCTTTCTTACATGCATACATATATACGTATCCGAAGATACATAATAATACTTTGTACTTAAATATCCATAAGAGGAATATTACACAACATTCATTACAGGAATATCTACCATAGTCGATAGAAGGAACACTATATATTATCCATAGAAGGAGCACTACATACTATCTATAGAAGGAACATTATATATATTATCCATAGAAGGAACAATATTCACTATCCATACAAGGAACTCTATATATTATCCATAGAAGGAACATCGTTTATTATCCATAAGAAAAACATACACTTAGTCACAATAATATCCATCTAAGCAACACTAATGGGTCCACAGTCCTTATCTATGATATTACATTCCACGTCTATGTCCAAAGGAAGTTAGAGAGATTTTCCATCCTAACTTACTATGTCGGACATAGAATGTACCCACGTAAACAAGCATACCACATCATAACATACAGATGCACTGGGTATCATTCACATTAATATTATAACGATCACCTTCCCTGGAGATACGTGCAATATCTGAAGATCATTCACGAACCGACAAGCATTCCTTTATATCTTCAATAACTTTCACATAAATCATATACGGCGTACACTTACCACCTAAGGTAAGTGTATTAACTAGTCACATTGAGTATGCACACAGCTCCGAAAACATAACAAGGAAATGAGGCTAGATACTCACCTGAGCTCGTTTCCTTTCCGAGTTAATGGTAACTCCTCTTTTTAACTAGGCGCGACTAACTGTATAACAATTACACGTATCAATTTACTATCACTACCCATATTGTACTTCTAGTTTAATTTAACCCTCAACGAACGGGGGTCCAAGCGCAGTGCCCCTGGTAACGGGGTCTAGGGGCGGCATCCCCTAGCAGGGTCCAAGGGGCAGAGCCCCTGGCTGGGGTCGAGCTGCCAGGTCAGCTTGGGAAACTTTTATTTCCTTTAACAATTATTTACTAAAATTTCATTAAAACCCAATCCTCATAAACTACTTAAGTACTGATTTTATTCATGGTTAAGAATCATTTGCTATCCCATTCGTTATGACGGATGGTTCCGTTTGTTATAACGGATGGCTGGATCTGAGACGAATGAGTGCATAATGAATGACTAAGGCCATTCGTGCTTTCTATAAGACGAATGAGAGGCTCATTGTTTACAAGAGCATACAAGTGTATCTTATAACGAATGACTTGATTCGTTGTCTTATCATGACGAATGGATGAGTAACGAATGAGTAAGACCATTCGTGAATTCTCGGAGGTGAATGAGAGGTTCATTCATTACAAGAGTATACGAATGTGGTTTATTCATTATAACCGTTCAACGAATGACCAATAATTCGTTTCACATAACGAATGAACATCGGTAATTATCCATCGTTGACTCGATTGTCAAAGTCAAAATATCCAAGAACACAAATGGTCAACCACACACCAGATCAGCAATTATCCCTCAAATCACGATGAAACAACACCAAATTGGTATCATTAGACTCTTAAACCCAACGCCTACAAGCTCCAATCAACCGAACACTTAAACATCGCGTTTCAGTGGTGCGTTTGATAGATATATACACACGACTAAACATTTGATTAATTAACCTATTAAACGTTAATGGTTTTCAACGAGAATAATCATGTTTAACTTCTCTTTATCATTTGTACAGATCTAGGGGTAATAAACGAGCTATGCATAGACGAACAAGTTTTTGTTATAAAACGTACTTTAAACGAATTGGTTTCACGAACATGATCTAGTCTTGATGTATGTCTTGTTCGTCACGATGCTCTAACACCCACAAGCTCGGGTCTTTTCCTTCGGATCTTGGTCCGAGATAAAGGAGGGTGTTTGTGTGTGTTTTGAAGGTGTAGGCTATGGTATAGAGATGGATGGAAATGTAAAGGATTAGGGTTTAAGGGGTATTTATACTCCTTAATCCCATGGACCTTAGGCCCATCTTTCATTTTTAATCTATATTTAATCTCTATTTATTAAAGCCCACCATCTTTTTATCTTATTATTATTATTATTATTATTATTTTATTATATCTCTACTAACTCAAATTAATTCTTCCAACTCAATTAATATTTATAATTATTATTCTAGAAATTTCAGGATGTTATATCTGTTTGTAGTTTAACAACATCCACTCAAATGTTATTGATGTAGAACAACTGGATAAATGGAAAAAAGACGTTTAGGTTACCCTTTGTGAACTAGATATGTATTTTCCACCATCATTTTTTTATATAATGGTTCACTTAATATCTCATATCGTAAAAGAGATTAAGGCTTGTGGTCATGTGTTCCTATGATACATGTACCATTTTGAAAGATATACGAGTGTCTTAAAAGGTTATGTAAGAAATCTTCAAGGACCAGAGGGCAGCATTATTGAAGGGTATACTTCTGAAGACGCGATTGAGTTCTGCCAAGGTAATGCTATCAATGCTATATTACATGTATTAGTGTTAAATTACAATATAATAACTTGTTTTTTTTCATAGGCTATGTGGAGGGTCTTGACAGTGTTCGTATTCCTAAAAATCGTCACTCAGGATGACTTGATGGTCATGCTGGTGGATGAAAAGGAAGGTAAAATAAACTGATGTTGATGAAACCGTAAAAAGGTTAGGGCAAGGTCCAGATTTATAGTTGATACTTAACAAGGGTACAACATTAACGGTTATACATTTTACACCAGTGATCAATATAAAAAAAGGGTAGTGCAGAATAGTGGAGTTACAGTTATACATTTTACACCAGTGATCAACCGAGTTACAGTACGACATTTGGTTTTGTATATATATTGTTTCCAACAAATTAAAAAAAAAGAATTTAAGCTAAAAGGTGCGGTTAGTTCATATGTTAAAAGATGCGGTTTGGTTATTCAGTTTAGGATGTAAAAGGTGTGGCTATGACTATACAGGTTAGATGATGCGATTTTTTAAAAGGTGTGGTTCCTATATCTAAAGATTCGATGCTATTTGGTGCGGTCCTAAAACCGCACCTTTTGGCCAAAATCACCGCATCTTATGGCTGCTTTTGTAGTAGCTATAATGCATATATTCGATAAGAAAAACATAAGGTGAACAACGACAACCAAATACCGGTACCATATCCATGGGCGGACCTTTATGGGGCGAGGAGGGGTTTGATCCTTTTTGTTTTGGCTCGGAACCTCTAAATATGGCTTATATATTTTTGATAAATATGACCCAAATATATCAAGTAATGTTTTTTTTGACTAATAGTGGTATTATATGATTTTTAATAGCCCAAACTAAACCAACTAAAAGAAACTCTTTATTTTTTTTTTGAGAATTTATGATGTATATTACTATACTAGCTTTAGAACCCGTGTGATACATGAAAAGTTTAAATAAAAAAACAGTTAAACAATAGAAATTAAATGATTAAATTTAAAAAACCTATATTTTATCAAATTAAATAGTTTAATAAGTTCAAATTATATTTTCTAATGTAATATTCATACGAATACGTTGTGCATTTTAATGCAATTTCTTCATAATCCTGAAAAAGATGCACCAAGTGATTTTATAAGTTGTAATTATATTTTAATGGAATATCGAATTATAACAAAAGTTGATAAGATGTTTCATTATAAATGACATAAAAAAGCATCATATATAAAATTAAGATGACTGAAACACGCTGTTGTATTACATATTTGAAAGGGATGGATGAGAATCACATAGATCCATGGAGGTTGACTGAATACGTGAAAATAGAATTGTTATTCATTCATAATTTCTTCTTGTCGTTAATAATTTTATCTTCTTATATCTATAAATATCGTTCATTATTTTTTACCACATTCATCTTTTACATTGAAATGAGTAATAAAAAATATATTGATATGATTTCATTAAAGATATGCATATTCTTATAATACTTACATAAATACCTGCATATTTTTAACCTCTATAATTAGGTAATTAGTTATTTGATTAAATGATATGTTTTGATTATATTGACATAAATAAGTTTTTATTAAGAATAAAAAAATAGTTTGAGCTGAAAATTTTGGCTAAAAATGAATCTTTAAGTGACGTGTGTCCTCAACTATTTTACTTTATCAGAATATGTTGATACATTTGATGAAAAATTTTGGTTTTTTTATGTGTAAGAACCTTATATTAATTTTTATTATTGAACACACGATTAAAAACTTCAAGTTCCGCCACTGACCGTATCATTACCTAGCGATCATATCGTTCCAGTAAAAGTACTAGTTTTGATTTATGGCCTCATTTTGTTTTGGTATTAACAGTAGACCCAAAAAGCCGATTACGGTTCGTAGTAAATTTTGCAATTTTGGTTAATTCAATCCTTAATTAGTAATCTGTTTATTATTGAGATTATGATGAATGTTATTAATCTAGTAGTTACTGTTGGGTGAAGGACAAGGGGAAATTAGTTGGGGTAGTGTCACACCCTCATCTTGAGCCTAGGCGTGTGACCAACAGTTGGTACTGTTCTTGTAATTAAATCAGAGTTGCGGATTAAATGCGGAAATATATTAGTGTGGACTAAAATATTAATATTTACATGTCAAAAGACGGGATTATAAAATACCCGTTAATGTTTACAAAAGATTACTTATTTTATACAAACCACCTTTAAGTTTAATATTTAACAAAAATGATCTGAGCCATCAGATCGTCTATTCCAACTTCGATTCTTTAAGCGGCTACCCTTCATTACCTGTAAAACAGTTTGAAAATACGTCAGCAACACATGCTGGTGAATAAGCTGACGCATAAAATACTTTATATACTTAATTACCCCTCAAGACATAACTTAGGTCTCGGCCCATCGTGGCTTAGGAATAATCAAGTTAAAACATAAAACACAATTACAAACTTAAGCTCTACTTGAAACCACTCAGCAAACACCGCAGCGTTCGAGATTACTTAACTACCATCAGTATACACATGATTACCCTCTCTCGGACATAACTTAGGCCCAGCCCGTCATGGCGGAGGCTTATAACTAGGTGTGGCGCGGTGTGCCCATTGTCTAGCCACATATGTAAGGATCTAAACAAACGTACACGACAACCTGAGGGCCAACGATTACTTTTGTTCACAATGTTTTAGAGATACATAATCTCATGTAATCAATTTGTTTTACTCGATAAACAAGTTATAAAAGTTGGGCGTGTTCACCTTTTAAAGGATCAGCTTCACTTCATTGACCAATTAGTCTTTCTTTAGCTATCTCGGACCTATAATACGAGTATAACCGTTTGTTATTACCAGATCTTTAATCCGGCTTAATACCTCTAGTTTATTTTTGTATAATCTTTAGCTAGATTATCTTTTCTTTATGAACCTTTAGTTCAAAACACTTTTCTTTTTATTTTACAAGTTTAAATCTTTAGTTTTACTTTTTACTTTTCTAAACACTACGTTTCTTCTTCTCGAAGAAACGTATACTTTATTTTCTTACATATTATTTAAATTAAAAACTTAAATAATATAAATAACAAAGAATTACTTTATATTTTCATTTCTTTATTTTATATTTTCTTTCATTTATTCTCGAGGTATTAAGTATACCCTCGACTAGGGTCTAAGCCATTTAATTGTATTAATATTTTATTCGGGCATTATCCCTACCTTGATTGGCTTATTATTCCCTAGACACTCGAGCAACATTTCGACGCCTTTACGTTTTCTTGAGAATCTTGATCAACACTTCCTTGGAACACAAATCGAGGCACGTCCATTTTCGATCTTCATCAGCACGCACTTCGAGGCGGGACGTCGGCTCGTCTCTTGACGGTACTTACTTCAATGCAACACCGTCGGTTTTATGGCACAAGATTCGAGGTAACGTTGGTTTTGGGCACGGACTACGAGAAGGGTCGGTGGCACGTAAAACGAGGTAGTGAGAGAGTGAGATTCTAGTGAGAGAGTGAGTTATGAAAGTTGTGAAGTAAGAATGAGGGCTAATGGCCCTATTTATAGGCGCTGATCAGTTGACCCGTCGCAATACACGATGGGTCTTATTAAGGCTCCATCGCGTATAGTGATGGGTTAACGGATCTTTAAATATTAGTTTAATAGGTAGCGATATGCGATGGGCCAAAGGAAGGCCGTCACGTATCACGACTAGGCTTGATGAATTGCCGTATCGCTTTGCCACGTGTACCACGTGGCTGGCTACGCAGTGTCACATTGAGACACGTGGCGGGGCACGTGTCTGTTTTCAGACCACGTCATCGCGATACGCGATAACGTTGGGTCTTGATGGATCGCGTATCGCGATCGGACGGAAAAACAGGTTTTTCTTTTTAATCCTTGGACTTTGAAGACTTGGCATTTTTTATCCGAAAATTTCATGATGTTACAGGTAGATTGGGAATCTTGTTGTTCGTTTACCTTTTGATTATAATCTTGTTCTCAGGTGTATTGTTTGTAGGTGTTTTTGTTGTTTTGTTGACTAGCTTCATGTTAGTCTTTGTTTTCAATAAAATTGGCTGTTAAAAAGAAATCTAGCAGTTACTGTTACATAGAGTATATACTTGTATATATTGAAATCACAAATTGATTTTGGTTTCAAACTTGAACCATAAGCGGCTGTTTGGTTGTCTCTCAATGAACCATTGTTTGATCTTGGGATTAATCCTAACACACACATATCACAGATCTGATATGTATGTATATAATTAACCTAAGGATCTAGTTCTTTGTTACTCTTGATTGTATGGTATATATGTATATATTAGTTATATGTATGTGTATGATAATATTAGTATGAATCTTGAGAGAGTAATCGGGTGGCAATTCAATAATATAATCTCAAAACTTAACTTAACAGTGGACTAAAGCCACTATATATAGGAGATGGATCTAGTTCGTTACACATTCGGTAACGAACTAGCATCCACTTCGTTGCATACACTTAAATGAAATAATCCTTTACGAATCACCCCCTGATTCGTTAAACATCCTTAACGAATCAGGAGGGATATTAACATAGATCTAGTTCGTTAAACATCCTTAACGAACTAGACTATTACATTAACGAACTACCTTAATAACTTAATAATTTATTACATAAATAAAACGACAAATACATAATCGATAAATACAAAGATCGAGACGCAAAACCGTGCACTAACAGACACCCCCACGTCTTGAGCTCTTTGTCTTTACTTTACTTGAAGCGCTTGGACTGCCAATCTCTGCAACTATGAATCCCGTCCTCATAACATACACGCACAACGCGTTGGAATTGCATAGCCCTATCATAGTCTTCATTGCGCTCGAACAGAATCTTGTTCTTGTGTAGCACGTCGTTGTCGGTCTCGGTTAAGTTAACAAGCCACATCGGATCAATGATCTTGATCAACTAGGTCTTTAAACCTTTGCCCAGAACAATGACGGCCTCGCCGGTTCGGTTGTCGTAATACCAGCTGTTGAAAGATAGATGCATGTGTTGGTTCAAAGTCTTCACTGGTACCCGCTTCATGGTCTTTGGAGGCTTAACTTTGAGAATCAACTTTCTCCAACCCGTCCTTGGATCAATTTGGTTGGAACCTGGGGCTTGAGAAACTTGAAACCAGAACTGACCCCGAATAACAATTGTTGATGGAACCAATCTGCTATCTAGTCACCCCCTGGTTGATAAATGGACGACACGCGAAGGTACGAACATCCCATTGCGGTAAAGTGAGAACATCCATTATCTTTTCATAATATTGAAACCCCTTTTCTCATTTCACAATACATACTTTAAGATCAGAATCATATAACCAAGAAATGATATCACCTTGAACCTTTGACACGTTCTTGAATGATGTCACTTGGTTGGCTTTGGCATGAGCAGCAGCTTCATCCTTCTGCTCTTGATCTACATATCTGTATGCCTTAATAATCTTACGGGTTCTCTTGCTTCGATACCCAAACCATCTTGCAATATCTGCATCACTCGGGTTATCCGGCTCTGCCTCTAACGCGGTCAACTGTTCATCATTCAAACCAAGCAGTAGTGAAATCTGCTTTCGTGTTAGAGACCGTTGCACAAACTTCCCAACTTCAATCTCATTCCGATTCACCACACTCCTGACCACCCCCGATTCATCCACAAATATAACTGTATCAGCTTCAATCATCTCAATCGGTTTAGCAGCAGTCGTATCATGAAAAACAATGATCTGCTTATCCGAATCACCAGCTCCACTAGTGCCTGCACCAGAGGAAGAACCATGAGATTGTTTCGGCTCATTTCCCCCCAGCACCTGAAGCATTAGGGTCCTCCTCATCATCATTCTTCAACTTTTTCAACACATCGTCTTTACACGTGAGTTGTTGAATGAGATCTTCTTGTTCTTTCAATTTCACCCACTGAGACGTAACAATTTCACGAAGGGATTTCGTTTCCTTCTGACAAAAGGAGATGTAGCTCATCGGTTTATTTTGATTTTCCATGAGGCGTTCTTGATTCAAATGGTCAGGAGACATTTGGTTTTCATACAAATGAAGAAGACTTAACAACATGTTTGTCTGCTGAGTTGGAGGCATGGCATGAAATGAAGCAGGATTAGGTTGCATAGGCCCCTGTGGTCGACTCAATCTCAAGAACGAGATATCCGTTGGTGGTGGAGGCAGCATCATCGGTGTTGGAGAAACCACCGAAGTTGCAGTAGAAGGCATTGGCAATGTAGATAGTACAGAATGTGGAATCATTCAAGCCTTGGATTTGACGTGAGCGTAGTCGTCAAAGTAAGCTCCGGAGTGCTAGTAGTAAGTGGCACCGCCGGGCGTAGAGGAGTGGACGACCTTAGAGGTTGAACTCCAAACGAGACACCAGCACCAGCTGACACTCGACGCTTAGCAGACCCTTCAGTGGCCAACTCTTTTCCTTTTCTCTTTCGTTGAGCTGCAATTGGAGCAGCTAACGCAGCTTCAACCGCAGCTTGTTGTTCTAAGATAGCTGCATCACCATCACCACCATTACCTCCATCACCTCCATCATTACCATCATCACCACCATAGTTCCCACCTTCTCCTCCCTCACGCTCGGAGTCCGAATCATCATGGATCTAGCGATCCTTGGGAGGACATACATAATCAGGATTCACAATATGACCAATCAAGCGTTTGTTCTTCGGTCTCTCCTTCCGATAGATCTTCACTCTGCGTATAGTGTCAGCCGTCATGTGATCTAGTTCCAGCACATCATCTACCAATGTTTGATCGATGACCAAATTTAGAATCAAGTCTTGAATAGTTAGCTGAAGGAACCTTGGATACATCAGGAACTTCTTCTTCTGGACCGTTTACAGACACTGTTATTTAAAGTGGTAGAAGATCATCTCCGAGAAATTAAACGGTTTGTTAAGAACAAGTGCCACAAACGCCGACTGCAACATGATAGGGCACTCATCAAATCCACGCTTACGACCTCCCAAACAATGAATCAACATATATATTAGATACTTGTAGGTCGGGCACAATCCATTCTTGTTGTACTGTGAATCTCCGATGTCACCACCATAAAATACACGACGGAATAGACCCTTGATCAATTTCTTGTCAAACTCACACGGATTGTCAATATTATCCGCAAAACGAAGAACACGTCTAATCACATCAGTATCTACAATGATAAGAGTTTGATTGATTGTAGCTTCGATGTGGTTCTCAGCTTCAACGTATCTCGCGTATTCCAAAATTGACGAATGATACTAAGACGGACTTCAGGATCAGTAGTGATAGAGTAGTGAATACGCGAACGACGAAGAAAATATAATAATCCTCCAAAGAGATTTTCTTATGCAAAATTTGTACCAACGAAAGCACAAATATTGTGTTTCTTGTCGTATGGTAATAGCGGTATAACTTGTTGCTGTTGTTGATGCTGTTGTTGTTGATCACCAACCGGTGGATCTTGGTCAATTTGTTCAGCCATAATACTGGATAAATAATTTCGAAGATTAGCAATATGAAAATTTATAAACACAAGTTTTATAAAATTTGAACACTTAAGTATCTATCAATAAACTATGTATTTAATTAAAATTTAGATCTCGTATGTATAATCGATGTATCGACGCGGTCAGATCCTTAGAATGTTTTAAATGATTAAATGATTTTACAATATTTAAAAGATTATATGCGAAATGTCATTCGTTAAAGAAACAATCTAATTCGTTACAATATTGTAGCGAATCAACTGAATCGCTATCAAGTAAATAAATAACGAATAAGAAATAGCGAATTACTATTAAAGAGTAACGAACTAACACCTAGTTCGTTATAATTAACGAATACACATCTGGTTCGCTAATAAAATTGATTCGCTATTCTAATTCGTTAGAATTACTTAACGAATTGGACACGAAGTAGTTCCAATTCGCTAAGTATAACGAATGGCCAAAAAAGCTTAATCTTTGACTCAATTTTAGTCAAAGTCAAAATTAACCAAGAACACCATAAGTCAAAATTGCAACTCTGATGTCAATTACCCCATTATCGTCGATGGATATTCGAACAAATGACCACAAAGGTCTCAGAAATCCATTGGGATTAAAATGGTATCGATTTGATGGTCCAAAACATGATATAAGTTAAATAGATTAGGGGTTAGAACCAAGTGTAAAACCCGATAGTAATCATCAATAATTAACCCAGCAATAAACAATCAAAACATGATCTAAGATCACCATGAATCTCGGAAATACATTCCGATGATAATGGTAACAAATAATTGTCCATTACAGCTTAACAATTAAGGTTCATAAAAACATCAAACACCAGATAACAAAGTAGATTAATTAACCCATCAAAACACTATTATTTTTGTCGAAAAGTATTATGGTTTAATCATCAATACCTTATGAACACGAAATATGATCAAAACACAGAAAACTGAAGTTAAAAAATTCTGAAAAATTTGAGCAGAGTAACTTTGTATATGGGGAAGATGAAAGGTGAATAATGTGACGAACCACTCTCACATTTCCTTATATAGTACGACACGACACGCTTTCCAATGTAGTGAATCAGATGATTCGTTTGAAATTTGAATTAACGAATCAGTTGATTCGTTAGATTCATTTAACACGTGTCATAACGAATCAGATTTTATTTTTTTGTATACTTAGTTAACATATGCATAACGAATTGAAGTCATTCGTTACAGAGTGTGGAAGCGAATTAGGGTAACGAACTAGGATGTAG
Organism: Bidens hawaiensis; assembly: GCF_021521415.1. Lineage (NCBI taxonomy): Eukaryota > Viridiplantae > Streptophyta > Magnoliopsida > Asterales > Asteraceae > Bidens > Bidens hawaiensis. The sequence continues at coordinate 162,730 of NW_027493111.1, forward strand.
TTCGTTAAAATGAATAAATAAATTAATAAATGAATTAAATAATTATAAGAATTAAATTTTTATAAAAAATTAAAGAATTTAAACAAATAAATTAAATAATAAATAAAAGAATTCACTAAGTGACCCTTTTAAATTAACAGGATTACCGAGACCCCATACCTCGTTAATCGAATACTTTAAATCGTTTCCCGTTTTGAAAACGATAACTTAAATGAATTAAATAATATGTAAAATCTTTTTTTATTTTGATCTTTTGATTTGAAATATTGACACAAAAAATATCCGAAATTAAAAACCATAGAACAGAAAATATTTTTGTGTTTTTGTATAGTTTTTCGAAAGCGGTACATATTTTTGGATTTTTGTTGACTTTGAACAGAGAATCATATTGACCAATATGCTCTTCCATCACAGTTTTATATTTCAGCGATATTATAACTGGCGTAATGTCGGTCATTGATATTGTTGTCCACCTAAATCTTATAACAAGCCTTCAAGCATTTTTGTGATATGATTAATGGTTCAATTAACGCACAAAATATCAGAAACTATCAGCCTCTAATCTCGGTTCAAGCTTAATTTGATTTTTGCCAAATCACCCCAACTTGACTTAAACCATTATAGCGTTGATCAAAAATTTAGAGGATTTTATAACTTTTGAGCAATGCATTAAGTTTCCTTTAGTGTGAGTGAGTATGGACAAGTCCATCTGTCGGCTTACATACATTGTATCCCCTGGGGTCCATTTCTTATTGGTAATGAGACGCACGCAAGGGAGGAACAATTGTATGACTAACAACGGATTTTGATCAAGTCAGTAACTTGGATTGTACGAAGTACAACAGTGATCAAGTTTAATGACTTTGGTTTTGCTTTAAAAGTGAGTAAAATATTCATGCTTATGAATACCCAGATGATTAATCCGCATAAAGACTCACAGCATCCAGAATCGTAACGCTTGTTATTTGCTTTATTATATTTTTGGGTGATCAACAACTATAAGGCTTGAGTATGGCTGGTTATTACATTTCTTCCATCCTCACCGAGATTTTTGCTAGAGACTAGCACCTCTTTCAATTTGGCTTTTCTTTATGATCATATCACCTATATTACTCTAACAGCTTGTTTAAGACCTATCAATGCACCAATGATTAAGCACTCAGTCCTTTAAGCTTATTTCTTACTGGATTTGGGGTCAAATATTCAATGTACTATCATTTTCTCTTTTTGCTTCAAAAACTCAAAATTTTGAGGAGTATAAACAGAATAAATTTAATCGCCTCAGTTACTTTAAGTTTATAAATTAATGGTTGTCCTATCAAACTACACTTAGATAACAGGACTAAAACATGCAAGCATGCTCCACAAACTTAAATAACTGACAAAGTTTTCAGCGAGAAAATAAAGTAAAAAGCCTAACGAACGCCCCAAATACTTTCCATTTTCAGGTGAATGGCTAACCCAAATATTTACAAGAAATTATCAGGACCAAACATATACACGTATATGTCCTTCAAATAGAAGTAAAAAACACAATCTTTTTGTCTTTTTGGATTTTTCTTTAGAAACGAGAAATTCACAAACTTTTTGACTTTTTCAAAATTTTCTTATAACTAAAGTTAAAAATTTCACAATCTTTTTGATTTTTCAAATATTTAATATGTTTTTGGATTTTTCAAATTTTGAAAACTTAATAAACATGAAAACTATAGACATGAAAACACACTATTTTTGAAGTTTTTAAATTTTTAATGTTTTTGGATTTTATCTATACAAACGAAAAGTACATTCTTTTTGTATTTTCTATTTTACCCCCTAAAAGCCAAAACCAAAATAAAATTTAAAATAAAATAAACTTAAAATAAAGATATTTATTCTAGTTTTAGGATATCAGCAAGGGTCTTTAAGCCATTTAAACCAAGCAAAAATTGAAAACGTGTTTTATCAAATGCCTTGGTAAGTAAGTTAACCTTTTGAAAATCTGTATGTACTTTCTCAAGGTCAATTAATTTCTTATCAATATAATCCCGTACAAAATGATAACGAATTTCGATATGTTTCGTTTTAGAGTTTTGTACGGGATTTTTGGTGATGCTAATGGCCGCAGAATTATCAATTAAAATGGGAGTAGTAAGAAACTTCAAACCGTAGTCGCGAAGATGTTGTTGTATCCACAAAACCTGGGAACAGCAACTCGAGGCTGCAATATACTCAGCTTCGGCGGTTGAAGTGGAGACCGTTATCTGCTTCTTACACTGCCAGAAAACAAGTCGGCTTCCTAAGAATTGACATCCCGTTGTGGTAGACTTGAAATTAATCTTGCATCCTCCATAGTCTGAGTCGGAATAAGCGGTAAGATCAAAAGTATCATCTTTGGGGTACCATAACTCGGTGTCAGGATTGCCCCTCAGATATTGAAGAATACGCTTGACCTCTGCCAGGTGAGTCACTTGGGGATTAGCTTGGTACCTAGCACATAAACAAACAGCAAACATTATGTCGGGTCGAGAAGCAGTAAGATATATCAAAGACCCAATCATAGCTCGATATAGGGTAGGATCGACAGTATCCTCCAATTCATCCGGTGATAAATTGTGACCCACAGGGAGAGGAGTAGAAGGGGTTTTTCCGGAAGTAATCTTGAATCGGCTCAAGACGTCGTTCACATATTTTGTCTGGTGAATGAAGATTCCTTTCGCAGACTGATGAACCTGCAACCCTAAAAAGAAATTCATCTCTCCCATCGAACTCATCTCGAACTTGGTTTGCATTGATTTCTCGAACTCCTTACACAACGTGTCGTTTGTTGACCCAAAGATTATGTCATCAACATAAATCTGGACGAGGAGAAGATCATCACCAATATTTTTATAAAACAAAGTGCAGTCAACAATCCCACATTTGAAACCAATATCCGTTAGATGGTCGGCGAGCGTGCCATACCAAGCTCTCGGGGCTTGATGTAGACCATATAATGCCTTGTTTAAGCGGTAAACTCGGTCAGGATAATCAGGGTCTTCAAAACCCGAAGGCTGTAAAACAAACACTTCCTTATGAAGTTCACCATTGAGAAAAGCACTTTCCATTTGGTAGACTTTATGTTCTTATAAGCTGCATAGGCTAGAAAGATTCGTATTGATTCCAGTCTTGCAACATGAGCATATACTTCAGTGTAGTCAATACCCTCTTGCTGATGAAAACCTTGCACCACTAAACGTGCCTTGTTTCTCACAATCACCCCACGATCATCTTTCTTACACTTATATACCCACTTAGTCGGAATCGCCTTCTTGACTCTAGCAGGTTTGTCAATAAGATCCCAAACACCCAATCTTGCAAATTGCTATAATTCTTCTTGCATGGCTTCTACCCAAGAAGAATCTTGAAGTGCCATACGAGGAGTCGTTGGCTCAACTTGGGATAGAAAACAAGTAAATTTAGCAAGGTTTACAATCCCAGATGAGTGTAAGTCTGCATAAGCACACAATACATTATTTTCACTTGATAAAGCAACTTGATGACGTGTTTGAACTCCCACATTAAGTTCTCCAAAAATTTTTTCTTTCGGGTGATAATTATGAATCCTAAAAGTGGGATTTTCAGGAACATCAACAGTTTCAAATAAATTAGTGTAGTGTTCACCCAGGTCGTGAGACGAAACATCACTATCAAGTTCGATAACTTGATCAACAAATGGAGTGTCATCAGACGAAGTAGATGCGTTATCGAAGAGAACTGGAGAATCATTATCAGGATCTTCCGTTGGAACATCGGTTGGAACTTCAACATCATTAGAACTTGAAAATCTTGGAATTACCAGTTGTTCTTCAAAATAAGCACGGACTAAATCTTCATCTGGTTGATCAGTTGTTGGTGTGAATGAATTGAATAAACCATCATAGTCAAACATCCAGTCGGGACCTTTCCCTTGAGAAGGAGTAGTGTACTTTTGACAGTCCACATGGTAACATTCTTCAACACAACTAGACGTGAAGTTAAATACTCGTTTATTTGGAGAAGCATATTCCAAGAAATACCCTTCAATTGCTTTTTCATCAAACTTTCTGACATCCTTCTTCAACATCGTACAAGGACACCCAAATGGTTCCAAGTACTTTAAATTAGGTTTACGATTATTCAACAACTCATAACTTGTCTTCTTGAGCCTCTTAACAGTTAGAACTCGGTTGAGTGTATAGCAAGCCGTATTCACCGCCTCATTCCAAAAATGGATAGGAAGCTTTGAATCAGCAAGCATCGTTCTAGCAACCTCAATCAACGTTCTATTCTTTCGTTCAGCAACACCGTTTTTTTGTGGTACGTATGGGGCACTGTATTCTCGATGAATTCCCTTTTGTAAACAAAAGAATTCCAATACAGTATTTTTAAATTCAGTACCATTGTCACTTTGAATTCTCCCCACTTTCTGTTTGTATAGTGATTCGATCTTAGTGATTAAATTCTGAACGAGAACCGGTGTTTGATCTTTCGAACTCATAAACAAGACCCATGATTATCGTGTATAATCATCAGCAACTACCAGGCAATACCAATCTCCAGAAATACTCGCACGATTCACTGGACCGAAAAGATCCATATGAAGTCGCTCAAGAGGAGTATCAATGGAATTTAATAACTTAGAGGGATGTGACTTTTTCTTCTGTTTGCCCTTTTTGCAAGCAACACAGTGATTGGATAACTTAAAATTCTTCAAATACACACCTTCGACTAGGTCATTTGCCATTAGATAGTTCATCTTACGAACATGAATGTGACCCATTCTACGATGCCATAAAATAGAATCTTTCTCGGTTGCTTTTGAGACAAAACATGTTTCAATCGTTGTGGATACTTTAGAACTCATATTTAAGACATAAATATCATTTGATCGGGGTGATATCATGATAACCATGTCCTTGGGAATCACATACCCCGGTTTTAAAATCAGACACTCTTTATCTGTAAATACTGTAGTGTATTTCTTGTCACAGATTTGTGACACACTCAATAAATTATGGTCTACCTTGTCACAATAGTTAACCTTTTAAAAAGTAATATGCCCAATCGAAACTTCACCTTCCTGCGTGATCATACCTCCAGAATTCCCCGCAAATGCCACATAACCCCCTTGAATATTTCTAACATTTGTTAAGAGGTCGAGATTTCCAGTAATATGATGAGAACATCCGCTATCCATAATCCATTTTTCACCAAAGATGGTCTTGGATGTACCTTACACACAAACGAAAATGATTAGTTCAAAAAGGCAGCCCAGGCCTCAGTCTTGGGCACCTTTTGGTTTTCTTAAGAAAAGTTAAACTTAGTTGAATTCAACTGTTGTTCAGCAACTTGAGAATAAGTTACAGGCTTCTTAGACTTCTGTCTTAAATAAGCGGCTTGAACTACATTTGAGTTCACATTTTTGCATAACGGTTCAGTTGGAATGAACTTTGGTTTAACAGAACCATGAGTTTCATTCACATGAACAACTTTTCGAGGATTCATGTTTGAGAACATAATATGAGTATCATCAACATACGACACAGGTCATTTCAGAATCTCCTTTATCAAAGGAACCGGTTTGGAATGGTCCTTGACAAAAGGGTGAAGATTTTGAAATTTCTGCTGTCCACAATTTCTCACTACATGACCATGTTGACCGCAAAGAAAACAACTTCGCATGCCAACTCGATCCTTTTGAGATTTAGCATAAGATGGTTGATGATAACTCACATTCTTGGTCAAGCTCTTCGCAAACTCATCAGATAACTCAGATTTCTTTTTTCAAATAAAAATCTAACTTAGAACAGTTTGAGAAACTTTTCAAAGTATCTGTTCCAGTTGACTTTACAAATTGAACTTTCTTAGCCTGTTTTAAAACTTGCTTTGCTTTAGTAAATGGATCAGATGAAGCTAATGTTTTAGCTTGAGCATACAAACGTTCAAGTTCTCGAATCTTGGAGGTTTCATTGTGAAAAACACTCTCAATCAGTTCAGGTTTAATGATACTTATTGGAATGTCTTTGTCAGTAAACATCATGTCAATCCCCTTCAATTTAAATACTCTACCACTAGATGTCTTGGAAAAAATTGGATTTATGAAACGCAACAAATCCTCATCAGAAATTTTGGGTTTTTCTGGTTTCTTAGACCTTACTGGTTTGACATTAGCATGAGCATCTTGTTTCACCTTAGTTGTGTGTGAACCATACACAGCCTCCTCAAATTCATGAGGTTCACACAGTATGTGATTAGAACTTGGAATGTTCTTGTTCTTGTGCATTATTTCAGGTTCGAACACATCCTCAATGATAACTTTGTCAACATTTTCAACAAAGACTTTGTTGCTTTGAACATGAGGTTTCTGAATTGAAGGTTCGGCTTTAACAGTTTCAGGTTTAACTGGTTTTGCTTTTTCAGGAATCACAGATTCTTTAACAATCACATCCTCTTCTCTTCTAGCAAAAGGATTTGGTTTGTAATCATTTTGAAAAGGTGGTGGAATCTCAAGAAAACCTATTCCTTTCTTTGAATCTTTTTGCTTACCAGATACTTCAATTATTTCATTTAGCAAAAAGGAAGAGTTTCTGAATTTTCCCAATTTGTTCTTTAAGTCAAGAACCTCATTTTCAAGCTCGGTTATCTTTGATCTATGTTTCAAAATTTCTTGAAACTTTTGATCATTGATAGTTATTTTAACCGATAACTCAGCCTTAAGATCATGATTACTTAGAGTTAAGGCCTCAATTTTCTCTCTTGAATTCATTTGAGAGGTCAAGTATTGCCTATAAATATCTTTTAACGAAACAATCTCTTTTAGCAAATTATCATTTTGAAGTTTTAAGGCATCTATCTTAGGCTTATTGGTTTCACAATCAACACATGATATCTAAGAAGTAGAAGTACTAACCTCATTTTGCTTAGCCATGTAAGCATATGTGGTTGAATCACTGATTTTTTCCATACACGCAAAAGTAGTTGGAAGCTTCTCACTTGAATCATCTGAATCAGACTCAGTATCAGCATCCGAAGATAGTTCACTTCCACTCACATCTTGAAAGTACTCAGGAAATCCAAACATTGCCAGATTTGCTTGATTGTTACCACATAGCAGCCTTTGTGACCAGTCATCTCCATCTACGTTGGACAACATTGTTTGAGAACCGGAAGACGACGGTTTAACTCCAGAAGACTTTCCTAAATCACTTCCACTTTAACCCGATGAGCTCTGATCTTGATTTCTGGGGCCGGTATACTCCTTTTTAGGCTTATCACATTCTTTGGCAAAATGTCCAAACTCTTGACAATTGTAGCACTTGACCTTTAATTTATCAAACCCCAATTTCTTGTTTAAAGACGGAAGATCTTTACCCGTTCTCTGCATAAACTTTTTCACTTTCCTGACTATCATAGCCATGCTCCACTTTAAGTCCATCATTTCTAAATCATCAGGATCAATCTGATCATAATCTTCATCTGTCAGATCGCTCTTTGCTATCTTACTACTATCCAAATTCTCATATGAAGTCATGAAGGCAGACAAAAACGCAAAGTTTTGTTCAGCCTCCCTCATGTTTACATTTGTGGGTGATGAAGATCCAGATCCTCCAGATGAACCAGAAACACCAGAGAATTCAATATTTCCAGTTGTTTAGAAACAAGCACGTGGATCGCTATACATAGTTGTTGCATTTTCACTTGCATTTTGTGTGAGAAATGCAGTGATAGGTGAAATAGTTGAACTTAATGGCATACTCCCACCATAAAATGCATGATTTTGACTATCTTTCGAAGACTTTTGACATTTAAGATCGTATTCTCGTGCCTCGATCTTTTGCATAAATTCCGATGCCGTCAAATCTTCATTGTTGAAATAATTATTCTCTTTCAGAACCATCAAGAAAGTTGAGTAGGAACTCGGTAGTGTACTTTTAATGGTATCAATTTTATCGATCTCAGAAGTTTCCAATCTCATCTTATCCATCTCAGCTTTCAAATGATTAAACCTTGTTGTCTTCTCTTCAACAGTCTCACCCTTAAGTAGATTAAAGTATCTGAATTGAAACTTGAGTATAACCTTTTTGCTTTCAGCGGTGTTACCCATACTTCTCATACTAATATGTTGGAATAATGAGGCACAAATCTTTATACTCCCTACTTGGTGAAAGATGTTTTCAGGTAAAGCCATAGTAAGAGTAGAATAAGCCTTTGTTTCAATTTCCAATGCTTTCTTCTCTTCAACCAAATATTGTGAGATAGCTTTAGGTGTAAAACCAATAGTCTCATTCCCAATCATTGGAACGGTGTAAACCTCATCCAAACAGTACGAACAATCAGGATGAACTGATCCTAAATGAGCATAGAAACGGGGTTCCCATTTAGCAAAATCGCTAAATTTCATTAAACGCGGACATTTCAAATGCGAACTAATCTCGGTATCCAGTTGCAACATTTGTTGCATTAACATATTTTGGGAAGCTAATGCATACATGCCAGCCATTTTTGACAAATTTCAAACTTCAATGGGTTAAAATAGAAAATGATATTAACACTCTGAACAGTAATAACGAGCTCGGAACAACAGTAACGAATCACACCTTAACGAAGTTAAGATTGTTCATGTAACGAATTAGAACTGATGTCAACGAATCAGAAAACAGTAACTTTGACGAATTAGAAAGAGTTTATAACGAACTGGTTCACAAATTGAATCAAATAACGAATTAATTTGTCAACGAATCAGATGATTGTCTTAAACGAATCACTAAGTGTAGCCTTAGCGAATTAAGTAACGAATCGACTACAGTTGATAACGAATCAAACTGATAGCGAATTAGGTAGTTACAACGGTTGTAACAAACCTCTGACAACAAATATCATGTGGCAAAAGTTGTTATAAAACAGTTAACGAGGTGAGACATGTGTCACACGAATCAGTGGACACGAATCAGAAAGTGTAACGAATTTATTAACGAATCAATCAATGCCCATAATGAATAAGCTTAAAATATTAACGAAATAAGCTGAGAAATTAACGAATCAGACTTAAATGTTAACGATTCAAACTTAAAGGTTAACAAATTGATTTGAATATTCAAACCTTCAAACTTATTTTTCCAGATTTCTGGAAAACTTATGAACACTAACCTAGAAAACTAATTCGTAATACTTAACCAATACTCAACCAAATCGCGCAATCAAACTACCAAATTACTCGTAACCACATCGCGAATCCATTTTCATCATCCCGTAAATCTAATTAACACTTAACTCGTATCCGATTTGACCAAAACCAAACCCCTGTTTACGGCTTAACCAGATCTAGTCCAATAAACACACCAATTCACACCAAATCTCAATTCCAGTTCATTACAATTTCCCAATACCTTAACATACTCAAATCCAATCCAAACAATCCAATTAATACTCAATTCGATCCAAAATCAAACTGATTATCAATCTATACCAAAATAACAATTAATAAACTCGTAATAACGAATTAACTATCAAAATCAAGAGCAAAAGAGCACCGAAAGCTCTGATACCACTTGTTTGATCTTGGGATTAATCCTAACACACACAGATCACAGATCTGATATGTATATATATAATTAACCTAAAGATCTAGTTCTTTGTTACTCTTGATTGTATGTTATATATGTATATATTAGTTGTATGTACGTGTATGATAATATTAGTCTGAAGCTTGAGAGAGTAATCGGGCAGCAATTCAATAATATAATCTCAAAACTTAACTTAACATTGGACTAAAGCCACTATATATAGGAGATGGATCTAGTTCGTTACACATTCCGTAACGAACTAGCATCCACTTCATTACATACACTTAAATGAAATCATCCTTAACGAATCACCCCCTGATTCGTTAAACATCTTTAACGAATTAGGAGGGATACTAACATAGATCTAGTTCGTTAAACATCCTTAACGAACCAGACTATTACATTAACGAACTACCTTAATAACTTAATAATTTATTACATAAATAAAATGACAAATACATAATCGATAAATAAAAAGACTCGAGACGCAAAACCGTGCACTAACAACCATTAAGTTACATCTTAATGGTTCATAACCTCTTAATGGTTAACAAATAACTTTTAAGCTTTAATGGGTAAGAGGTAGCCATTAAGATGTTAGTTATTAGACACCATTTAGACTTAAGGTTACCTCTTAACCATTAAAATGTTATAGACCATTAAGATGTAACATCTTAATGAACACTAGGATATTGCCCGTGTTACACACGTGTGAAAAATATATAAACAACATATAAATATAGACAACCATAAAATTTCAAACTAACATTTTAAACCAAGACAAATATTTAACATAAGTTTGTACCAAAATATTAAACATTCAGATTCTGTACATGAAGACTTAATACTTACACAAACTTAATATACTTAAAAACCAAAGAAATGATCAAATAATGTTTGCTGAGATTGTGATACAACTACAATTAGATTATATGATTTTTAATTGACAAATTAGAATTATAGTATTTCTTAATATAATTTGGAATGAAATTCACACATACATACATGATTTGTATATGAACAAAAACATATAATTATACAAAAACCGTAATAAATATATGTACAAATTGTTATAAATGAATTTATAATTTAACTTTTTTTTATAGACATTAAATTTGTAGTTAGATATATAAAATCTAAGGTTATGATTCAAATTTATGAATAAAAAAAATCAAAACAATACAGTTGTCTTGTACTAAATAATTTTGACATAATTACAAAATATAAAAAAAGTTGGTTAATTAGTCAATTTCAAAAAATTACGTAAAGGTTTTTTATTCTTGAAATATTATAATCGGGGACTTATTTTAGACATTAATTTTGACATTTAAGTATAGTTAAAAAAATGGTCAAATATAAGAAAATAGAAAGTTTGTTGAGATTGAATACTACGGAAAGCTTTAAAAGTAGGTATTTAATTTGTAAATTTCTGTATTTAATCGGGTTTAAATATGTCATGAGTATTAACCATAAATTAAGTAGTTATACTAACTATTTAAAATTTGAAATTTAAATAAAAATTTGAAATGATTAATTTCAAATTTCGTATTTTAGAAACAACTTATTATATTTTTAATAACATTAAATGAGTATGCTAATTAGAACTTCGAACACAAGATTGGAATTATTAATTGAGAGGTTTATTTTTAGACATTAATTTTAACATTTAAGTGTAATTAAAATTGGTCAAATATAAACAAATAGAAAGTTGGTTGACATTGAAAAATATGTAAAGTTTTTAAATTCTGTTGAGATTGGTCAAATAATGTTAGCGAGATTTAAAGTAATTAATATGATTATGATAATTAATTTGAATTTCAAATAGAAGATTGTTTATAATAACTATCTTCATTTAAAATTTAAGCATAAAAATATATAAAAACTGAAATAAATAAATGTACATTTTATTATAAAATTACATTGTTAACATAAATATATAATTCAGAAAGTATATTCAAATAGTAACAATATGAAACAATAGTCAAATTTCAATATAAAAATGGTAATCCTGATATGTTTACTAAAAATCTTAATCATGACCGGTTAAGTAAAAAAATGATGAACTTGACAGGTTCCTTTAACTAAAATGGTAGTTTTGACGTTGTTTGTCTGTTAAAGTGGTCTTAAGTTTATCAAACCAAATTAATAGTTTACAAATATAACATATCATGAATCACAACGCATCAAAAGTAAAGTAAAGTAACAGGAATACTAATAACAAAATCATCTTGAACATTAAAGAAATAATATTAACCATAATTAGTAATGAGTGATTTATTTCGCCTTTCTATTACTCTGTAGTTATAAAAAAATAACTTGGGTGTTTTGGAAAGCATTAACGTAGTCAAATTTGTTAAATTTATAAGTGTTTTGGAAAGCATTAACATAGTCAAATCAGTTATATTTATAAGTGTTTTGAAAATCATTAATATCAAATCATTAAATTTTATAACTGTCCTGAAAATCATTAATATAGTCAAATCAAATTATTTTATAACTATTTTAGAAAACATTAATAGTCAAATCGTTTGAATTTTTGTAATATTATCATGATATAAGGTAAATTGTATTAATATATAATTGTTTTGATAAAATTACCAATATATTATTTTGAGTAAACGGAATTTTGGTTAGTAACCGGAATAATCACCAATAATGTGAACAAATGTAAAATTAATGTTACATAGTATAACTAGAATAATTACTAGTAGCTGGAAATAATGAATAATATGAGATAATGACAAAGAAAATAAATTGACAATGAAATAATGAATAATATAAGAATCGACCAATTGTATATCATTTAAAACCTTACCGGAAAACCGTAATAGTTCAAGATTTCCATTGAATCTTGGATTTTGATATATAACTTAAAGAGATTATAAGAAAATCATATAATAATTAAAATCAATACAAACAAAAACGAAAAAAAAAAGAATTGTCAATAAAATAATGAATAATATGATAATAAGCCATTAGAGTATCAAATAAAACCTTACCGAAAAATGATTAATCTCACCTATCGGAATATGGTGTCCCTTACCGGAATAGGCGATGGTGGAGGTAGGAATCTGAAACACACACACACACACACACATATATATATATACACTATATTAAAATGCATATAGTAAGGACACAATAGTAATTTTATACAAAACTCTTAAAATTAAGAGTTTACAACTTTTATAGCAAGATGTACAGGCAGTACAGCCCATAAAATCCCTTAAATCTCACCCAGTCAAACTCACTCCCGCTTCAAACACAAGCTTGAAACCCTAACACCCCATTTCAAAATTCAAACACGTGACGCTGACTGCTCTTTGATTCAAGTTTATGAGGCTCAGGCTCTCTGATTCATAAAACTCTTCCTTCGTTCTCTCTCTCAGTACCAAAATCAATCATCTTTGCATCTTCCTTGAATGTTACGAACCTAAGGTGTCAATGGTGTGACCCATTGATTTATGAGGGTTTACGATGATGTGTGAAGCTCCGTCCATTCGAATGTACACATACGCCTAAATTTTGTTAATCGTGTTCAGTTATTTGAAATTCGTGTTTAATTTTCGATTTGAAATTTGGATTTAGAAGGTGATGAAACGAGTTCAATGGCAGATCCAGCTGTATGCATTATATGGCTGTGGTTATTAAAATTTAATTATGTATGTTGGTTGAGTAAGATTGATACTTTTTCACATTGTGTTATGTTTCTTTGAGATATAAAATTCTAATTGATATTCGGTCTTCATGGTATTATTTGTTTAGAGGTAGAACACGCTTGGCTTGCAATTTGTTGGGAACAAACTGCAGATGTGGTAGCAAGCCTTACTGAAGAGGAGATTAGTTCTTTCTTCCAAAATGTAAGCAACTTAACTACTTTCTTTTTTATATTTTTATTACTTTTAATTAACGCATTTTTTATTCACACAGGTGCAACAAATAAGCCAAGTTTTAGATGATGCTTTTCTTAGGGGATTGGTGAGTATTTTGGTGCACACTAACTAACAGTTATTTGTTGAAGGTGAGGTTCAGAATTTCAAGAGATTAAAATTCAACATGCCTATGTTCATTGCTTGAAGTTAGGCTTGTAAACACGAACATAGCATTTTTTTGTTCGTTTGTTCAACTTTACCCATAGTTATGAAAGGCGAGCACTTTTTGCGCTTAGGCGCATTTAAAGCGCCAGGCGCATTAATGGCGACTAGCATGCAACAGATATTAAATGCGCAGTATTATTTCTCCCAAAGCCCCCATGCGTATTAAATTCTATTAATATTCCATTCCTATTATCTAAGAGTCCCTAACACTCCATTATTTAAGGGATTCCATATTCAAGATTATATCACACAAAATCAACAAGAAACTAAGCATTTACAGGTTATTTTTGTTCTTAATCCCCTATTTTCGGATTTCTTTCTTTCCTATGCATTTTTTGTTCTTTGTTTATTATAATCTTATGATAACTTTTTTATTGTTTCAGCAAATGGCTTCTTCTCAGTTTGATGTTGCAACCTCCCAATTCAACCGAAAAGATCCAGGCTGGAAATACAATTTCATTCAAAATGAAAATGACAAGAACTCCATCACATGCAAATTCTACCAAAAGGTAACAAAAGGAGGTATTTTTAGAGCTAAACTACATCAAATCGGAGGTGACAGAAATGTCAAGGACTGTGAAAATTGTCCCGAGGATGTTAAACAAGAGTTGAAAGCCTACATGAAGGATCAAAAGGCCAAGAAAACAAATGTAGGCTTGAATGCCCTTGAAGATGATGGTGATGATGACGAGGTAATGGAGATACAAGAAAACAAGAAGAATAAGCCGAATGTCAAGGGCCCAATGGATCGGTATACGACACGAGGTATGTTAAACAATATTCTGAATATTGTTCACTTTGCATAATCTGTTACTAAATGAATATTGTTCACTTTGCAGAATAAGGAAAAGGAAAACTAGTTCAGAAAAGCATTAATGATTTGTGTGACAAAGAGATGCGAGGCAGAACTATTCAGACCATTGCTGCCTTTTTTTATCGAGCTGGAATCGCGTTTAATGTAGCCAATATGGACAGCTTCAAAGAAATGATTTCCGCTGTTGGAAACTACGGGCCACATCTAAAGCCTCCTAGTTACCATGAGCTACGTGTTCCTCTCTTAAAGAATGAGGTACAAAAGGTGGATGAGTGGGTTGAAGGGCATAAGTCCGAGTGGTCAAAGTTTGGCTGTTCTGTCATGTCTGATTGATGGACTGATAGAAAACAAAGAACACTTATTAACTTCCTTGTCAATGGTGCTAAGGGAACAGTTTTTATGGAATCAGTTGATGCATCATCTTACATGAAGACAGGAGAAAAAGTGTTTGTACTTCTGGATAGTTTTGTGGAGAGAGTTGGTGAACAGAATGTAGTGCAAGTTATTACCGATAATGGTAGCAACTTCAAGCTAGCTAGTTAGTTTAATTTCATATGTTTTCCATATTTGTATAGCAATTTTACTGCTAATGGCAGGAACTATAATGAACCTTGATATTTTGATAATATTATTTTAGGAAAAATGTTGATGGATAAGAGAAAGAATCTGTTTTGGACACCTTGTGCGGCACATTGTCTGGATCTAATGCTAGAGGATATTGGTAAGATTGAAAAGGTGAAAAAAACGATTGAGAAAGGAGTTTTTCTTGTTGGGTATATTTACAATTGATAAAGGTTTGGGAGAAGACACTAATGAGTACTTTGTTGTGTCCGAAATAATTGACAAAAGATGGAACTCTCAGCTTCACCATCCCTTACACGCAGCTGGTTATTACTTGAATCCTGAATTTTACTGTTACAATGAGAAGATTGAAAGTGATAGAGAAGTGTCACTAGGATTGCATGATTGCATCAGCAGGCTTGTCCCGAGCAAGGCGAAGCAAGATCTAATCATGGCTGAGTTGGTTCAATGGATTAACCAAGAAGGTTTTTTTGGTTTAGAAGCTGCAAAGAGACAGCATCACAAAATTGCACCCGGTAAGTTATCTTCCTTTTGTTTATTTATTTATAAATATATAATACGTATTGAATTTGATTATATGTTTCTAACAGCTTAATGGTGGAAAATTTACGGGAAAGGAACCCCGAATTTGCTACAATTTGCTGTTAGAGTGCTAAGTTTGACATGCAGTGCATCAGGCCGCGAACGGAATTGGAGCACCTTCGAGCATGTAAAAGATCAAACCTTTAAAATTTATTAATAAAGTTTGATTGATTTTATTATATATATATATATATATATATATATTTACATTTGTACAGATTCATTCAAAGAAAAGGAATCCTCTAGAACATCAAAAATTGCACGATCTTGTGTATGTTAAATACAACTACACGCTTAAAGATCGAAGTGATTCTAAAGCTGCTTATGACCCGATTTCATTGGATGAAATTGACGATTGCAACAAGTGGCTTACAGGAACGATGTATGAAGATCAAGTGTTTGATGGAGATGAAAACTTGACATGGAATGTTGTGGGTGAAGCCAGCAGAGCCGGAGAGGTTAGGGTGACGAGATCTTCAAAACCTTCAACTTCAAAAGGTAGACCTTCAAAGCGTATAAGGCGCTCTACTTTATTAGTTGATGAAGATTCTGATGATCAAGTGAAGGAAGCCAAAGGTACTGTGGTGGAAGTTGATGACACGACTGATGATGATTGAGTTGTTTTAGTTTTTGGTTTTCTATGTTTTGGTATTTTGTTTGTCTAACTATTATGATGTACTTTGAACAACTTCATGTTTTGAATTTTGGATTTTGGATTTTGGTTTTGAAGTTTAATTTTTTGTTTTTTTAATGTGGCTTTTTTTTTTTTAAAATCGGGCGCTTTTTTTGCGCTTATCGCCTAGGCAATATACCCAGCCTCAACGCTTTAGAGTGCTTATCGCATTTGATAACTATGACTTTACCCTTACCCGAACAAATGATCAGACATGGACGATTAAACAAACGGGCTTTCTTGTTCGTGTTTGTTTGTTAAGAAAACGGACCGAACCCAAGCCAAGCTAAGCTTGGGTTGTTGGCTCGCTTGTCAGGCTTTTGTTTATCTGGTCTTTTTAGGGGTGGTTTGCCAACAAGACGAGTAAATGTGGCTCAATTTGTAAACTAACCGAGCCCAAGCCAAGCTAAGCTCGGGTTGTTGGCTCGCTTGTTAGGCTTTTGTTTATGTGGTCTTTTGGCTTGTTGACACTAAAGCTCAAATATTAGTCTATGTAAAATAATAAATTTTGTAGTTTTATAATTACATTATGTTCATATATTCATGTTATAAATAGTTTTTAATTTTTTTTACATATACATATGTTTGTGTGAAGGTAAAAAAATATTTGACCATCGAGTGGGAAAACAGTTTAAAAAATGTATATGCTTAGGGCTTTCATTTGTTTGTTTTTGTATGTCTTTGACTATCGAAATATACGTGTTTTACTTATCAACTCAATGAGCATTTTCTATTTTATGATAAAAATTGGTAGAACTTCTTTTAAAGCATGAGAAGCGGATTTCTGAAGTTCTTTTGGAATCCAAAGAAATGGTATTTTTTTTTCAAGTTTTATGCGAAAACTTCCCACAGAGTCCTGGTGTGTTTGTTAACTATTAAGGGCAAATTCTTGAATAACGCCCCTATCAAAATGCTTTAACAATTCTTTTTTACGCCCCTACTCATTTGGCTAAAAAGTTTTAATTATGCCAGTTGGCTTGGACGTTTTATTTGACCCGTTTGATTAGAACCAACGTGGAACATGGGTAATTTAGGGTCAAGTTAATGCTATTTGGAAACTGAAAAAGTCGAAACGGACCTGAGATGAAACCAAAAACTAAAACTGAAATCGGTGCATGAATCACCATTTAATAAGGTTCATCGATGAAACACTACGGAGGTCAATACTCACTAGATCACCATTTTGTGAGACTAGAGGTTAGAGCTAGATTCTCAGGCACAACCGAGGCATTAGCCAAGCGTAACAGTTTACATAGTGATTACTTGAGACATAGATCTTCAGATGATACAACACCATCCAAAGAATTGGTAAGTTTATTATACATTATAAATTTAACTAAATGGCTAAGAAAATTTCTGATCAAATCTACCCTAGACACTAGCCTGTTTTGACCATTTATAATACCCCCAGTGCATGAACCTATATAAACTGACCCATATCGGAAAAACCGAATAACCGAACCCAAACAATAATCGACGATTTGATTTAATGTTTCCTGTAAAAGCTGAATTTTTGCTTCGGTTCCGGTTTGTGTGTAATTTTTTTTTTAAAAAAAGTCGAACCGATTGTATGAGTGTTCATTTTTTATTTTGTAAGAGTTTAATAATTTGTGTAACCAACTATTTTTGATCAAATGTTTAATAATTTGATTTTATATTTGTATATGCAGCACGTCGACTCATAAACAGCCGCAATACATGAACCTGTAGCACTTCAGAAATAGCAGTTGTAACTGGCAACCGATCAAGCTTCGCTGGTGAGCCCATCAAGAGATCACAGGGATGGGAAACCTTGCTTTTGGGGGTAGTGTACAAAACTAAAAGAAGCTTATGCGGTTTCTGATGAGATAGCCAAGCAGGCGTTTTCTTCTATCAAAACAGTTCATTCTTATGTTGGAGAGAAGAAAATGGTATGTTGTATTCTTTTTTTAGGCAACTCTTTATTATGCCCACCAATACACGTCAATAATAAATACACTAAATCTACTCATTATCAGGTTAAAAAATTTGATTAATTTCCCAAATTTGTTGCTAGCATGGACAACAATGGAAAGATTTATTTGGGCTAAGCATAATAAAATTTAAACTGTGAACATCAAGAGTGTTGGAGATGATTATGAGGTTTGCACATGCATATGTTTTTTTATGTATTCTTAGGCTTGTAAAATGCACTGAACGACCACAAGTGGGTCATCATCATATCTATTCGTTTAACTTTAACTGAACAAATAATTGAACACAAACAATTAAAAGAACAAGGGCTTCTTGTTTGTGTTCGTTCGTTAAAAAAATTAACGTGTTCCTTTGTTAATATTTAAAAACTAACTGCTCACGAGCATAAACGAATGAACATAATTTACAACCAAACTGTTCAAATATGTAACTTGTAAACCAAATACAAAACTACCAGAAATGCCCCTTGAGCCAAAATTGATAAGAAACTGATATGAATTCTTACCCGAGCCAAAATCTACCAAATCTGGTTCAGTTTTTTGTTTTGGGTTCGTCCGGTTTTGGTTTCTTGGTTTGGTTTAGATTTTTTTGGGGTTATCATTTGGGCACGGAGTTAAAAAGTTAGGCCCAAAATGTCGTTACACTTCGTTTAAAACTTGCATGAAATCTGGTCCTGTTTTCATAAAAAAGGTTAGGTCGGTATCAAAACCTTTTTCTTTTTGACTGTTTTCAAATAAAGTTAAGAAATTCGTTTTAAAATTGAGAAGTAATTAACAGTTGTAATAAATTCTTAAAGTACCATGAGTCTTTATATAAATGTGTTTTTTTATTGTACAATTGTATATTTAAAGTATTAATATGTAAAACAAAAAAATATTTGGGTCGTGTTCGAGTCAACCGGTAGAGTGCACCCGTCTAACACTACTTTCGGGTCCGGGTTGTGTTCAAGTTTGTGACAAAATTTCAGGTTCGCGTCGGGTTGGACCCGCAAACATAACAGATTAGACACACTTATTGAACTTATCCTCCATTTTACATACTTATAATGTTAAATATTTTTGCCCGTGAAAACATATCTATATCCTTATTGCATTACTCTTTTGTATAGGTCAGTCAACATAACATTTTCATATATCTAAACTTAACTTCATGAGTGCTCTATGGCTACACTCAACTTCATGAGGGTCTATTTCCTGAGCAGAATTAGATTTCTTTGCCATTTTATTGGATTATTTTGCTGATTTTTGACTATATATCTATACTATATTCTTATTTATTTTCATTAACAAGTCAATAAGATTGCAGATGGTACTCAAACCAAGAGTCTGTTGGATTCTTGTGTAGTGCTAAAGCTTAATGGTGGCTTAGGGACAACTCAGTTTGGTATTCTAAAAAGGGGGTAGTTATAACATATTATCATCAGACTGCAGGCCTGTTTTGATACAAAGGTAATTTAGAAATAAAATTTTTTATTCGTGCAGCCATCTTTATCTGTTCACAGCAGGTTCCACATTATCCTGGAATGAAACATGTAGTTTAACCCTCGCCATTTTGGTTGGGACTTTTGCATAAGGTTGTTGGTTATATACTCATAATGCTTTATTCATAAAAAAACATTTTTGCTTAATAAAGTAATTGTTTGCCAAATTTTTGCTGATGTTCTATTCTTTTTGTGAAACCATGTGAGTTAATCCTCTAATTAATTGATAGTTACATAACGATGCGTGTTGATTAGGAGACTTATATGCCATCTTAATTGTTCTTTCCTTTTCTATTAGTTGATACGTGATGACATAGAGTTTCAATATGGGGATATGCCTAATTAGTAATTACACAACTTCAAATGGACATGTATGAATCAATATTGCAAATTTTGTAGTAATTCACATATTAGTGATGCATATTTAAATTTGATGTTGTCGTGTTTTTGGGTTCTTATTGAGGTAAAAATTCATAAGGATAGTGAGGTTCAATTGAAAATAACTGGGACGTGAGTTGATACCACTGAAATTGTGTATTTGTGTTGCATTATTTATTACAAAAACATGGTTATTAAATTAAAATATATATAATTGTAGAGGTCGAAAGTATTTGTTATGGCGTAATCGACTTGTGCTCAACATACTAAAAGCTCGAATTGATACAAGCATGGACTCAAAAAATTACTATACAATATATCAAAAGGGTTGATAAATTAACGAAAACAAGTACGTGTTGTAGATTTTTGTTGCCGCCGCATCGCGCGGGCACATACTAGTATATATATTAGGATCATAAGAGAACCTTTTTAAAATTGAGAACTATGAGAACCATTTTGGACCACTAAAAACCCAAAAATAAAAAAAAATCATAAAATAAAATAAAACACAAAAATCAAAAAAGTAAAAAAACCAAAATTCTTATTTTATTATCCCGGTTTAAAAAAAACTCGGTTTAACTAAATTATATACACATATGTATAATATATACATATATGTACATTTACATGTTTTTTTTGTACACATGTGTATAATTTATGATAAATGATGCTGTACATATGTGTATATTACGTAATTAAAGATTAAATAAAATTATACATATGTGTATAATACAACGTTTTTTTTTATTTTTTTAATAAAACCGGAATGAAATATAAGAATTTTGGTTTTTTTATTTTTTTTTAAATTTTTATTATTTTTTGTTTTATGATTTTTTAAAATATTTTTTTAAAGGTGCTTTTAGTGGTCCAAAATGGTTGTCAAAGTTCTCAATTTGCAAAAGGTTCTTTTAGGATCCTTAACCTATATATATATATATATATATATAGAGAGAGAGAGAGAGAGAGAGAGATTAAAATGATTAATAAGGTTTTTAATCTTAAAGTTTATACAGTGAATGAGATGATTTGACATGAATAAAAAAGAAAACATGTGACTTCAAAATGATATGACATTAAGGTGAACATCCTAGAATGATGCCATGTGCGCATATTTTAATAGTATAGTAAGATTAAGAGACTACCACACATTGAATTGAATCGGTAACACCACCTCACCCCTCACTTTATGTCCAGAAACAAACAATATTAACTCCATAGTGTTTGGAATTGACTTTTGTAACGCACATGATTAGTAATTCAACAATCAATGAATCAAGTCATAAATGTGACAATCGTCAATTTCAGGTTAACTCCGTTAACTCAACTCCGTCAATTCAAACTTAAGATCACTGAATCTATAACGCACACCTCATTACATTTAAACTAGGGTTTAAATGACGCTTAACACTTACTACATGTGTAGTCTTTCGGGAATTGCACCGAAACGCAAACGAGTTGACGCAAATGATTGGTGAATAAACGAAAAACGTCAAAACAGTAATTATGTGATAATTATGTGTTAGACTTATGTGTTGTGTGATAACATCGTTATAAACGTTAACTCAATGTACTAGAACTAGTTAGTTAAGCTAGAAAAGCAACAATTGAAAGTTGAGGGACTTGAGTGTAACATATTATTATTATTAATAATAATAAACCTAAACCCTAACTCATTCTTTCTCTCCTCCCTCTACCCCGATCGGAACCCCTCTCCCTTGGCTCCCTTGGCTGCCGCCATTCACACACACACATACAACCAAGTTTTCAAGCTTTTGATTGAAGATTAAGGTGCTAGGAGGTATAAACGACTATCCCTTGCATCCCTTATACTTAATTTCGATGTTTAATGGGTTAATTGAAAACCCTAGGGGCCGATTTATGTGTGTAATGTGTTCATATGATTGTTGTTGATTTGATGATGATTTGATAACTAGAATGGATATTGTTACATGTTAATTGCTTGTGTCTTTGATTTGAGTTCAAACAAAAACCCTAATCATGTATGTAATGTGTAATTGATGTGCATGGATAGTGATTATGGAGTCTAGAGTGTTATATGAATGAATGATGGTCCATAGATAGTTAATATGTTAAGTTTGGATGCAAACAGTTTCTGGACAGATTGTGTTATTGATGTTTAATTGACTGTAACGGGGTGTAAATGTGAAAATTGGTTGAGATTATTGATACTACAGTAAACTAGATTGAGTCTAGTTTCTAAAGAATATAAATTTGCAATTTTTGGACGTGTAAAAGTTAACTTTTATGATTTTACAAAAACGTTGTGCAAAGCTGAGTTGTTAGACCTGCTGTTAGGTTGTTTTGTAAATATTATATCTCATGAACTACGAGACCAATTGGGTTGGTTCCACTTCTGGAAGTTGACTTATTGAGTTAGGAACCTAACCCAAGTGGTCTTGCATTTATTGGATTTTTCGTTTAACGGGAATTTCAAATAACATTCTGTTGCGCATGAATTTGACTGTTATGAGTTTGCTGTAATGATTTGATTATTGTGAGAAACCTATGTGGAATAAAAATATAATAAAATATGTTCTGGAAACCTAAGACATATATGCTTTTGTGATGATTTTTGGTAAATTAATTGTGATGCTATGATCGGTGGGATAGACTAGTTTTTCAAGTAGAATTCTGTCGTTAAGAAACTAGTTGCTGAGCTTTGTGAAAGTTGCATGAAACAACGTGATTGCTAATTGATTGTCATGATTTGACCAAATTGCCCTCATAGGAAATAATTGCTATTTAATTGTTATGTGTTGACCAAATTGCCCTTACGGGGAGTAATTGCTAGTGATGTACATTATGAATACATGACACGTAAATAATTGCTTACACATGTAACGTATCACAAATACACTTGTTAAAGTCACACACGATTCACAAACGAAACACGAAACATGTTGTTTGCATAGGTATTATGTGCCGGGTCTAGAGACTCGATAATATTCCGACACTTAGAAAAATCTCTTTGTTGTTTTAGAACGCTAGAGAGAGTTTTTCTGTAACGCGCATCTTGGTGAATTATTTTGGGAATACTTCGCAAACAGTGAGTTTCACTTTCCCCTTTTAAACTTTTAAACGCTTTTCACTTGGGGGAGATAACATACTCCGAAAACGCATTTAAGATTTTGTTAATATAGATTATATATCACTTGTAAAGACTAAGTGGCAAACGCAATAACTAAAGTCCTTCATTCACATCGAACCGTTTAATATTGAATAATAGCGAGTCATTGTTGAGTAGTACTACTGGGTTTGACAAACCCCACCCAACGCTAAACTCGACTGGAGGTCGAGTGGGTGTAATCTTGGCTAAACACATACCATGGTCGGGATAGACCTGGTGGCAAGGCAAATGATAAACAGTCAGCTTCGGTGTCGAACACTTAGTGATACTTGTTTTATAGGCTAGGTACCTATAGATATATAATTGACATAACACTATCTGGTAACGCAAAACGCTGTAACGCAAAACGTTTAACGCAAAACGCTGAACGCAAACGCTAAACGCTTTATTTTATATAAACTTGTGAACTCACCAACCTTGTGTTGACACTTTTAGTATGTTATTCTCAGGTAGCCGAGGCGGGCTCGCGGTTTAGGATCATGCATTGCTTGAAACACTTTTAATTATGCAAACTTATTTTAAACTGTTATCATTGGGTTTTAAGTCGTCCTGCGTGACGCAACATTGATTTCTATGGTTTTTACGCTTCCGCATTTAATTACTCGTAAACGTTTTCATGGTTTTGAAACTTTGTTTTATGGTTAGATTATAACTAATGAATCCGATCCTGTTAGTTCACACCCTCTGACGATAAAACTCCGTTCGTGGATTTTGAGGGTGTGACAATAATAAACAAAATCTTCATCTGGCAACCGTTGTTTATAGGGCTGTCTTCAAAATTTTAAGTGCCCAACACAAATATGAAAAATAAAACAAACAATTATAAAATAATAACTTGATTAATAATTTAGCACTTAACACCAATAAATTAAATCATCAAAATCCAAATTCCTATTAAATTATATCATGCTTAAACCAAAACTTTTATTACAAAATTATCTAATTAAAACAAATTATCATAAATTAATTAAAAAAAAAGTGTATACTTCATAAAGTAAGAAAAAAAAAACTTTAAAAGTTTAAAAATATAAAAATAGTAATATGACTACTTTGAGATTTAGATTAAATCAAACAATGACCTATCCAATGTCAATAGTTCTCTAGGTCTAGTTTATATAATTTATTTTCATAAGCTTATCTTCTTCATCTTTCTAAATACACCAGACAATTTTCTATGCTATAAAAACTTTAACCTTTTCCTTTCACTTCAATATTCTTTTTACCGGGGAATCATTTGGCCGGAGAGACGTGCCCTCATGCCGGAGACGTGCCCTAGACATCGGCCGAACCCTGCATGTATAACAACAGAGTATGAAATAGAAACAAACCATGGACCAAGTGACTGATTACCGACCATATGTATACGGTTCGTGTCTTAATAGGGTTTGCGGGTCCCCGTCCACGTTTACACGGGTCTAACAAATATGTTGACATAAGTTTGGTCAAATTATATCTTTGAGCCTTTCATTGTAAGAACTTGGATCAATATTGAAATTTATCAACTTGACTCTAGAATATCAACTTATTATTCTTACAATTCTCATCACTGTATTTAAAAATTCAAATTGATTCACAAACAAAGCCAGTTCTTCTTTTGAAATTCACATTTTCTTTTAAAAGTCAACGTCTAGATTACTTTTCTTGAATATATAGAGAATATGTTGTTTTCTTCCAAAGTTACATTACTATACATTAGGGTTCATGGGTTTATCAAATTAATAACTTTCATATATTATAGGGCTAGATACCGATCATAATCTTCTACTATAAAAACTAAATAATTTATTTGATTTGAAATATAATCGGGTTTGGTGGGTCTTTCTTCAAACCTGTTTATAAAACCGGACGCGCCCCAAGATCTGATTATATCCACATGCTAGACCTGGGAACCGATCGTTTTTAATCAAAAACAAGTTTCTCGGGTTCAGGTCTGATGGGTCTCGCTAGTTTTGCGGGTCTTATACCTGGTTTATTTTCACCCTTATTACCTTTTGACGTGCCCGAAAAGAAATTGTTTCACCCTCTAAGCTCCTAAAGACTGCTTTACATGGATTAAACAAAATCAAACCTTCAAACCAGCATTAATCACACCAAGAAAAACGAACAGGATTTAAACCTTGTCATTAATAGCACCTGGAAAACGAAAGCATGTATGGTTTGAACTTTCAAGCGTGGGTGTGTACAGGTTGTGTATGAAAAAAGGATGACTTAGGTGATGTTTGTTTTTCTAAAAAAGGTTCGTGCCGCCTCTTTTGCCCGCGCCGTGCAGATCACGCGCAAACATTGTTATCTATAGATTGTTTGTTTTTTCAAAGAAGTTTCATTAAAAAACGTTTGCACAAACTCTTCTTGGTGCAGACTTGGCCTATTCACTTCTAAGATCTTATAAGGTCCGCAGAAGGTAAAAGCACCACACCCTACCAACACCCACTGTCCACCATCACCTACTACCCCCCATCACCACCACCCATCGTTCACCATCACCACCACCCATCACCTCCATCCACCACCACCCACCCACCGTCCGCTACCACCACCGCCACCCACTAAACGCCATCACCATCGCCCACCCCACCACCCACCACCATCGTCCACCACCACCCACCCATCGTCCGCTACCACAACCACCACCCACTATTTGCCACCACCGCCCACCCCACCGCCATCGTCCACCACCCATCACCGCCCACCCCACCACCCATTGCCGCCGCCACAGTTTAGCACCACCACTGTCCGCCACCCACCACCGCCTTCTTCCACCGCCACAACCCACCACTATCACTCTCTAACACCACCACCACCACCCAACGTTCGCCACCACCCAATGTCCGCCACCACCACCCGCCACCAACACCGTCATTTTAAAGATGGTTGATCGATCAACCATCTTTCTAACTTTCACAATTCACTTTCAACATTGTTTTAAGCACAATATCTATCAAATAACATTGTTTATGCAAAGTACGGAACAAGTGATTTAAAAAAAGTTATTGTGGTTTTATAAATATTATTTCCGTGTTGTTCGACTATTATTTAAATTTCTATGTACAATGAGTTTTTTATTTAAATCTCAGCTTATTTAAAAAAGGTATGCGCAACCTCTTTTATTATTTTATATTAAGGATATATGTAATTAAAAGTTCCGGTTAAGTATTCATAATGTTTGTAAAGGGGGTACATGTGGTGAAGGAAAAGATTGAAATTTTCTAATATTGAGTCTAAGAGCATTTTTAATGGGTTCTCTATCTTTGTTTTTAAAATTTAACTAAAAAATATAATTTCTTTAATTTATACATCATTTCTAATAGCCTTCCTCAACCCATTCTCCATTACCATCTTCATATTTTTTTTTTCTCATTCTTTCATTTATAATTTTAACTCCTAACTATTTTGTTTTATTATCATTTTTAAAATAAATTGATTTCTAATATATATTTATAGAAGGGTAGTTGGAAATGGAGTAGTTTGTCAACACTCTAAATTTGGAGGCTTCCTATATCATTTCACTAAAATTTTGAGATGGAGTTTGAAGATAGGGAATGAGTTGAAATGATTATTTAGATGTTTTTTCTAAATTTTAGAAATGAAAATGGACATGGAGAATTTTAGAAAATTGATCATAACACTGCTCCTGGTTTTGCTGAGGTTGATGATACGAATTATCAAAATAATACGAAAAAGGTCCCTGTGAAAAATTTTGCACTGGCTGCACAGAAGGGTTAGTACGATTATATGGACATGCACGAGTCATATGACAACCAGCGCATCTATAACAAATAAAGCGAGAATCCTTGTATGGACAATCATAGTGTAAATGAGGATCACCACACGTATCATAATTAAGGTTACTGTAGTATGAACATTTAATGGTAAATGAGGTTCATTGGGAATGCTCTAAGACGTGTAGTCACTGCACGTCGTGTTAATTACTTTTCACTTTTTCTAATACTTTTTATTATTTTTATTTCTTATTGTATTCTTGAAGAGTGAGTAAATGCGACCAAGTCATCATCGATCAACCATCTTTCTATACAATTAGTTCAGCTGTTATTTGTTAATTAACGACGTTTCGTCATCACCCTAAACGTGTTTAATGATACTTTCTTCTTGAATAATATTCCATGTATCAGATAATATATCTTTTATTTCTTTTCAGTCGGATAATATAAATTATATAATTAGTTATAATATATTTAACTTATATGGTATAATAATAACATGACTAAATACCACCGTCCTCGGATATCACATCTTGAAACATTCACGCAATTTTTTTAATCATAGTCTTATTTTCAACATTTTTGTATTAAAAAAAAAGAAAGCTAATTGACACCTATAAGGTTATAGACACCCATAATTCTGACTAATTATGTTGAAACACATAATCAAATATAACTTTAATTTGAGTTGCAAAATTTGACAAAGTCTAAAATTGATCAATTTGTCAACCAAGAAATCAATAATAAAACCAAGATATAGAGTTGCATCATATTCTCATTTCATTTCTATAATCCAAGTTTCATTTTTGCAACATCATGTCTATGGTACCCAAGAAATCATATTTCATTCTCCTCTTCCTAAATTTAATCGGTCTTTCGTTGTCTCAAGATATAGAGTTCCCTACATGTGACGAGAGCGGTAAATTCACAACAAACGATATTTACCAAACTAACCTTGACGATGCGTTGTCGACTCTAACATCTGATACCAACATCAGGTACGGATTCTACAACCGGTCCGTTGGTCAAACCCCGATCAGGTCAACGTGATCGGCCTATGTAGAGGTGATGTTGAGCCAGCCGATTGCCGGAGTTGCATAAACGAAGCGGGTACTAGACTACGAGAGATTTGTCCTAACCAAAAGGGTGCAATGGTTGGTATGACAATTGCATGTTAAGGTACTCTAATGTGACCATTTTGGGAGTTGATCCAGACACTAGGCTTATAGGATCATTGATTAACCGTAGTAACGCGTCCAACGTTGAGCAGTTTAACCAAGCATTGAACCAACTATTGGATCAACTTAGAACCGAGGCTTCGAGTGGGGGCTCGCTTCGTAAATATGCATCAAACAACATAACCGGACCTGGGGTGACGAGGATTTTCGCTTACATGCAGTGTACACCGGACTTATCAGAAAATGAGTGTTTTAGTTGCTTGAATATTGCAGTCAATGCTATTACTAAAGGTCGACGTGGAGCAAGAGTGTATTATCCTAGTTGCATTATTAGATATGAAGATACCCGATTCTTTGATACTACGGTGGATCTTTCAACACCATCCCCATCACCACCACCAACGCAGCCATCGCCACCACCAGTACCGTCGCCTTCAGGTATCCATGGGACGGACCCAAAACCTATTTTTCTGAGTGTCGTTAATTTTTTGTACTATGATTACTATCAACTTGATTACATTTTTCAAGTTCCGGATCGATAATCAAACACGAATTAAACGAATAACTCTCATTTATATTAATCAGAAAATATAACTCGAAAAACTGATTACAATTCTCAAACCCTAACTTGGTTTGACTCTTAACTTGGTTTGACTCTTGATGAACCCTAAGTCGGTTACGTCTAGATGAACCCTAACTCGGTTACATCTCGTTTGTTTCTCAAGATGAACCCTAAGTCGGTTACACCTCACACCACCACTCTATAATGTCTAACCATGACTTGGTTTATATAGACTAACCTTAACTTGCTAACCAAAACATTACCTATTACAATTACAATACAATTAGGAAACATATTATAATTAGGAAATATAACCAACTATGACCGACTTGTCATCTTTGGCCCCTCTAGTTCACCGACTTGTGACTTAGAGTCTGAAAATACTTCCAACAATCACCCCCTAATTTCTGACTCGAGATAAGTGGTTCTTCAACTCCGAGCATGTCTCTTGTGCCCTGTTTGATATGACCCACGATCTTGACCATCTCGGCTTTCACAACCATCTTGGTCTTGATCTCCCGGAACTCCTCTTGATCCATGACTATGTTCTTCCGGCTCTCCCGAACTCGACTACCTACATGACCTTGTTCCCAACCATTCTCTCGGTCGTATGAACTCGCATAACCACGCCTTTGTTTGCAATCCCGGTCATCTAATCGAGCGAACATCAGTCTTCTTGTTCTTCTTAGTGAGCACCCGGTTTGATCCAACAAATCAAACCCTTAGGTCAGAACATAACTCGTTCAATCCGTATAAAAAACAAACTCTGAATTGAACCCGCTTGTTCAACCCAAAAACAATCAAAATTTAATGGTTAAACCAAACTTGTTAAACCAGTAAATAAGAAAAATAAACCAACTTTGTTTTTTTTCTTTGATATCCTCGTCACCACCTAGAATTAGGGGCGTTCAAAACTATCCGAATCCGAATCCGTATCCGAATTATCCGACTATCCGTATCCGAACTATCCGAAATTTCGGATATCCGAATCCCGGATATCCGAAAATTTGGATTCGGATTCGGATAGCAGTTTTCAGATTTTTCGGATATCCGAAATATCCGAATTATCCGGTATTTTAATTATAATATTTTTTAATTTTATTTTATATTATACCTAATTCAAAACCCTAGATAACAATAATAACATAACACAAGCAGAGGCATAAGAGCGCCTCCTCTCCATCAGTCCATCCCTCACACACCAACCCTCATAATTTTTGTAACCTACCAGTGGTTTGAAACTGTTGTTCTTTTCTAAATGTAATTCATAAGGAGAGTAATGATTTATACATATATATTAGTAGTATCTGTTTAAAACTCATATTGTTATGGCTTGTAATGATAATCAAAAAGAAATTAGAGTAACGCAGCACCAGCAGATCCAACACCACCGTTGCCAGCCACCGTCGCCATCCACCATCGTCCAGTCACCCACCGTTGCCGTCCCAGCCATCGTCCAGCCAGTCAGCCGTCGTCGTCGTCCCAGCCATTGTGTGTTATTTGGTTTTTATTATTTAATCAAGTTTTTTTTATTTCCTTTTCGGATATTCGGATATCCGAGTTTCGGATATCCGAAGTTTCGGATTCGGATAGTAATTTTCACTATCCGAAAGGTTCGGATATCAGTTTCGGATATCCGGTTTTGAACAGCCTTACTAGAATAACTCCTAGGACTTTTTATGTTTATTTTGCGTTGCTTCTTCTCCTTTTCGTAACCAGTGTCCAAAAAGAAATCTAGCGCTTGACTTTTGTGACCACCCTTAACTCCTTTTATCACAAATACATATAAAAACTGATCGAACCCAACTCTGCCGAGTTCGCCGCTAGAATAATCGTCCTGCCGCCTAGAAGGTGCTTCCGATCACCAAATCTCAGCCTATCACCAACCCTTATCTCGATCGCCGATCCTTGCCTTGATTATTCGATCAAAACTTGACCGAACCCTCCTTATCGATCACGACTTTGATCGACGTCTTGAGTCTTCAGCCTCCTCCTTATCAATCACGACTTTGATCGATAAACACCAAGAGCGCAACCTAAACACCAAGAGCGCAACCGCTCTGATACCAATTCAAGTTCCGGATCGATAATCAAACACGAATTAAACGAATAACTCTCGTTTATATTAATCAGAAAATATAACTCTAAAAACTGATTACAACCCTCAAACCCTAATTTGGTTTGACTCTTGATAAACCCTAAGTCGGTTACATTTAGATGAACCCTAACTCGGTTACACCTCACACCACCACTCTATAATGTCTAACCATGACTTTGTTTATATAGACTAACCCTAACTTGCTAGCCAAGACATTACCTATTATAATTACAATACAATTAGGAAACATATTATAATTAGGAAATATAACCAACTATGACCGATTTGTCATCTTTGGCCCCTCTAGTTCACCGACTTGTGACTTAGAGTCTGAAATTACTTCCAGCAATTTTTAATTTCCATTTAACATTATTCAAGTTTAAGATGAATGTTTATAAAACCGTTATATTTTTAATAACCCTATTCATGATAATATAGATAAATTATAAAATAAATAAGAAAATTTTGAAAGACAAATAAGTTGATTTATAAATTAGGGTATTTTAACAAAATAATAAAGAACTAAAATAAGATATTAAACTATTTTTAGAATAAATATTTAAAACACTTTAAAAGTTGGATTTAAAAGAACTATTTATAACAATTCTTTAAGTAATAAAAATGTTGAATCAATGTTTGGATCATTTACCTCACTAAGGCTATACGTAGTGGAGAAGCTACAAATAGGGGCAAATTGTGACACGTGACGCCCAGTTAGTAAAGAGTGAAAATTTGTTTTTGGGGTGTAATGGTGTAGGGGCTACACCTTGGGCCCACGGTATCTTTTTTTATTATTTTCTTTTTAAAATTAAACAAAACAATAAAAACCAATTTATTTAAATAATTAATAAAAAATGCATTGAAATTAAAAAGAAATTAAAAAAAACATAACTAAAAAAAATACATAACTAAAAATATAAAAAAACATAACTAAAGAAAAAAATAAAAATAAAACACATAACTAAAAAACATACTAATGTCCGTAATATTCGCGCATTTTTTCACGTCGTCGTTGAAACAATAATGCGGCTTCCTCGTGAAACCCCTCCGCTTTGAGGGATTCGTAGTCTTCTTTCATTTGAAGTTATTCCAACGTCTAGTTCGGTTGGTTTGGGTTGTTTCTAGGATTCATTTTGCTAATTTTTTTGTAAGAATTTGGGTATGAATTGTGTATAAAATGGAGAAGAAGGGTGTATGTTTATATATATATATATGTATATATATATATATATGTATATATATATATAGGGTTAGTATCATTTAAGAACTCTAAAAAAGTTAAGAACTCTTAGGAACTCTACACAACCAAACATTTTTTTTAATTTTTTTTATATATTAACATTATTTAAGAGTAGTTTTATCATATTTTATATAAAAATTTTTGATTACATATATAAATAACAAGTTTACATATGTGTAAAATTTATGTACTAACAAATTTACATAAGTGTAAAACAAAACATAAATTTGTATAAAAACTAATTTTCAAAATTGTAATCATAAACATAGATATAAAAAATGATAAAGCTACACTCAACTAACATTAACATACAATAACTTTTATAAAAAAACGTTAGTTTTTATGAGTTCTTTCAAGTTCTTAAATAATTTAACTGTTCTGTAATGATACTCGTCATATATATATATATTATTTTAATTATTATTATTATTATTTTACATTTGACCTTTGCAACGGCCATTTTAATATAATAATATTATTTTTCAAACAATCCGGCGACAAATAAACCCCGCCCCAGCCCCATTTCGCTCACTTATCTCCGGGGGTGAGGGGGGGGGGGGGGCGGTATTCGCGCCCCTTCACATCCAAATTTCACCTTAACCCACACCCACTACACATTGCCAACAATAGATGTACACTACATATCAGTTTTACTAAAAGTTTTGTGTGGTGGTGGGTGGGGTTTTAATTTCAAACTTTTTTTGAGAAACGTCCGAGATTCAATTATGTTACAAGAATATGTACAATTTTACTAACATGCTATGAGATTTTCAGGCAATAGTAGTAACACCGTGATTATTGTAGTCATCGTTGTCGTTGCGACCTTAAGTCTTGTGATATTTGTGGTGGTTTACGCTTGTGTCTTCATGAGAAGAAAAAGAAAGAAGGAACAACGCCCGTTAGAGAATTTAGGTGTGTGCTATTTATTTAGTTATTTCTTACAATCTTGATACGATTTTGGGTTTTCTAGCTCTTATTATTCATGTTGATAATTTTAGTTTATGAGGATGGGGATACCAAGGAAATTAACACAGCTGAATCGTTGCAATATAGCTCAAGTATAATTAGAGCAGCAACAGATGATTTCTCAGAAAACAATAAGCTCGGTCAAGGTGGATTTGGTTTGGTTTACAAGGTAAAAGAAATACATTAGAAACAATTATTTATTATTAATGAGACCAATAACATCTAATTTGGAACTAAACTTGTCAGGGTAAGTTACAAAATGGGAAAGAAATAGCAGTGAAGAGGTTGTCTAAAGATTCAGGCCAAGGCGAACAAGAATTCAAGAACGAGGTTTTGCTACTTGCGAGGTTGCAACACCGAAACTTGGTTCGACTTCTAGGATTTAGCCTAGAAGGGTCCGAACGACTTTTGATGTATGAGTTTGTACAAAATGCAAGTCTAGATAAGTTTATATTCGGTATGTTAACTATTCATAGAACTATAAAATAGAACGAATGATGATGAATTTATAGACGCTAATTACGTCGATAATATGCTTATGCTTGATCTTAAATGTATAGATCCAACAAAGCGTGCATCTCTTGAATGGGAACAAAGATACAAAATTCTAGGAGGTGTCGCAAAGGGACTTTTGTATCTTCATGAAGATTCACGACTAAAGATTATTCATCGAGACCTGAAAGCTAGTAACATTTTGTCGGATTCTCAGATGAACCCAAAAATAGCAGATTTTGGTATGGCAAGGTTATTCACACCTGAAGAAACCCAAGCTAACACCAATCGTATTGTTAGAACATAGTAAGTCACCCTACAAACAAAATGTTTTTTTTTTCATTTTGCTTTACAATGTTTAGTAATTGACAAGACCTTTTTGGCACTAGTGGATACATGGCACCTGAATACGCAATGCATGGTCAGTTTTCAGTAAAATCAGATGTGTTTAGTTTTGGTGTGCTAGTACTCGAAATTGTAACGGGGCAGAAGAACCACACTTTTCAGAACGGGGTGGTGGTTGAAGATCTTCTTAGTCGTGTGAGTTATTTTATTTATTTTATGTTCAAACATATAGTTTTTTGTTAACATTAAATTCCCATATTGCAAATTGATGCTTCCAGGCATGGAAAAGTTGGAGAGATGGAACGACTTCAAGTTTAGTTGATTCTAAATTGAGAGACAGATCTAATTCTCTGCGTGATATGATTCGATGTATCCACATTGGTCTCTTATGTGTTCAAGAAGACCTAAATGAAAGACCAACTATGGCTTCAATTGTTCTCATGCTTAGTAGCTTATCTCTAACCCTCCCTATCCCTTCTGAGCCTGCATTTTTTGTGCATACGAATACGAACCCAGAGAAACCATTATTTGAAGAGTACACTTCGAGTACGAGTCATTCCAGTAGGTTGAAAAGTAGATCAACATCTTCACAACGACTGTAGCAAGTTATGTTTCTATGAACAACCGATATTCGTTGGATTGTATGAAGCTATGTTTGAATGCATTTACTATAGCGGACTAAAAAACACACAAGATAATATGGTGACGTTTTACAATTTCTTATTTTTTAATTGTTCTGAAATGATAAATTTTATTAAAGAAAACACTAGCAAGGCGTTAGGAAAAAACATAAACTAACCAAACGAAACAATGAAATTATATCAAACTCATTAAGGGATGACTATATTTGATCAAAGATAGCCATATGACTTAATGAATAATGACTTCCATGGTTTTATGTATGTTTGCGACTTGTTTTTGAAGATAGCTTCATTTTGATTCTTCCAAATGCACCAAGTTGTGAGAATGATACCATGAATCACCTTTTTCTTTTTCTGACCGACATTACTTGACTCGTGGATCTGAGGAGATCCCGCACCGAGAAAGCAAATACAGGGGGAATCTGCCACCAACCATCAACGAATTTCCAAATCAAATTGGCGAGATTACATGAGATGAGATGATTCTAGCTTGTTTCGCCTCATTCCCCGCAAAACCTACATGCCAACGAGCTCACGCTAATGTTTCTTTTAGCCAAACCCATAAGGGTTAGCATCATATCCATATCTGCCTTCCACGCAAGTTTTAATAGAGATCCCATTATACCTATACATGACAAAGCAGGGGTTGGGTTTGAGAAGCTAAAAAGAAGATTCTTCAAGGAGGCTATCAAAGAAGACCCTGGTGGATCTTTGGACCACTTCTGTCACACCCCAACCTATGGCGAAACATGTCGATGTGCAACATAATCTGTGTCATAGCTAAAAATCGTACACAAATAATTCGAATAAAAAAAATTAATACAAAATTTAAAGTTTTATAATTTTTAGCCTAAAGTCCAAACTAAGTTCTTCACTTCAATTCACTTCACATAACAACCTGCATTATGCGTAAAAATAATTTTTATCTATCTCTACACTATAGCCTACACCTTCAAAAACATACACACGTTCCTTTATCTCGATCCAAGATCCGAAAGTGAAAACACGAGCTTGTTAGTGTTAGAGCATCGTAACGAGCCAAAACCTATTCCAAGCTAGATCGTGTTCATTAAACTGACTCGTTTAAGGTACGTTCTATAACGAAAACGTGTCCGGCTCGTTTAGTAATCCTAGATCTATGTATAAATGGTAAAAACGAATCCAACGCAACAAATCTTACTGAAATTCGTTAACATATGATGGGTTAATCGATTGAAGAATCAGGTTTAAACAATGATCAAACGCAGCATTTAAACCATATGTTTGAATGATTGGATGGTTAGGGTTTATAGGTGCTGATATTGCGAGTCCATTGATATCAAACCCGTGTTGTTTCATTGCGATTTGAGTGTTAACTGCAAATCCACTATCTGTTGATTGTTTATTGTTCTTATCAATTTTGACTTTTACCTCTGAGTCAAAGGTTGGATTAGACTGATGCCCATTCGTCATGTTGAACAAATTGCTATCATTCGTTACTCATCCATTCGCTATGTTAAGACAACGAATCAGGTCATTCATTACTCACCCATTCGCTATGTTAAGATAGTGAATTAGGTCATTCGTTACTCACTCGTTCGCTATGTTAATATAACGAATCAGATCATTCGTTACTCGACCCCAGCTAGGGGCTCTGCACCTTGGACCCCGCTAGGGGCTGCCGCCGCTAGCACCCCGCTGCCAGGGGCGCTGCCCCCGAACCCTCGTTCGTTGTGGGATTACATTAATTAGAAATACGATATGGATAGTGATAGTTAATTGATACGTGTAATCGTTATATAGTTAGATGTGCCCAGTTAAAGAAAGGAGTTACCATTAACACTGAGAAGAACCGAGTTCAGGTGAGTTTCTAGCCCCATTTCCTTGTCATGTTTTTCGGTGCTGTGTGCATACTCGATGTGAATGTTAATACACTTAACTTAAATGGTAAGTGTATGCTATGATGATTGATGTGATAATACGTATGAATGTTATGAATGAATGCTTTTCGGTGCGTGAACGATCTTCGGATATTGCACGTATCGTCAGGGAAAGTAATGTGTAGTATGTCTAGTATGAAATATGCATGTATGAAGGTAAGTAATGAAAGAAGTATGTACAAAAGTATGTTATATGAGGAAAATGGGATGTATGGTTAAAGAGTTGCAGATCCTAATAATATCTACAAAGGTTAAAGGGTTGCAGAACCGAATAATATATGCGAAGGTTAAAGGGTTGCAGACCCTAATAATATATGCGAAGGTTAAAGGGTTGCAGACTCTTCTAAACTCTGCGAAGGTTAAAGGGTTGCATACCCTAATAATATCTGTGAAGGTTATAGGGCGAAATGCTCTTTAAAACGAATAGTTAGTTATGTATGAAATGCACAGACTAAAAGAATGAAAGTATGAAAGAAAGAAAGTATGTATGTACGAACGAAAGAAAGGTAACATGCTAAGTATGTAATATGCGTCTTCGGATACGTATATATGTAAGTATAAGAATGTATTGTATGTTGCCTGATTAACTAGAACTCACTCAGCGTAGCTGACTTTAGTATGTACACAGGTAAATAGACTGAGACAGCTGGCTTGTGGGGGAACACATGACAGGATTGAAGAGGCTGGCATCTGAAGATTTTTCATGATGTTTGATACTACATTTTATGTTATGTTTTAAAAAGGACAAGTTATTGACGTTTGTAATGAATGATTGAATTTTATTATTATTCCGCCAAAATTTTAATTAACTATGATATTTAGAACTGTGTTTATGAGTAAATCCAACGCTAATGTAGGGCACCGGGAGTGGGGTCTTACAATAAACAAGTACACGTGTCTTTTTTATCATGCCACTAGATTAAGGACATGGCTACCCGAACGAATTCGTAACCAATAAACAACATAAAATAAAAGTGCCATTTCCCTCGAACCAAACGGTGTTGACTTACTCCGGCGACGTGTAATCACAAATTTATAAAGTTAGTGTGTGTGTGTATGCGTAAACGTATAACGAAAATTAAATTTTGAGAGCCTAATGGGGTTTGGTCCGTTTAATGGATAAAATAATATTAGTTATATGTATAATAACAATAATGAATAAATAAAATAAAATAAAATGAACCGGTCCTAGAAGGGTTCGAACGCGCGCCCCTGCCTGGTAGCGAGCCTTATCCAAATTGGCACTAGCCACTTGGCCCGGTGCCTCACCTGTTAAAATGTTATAAAGAAAAATATATATATTCACAATTTCAAATTAATCCCCATCCGTTTATAAACCCTAATCTACGAGAAATCCCAAATTGAAACTTGGTTACCCTCTGTCAATCAAAAATTGACAGAGGATTTTCGTTAAACGATTAAATCTGAAACTAATGCATAATATAATTATCGATTATGATATTGAATCGATGGAGAAACCAAGTTCTAAGGTTAACGACCAAGAACTTCAATCAAAATGAAATTATAATTGTTTCTTAATTGCAATTGTCTTAGGGATTGGATTCGAAATGCATTAGGGAGTGTGCAGGTCAATTTAATTGCATTTTAAACACATATTTACTGGTGAGGTTTTGATACTACAATATCGGAGTCAATTAGCTGTAAAATTAACATAGTTAGTTTGTGATTAGACGCACAATTGGTCCTTTGACATATCCGTGATCTACGGATTGATTTGAGGTTTTATTTTGATGATGGGGTGGGGGGGGGGGGTATCATGTCGTCAAGTTAAGGAAAACAAAATAAAAAAAGTGTACTATAGTTTAAAACAAATTTCAAACTGATCCCTAGTTATTAGTTGGTTAATCAAGATAGGAGAGAACATGGTTAAGGGTAGTTTTTGCAATAGCGCGATAGCTATAATATTTTATGAGATAATTAAACTATTCGGGATGACGCCTATTGAACTAAATGGTCAAAAACTAACTAAAATAACAAATTTATTGATTTAATGAAATGACAA
This sequence comes from Bidens hawaiensis, assembly GCF_021521415.1. Taxonomy (NCBI): domain Eukaryota; kingdom Viridiplantae; phylum Streptophyta; class Magnoliopsida; order Asterales; family Asteraceae; genus Bidens; species Bidens hawaiensis. The sequence continues at coordinate 201,183 of NW_027493111.1, forward strand.
CAGTTCGAATAAAAACATGATAACATAAAAAAAATTAAACGGGTTGAGATTTCAGGTCCGGAAATTGATGAATGTTACAGTATTCACAACATTTTGGAAATTTCTCCCGAAATTAGAATAAAAGAAATATTACAATAAGAATAAACCAATATACAAACAATTGTAATAAAACGAAACAACACAAATGTTCGAGTGAGCCAAAAAAGGCTACAAATATGACAAGTTTACTTATTTATAGGATGTACCAGCAGCTTATCCATCAGGATCTTGTCATGTTATATATCATTTGTACCATTGTCTTTTTGTCACTCGTCTTTTAGTTGTCCTCACACCAATGTTCCCAGTATGACTTCCATGCGAGGTGTCGGTAACTACGCATGCACTCATAATTACTTATTTCATCGTATGGTCTGCATGGCTCGTTTCATTGTGTGGGTTAAAATCATACGTACATGTATAAGAAAATCTTTTGAACATCAAGTTAAAAATTTTAAATTTAAAGATGAATAAAATTTTAACGGCTAATGAAAATAATAAATAAAACTCTTGAAATCAATTATTCGAGATAAATAGTGTGACACCAAAAGTTATAATAACCAACGAACAATTGAACAAGCTTAAATGTCGTGTCTCGAGATAGAATATTGAAAGATGAAATAAATTAAAGGAGTATTAAAGTCAAAAGAAAATATAGTCAACAGTAGTACGAATTGTAATAGTTAGGTTACATACGTGAAACATTGGGATCATAAAATACTAAAATTCGACATGATAACCATAAGAAATTGTCAAGAATCAGGAGAGAATTGAAATAATTACGCAAAGACGTTAGTAACGTTATTATAGGGGAGTTTAAATGCTGCCGGGGTTTAAGTTTGAAATGCTCGCATTGAGATAATTTAAGTCGCAAATGGAATAATTCATAAAAAATAAGTAACATAAGTACATAGGGCTCCTATTAGATAGATATGCCTTAACTAAGCACATATAATCGGTTCAAAAGTATCCGGTCATAGGTAGCCTAGATTACAGTTCCTATTAGATAATCATGCATATATCCATGTACATGGCCCTGGTTTCCATTAACGATTACGTTTGGGGTCGTCATTCATAGGCCGTTAGATTGTGTTGAGCAGGAGAAAAAAATATAACTCTATCGATAGTGTAAGCAATGTGTTCGGTGCTTCGTGAGGATGGTAAATGAAAATAGATATATCAAATGCAAACATAATTTCATTAAAAAAAATTTAAAACTTGATAGTACATTGAAATATTATTCAAAAGGAAAGAACAAGAAAAAATAATAAATGTGAAAAAAAATGCGGGCCGCGGCGCTTGTTTTATCGAGGAAGGTAGGTCTTAGACACAAGGACTAGTGTGGAGTGGTGCCATAATTTCTAAACAGAAATTCATTTGCATTGATGTACACGTATCCTTGCATACACTAATTGGCTTGATTTACTTGAGTTTGAACCACTTGGCTTGGTTGGGGTAGAATAACTAGGATGCGCTGGGCTTACGGTTGGAAGCTTTGGGCTTAATATATTTGAATTTGGTAGGTTTGGTTTGAGTAGGTCTGGATATGATAACGAATTTTGGACATGTTTTGCGAAGATGGTTTGGGCTACCGCAATGATAGCATGCTCGTATGGTTTAACATTCGTCAATTTTCGAATTCGAAAACCCGAACCGTTTAAAAGCCAAAGTTATTTTATACTATTTTCAAATGAAATAATATACTATAATATATAGTACTTGAAAGATCAATTTGCTATATTATTGTTATTATAGAATTCTTTCTTCAATTTATAAAAGTTAATATCTATTTACATAATTATATTATTATCATAACACAAATAAAAAAATAAAAAATAAAATAAAAAAGAAACAAGAAAGTAGACGGCAATATATTTACCTCCCTTTTAATATTTTGTTTATTATCAATATTAATATTATTATTATTATTTTCTTTTTATTCAAACTTTTTCTCCAAGATAACCTTTAAACTTCTTCATCAAGTTAAGGTTTTAATCCTACCGTAACAATAAGTACACTATTTTCTTGTTCATTAATCTCTACTTCACTCCCTGAAACATTCTTCCTATTACAAGTAAGTTTTAATTTATGTTCTTCATACGTTCTTTTGTTTTTTTTGGTAACACCTTAACAAGTTCTTAAATTCATGAATTGTTTGTTGTGTTTAATTTACTTTAATTCAAGAACCATAAGGATTTTGATAATACATTATCAAACATATTATATTCATCATACCACAAATAGTTCATAATTTGTCTTCATCAAAATCCATTCCAAAACACCAACAACATTCTTATTTTTAATTTTTCAGATTTAACAAGAAGAATGGTCTTTAAAGATTGAGTCATATCTCGGTCATAACAAACAGGAATGATGTAAGTGTTGGGGTATTTTTGCTCATGAGAAAGCCCAACATGTTATGAACAATTATGATTTGATGACTATCCACATTCTAACCCCATATTACCATTAAGTTTGTATTAATATTATGACTCTATAAATAGAAAGTTCCTGTATTTGATCTTAAATAATTAATGAGAAGACTTCTTCCAGTTCATCATTTTATACTATCACTCTCGATATAATGTTCTTATATTTATCTACAATGAATGTTGGCTGCTAATAGGTTGTTGTTTTACAACACGTTATCAGCACGATATTGCTTTCGAAGTTGGATGATATAATCATAAGGTAAGTGTAAGGCCCTGTCACCGGTGCCTCACATCGGATGTTGGATTTACTCATAAACACATAAATATAAGAGTTAATTAAAACTTTACGCGGAATATAAAACATCCATAAGATTACAATAATAATTCATAACATGTCTTAAAACATTCTTGTCTTTCAAAATTAAAAACATTAAATATAAAACATCATGCGTCTTCAGATGCCAAACTCTTATTCCTCTGCCATGTGTCCCCGCTCAAGCCATCTGTCTCATCGTACTCACCTGCGTGCATAACAAAAGTCAACTACGCTGAGTGAGTTCTAGTTAATCACACATCATATAATACATACACTTACCTTCAATTATGCATCCGAAGATACATAATAATTACTTTACTAATTTACTTTCATTACATAATTTCATACATACCTTCACACTTTGTTACTTTCATTCTATATAATTACTGCCCGTTCTATCTAAGATATTATTCGGGTCTGATCCCTCTTTCCTTGTCTATCTCAGATATTATAGGGTCTGATCCCTTTCCTGTCTATCTCAGATATTATTAGGGTCTGATCCCTTTTTGCTTCTCAATCTCAGATATTATTAGAGTCTGATCCCTCACTTCTTCATCTTCGTACATATTGTCTTTACATACCCGTAACATACATATATTTTCTTTAATCATTTATTCATACTCATATATTGTACATATATCTATCATACACATTCAACTATCTTATACATACCTCCCTTGTCAACACGTGCAATATCCGAAGATCGTTCACGTACCGAGAAGCTTTCATTCACATTTATGATATACATAAATAACATACAAATCATACATGGCATACACTTATCATTTAAGATAAGTGTATTAACTATTACATCGAGTATGCACACAGTCCCGAAAACACAACAAGGAACTAGGGCTTGAAACTCACTGGATCCTGTTTCGCTCTTCGTTAATCGTTATCCCTTTCTTTAATTGAGCTCTGCTGACTGTATAATAATTACATGTATCAGTACTTGTCCTAATTATATTGTTCATATCTCATCCAAAATGGCTATGTCTGGTCTAATCTAATGCTCTTGTTTTATAATGATCACAATGCATTTGTATTATAATGATCACATTGTAAGCTAATGATCACATTATAAGCTAATGATCACATTGTAAGCTAATGACCACCTTGTAAGCTAATGACCACATTGTAAGCTAATGAATATTGTAAGCTAATGGACATTGTAAGCTAATGAACATTTTAAGCTAATGGACATTGTAAGCTAATGAACATTGTAAGCGAGTATACATGTAAGCGAGTCTCAATATTGTAAGCGATTACAAGAAATGTAAGCGAGTCTGGTCTTTGTAAGCGAGTTTATAAAAGTAGGCGAGTTTATCAATTGAAAGCGAGTTTATCAATTGCAAGCGAATTTATCAAAAGTAAGCTAGTTTATCGAAAGTAAGAGAGTGAGCTGAATACTTGGCCACGGGTTGGTCCTTTAATATCATTATTTTTACCCAATTTTAACCCTAACACCTTACTATGGCTCGGTATTAACCCATAAATGTTTCCCTAACCGTTTTCGGCCAAAACTTGACCCGAGTGACCACAAAGTTTGAACCTTTAGGGCTAAAGATGTTCAAAACTAGATCTAGGGTTTCTTTAAACGAGCCGTTCATGCCCATAAGTTCGTTAAGTCCATTTTAACATCAAGTTTGCTACTTTTTGGTTCGTTTATACCCGATCTACTCTAGGGTTTAATTCCATGGCTAACCGTTCATAAAAACATAAGCTTTAAAGATCAAGAACATACATTTACTCGTTTTAAAGCTACGGTTTTTCTTGGTTATGAACTACAACCTTGTATCTTGTTTGTTTATCCAAGATCTATCAATCTTAATCTTGGTTTTTAGTCTTGGATCTCCTCCTTGACTTGCGGCCGTGAATGTGTAGGTGTAAGTGTGTGTTTTGAGTGGTTAGAGAATAAGATGGAGAGAAATGAGGGATTTAGGGTTTTAGGGAGGTTTAAGGGAGTATTTTTACTCTCTTAAGCCCATGGACCTAAGGCCCATCCCATCCCTTATTCCATATTTTCCACCCGAGTCGATACTCTTTAATATATTTAACATTAATTAAATATTTGCACACGTTTCACAACATAACTTTCCTTTATTTAATATTAAAATTTTGGATGTTACAAGTCTTCCCTCCTTAAAAAGGTTTGTCCCCGAAACCTAACTATTACTTAAGCAGATTAGGGTAAAACTTGCGCATCTCATCCTCAGCTTCCCAAGTAGTGTCCGATCCTTTGCTCTTCTTCCATATCACTTTCACTAAGGGTATAACCTTGTGCCAAAGTTGTTTTTCCTTGCGATCCACAATCTCTATCAGTTGCTCAATGTAGTTCAATTGTTCATCAACCTCAATATCCACCAATGGCACATAAGACGTGTCATCAGCTAGACATTTCCTCAGATGATAAACATGGAAGGTTGAATGAATTCCTTCTAACTCCTCGGGTAAATCCAGCTTGTAAGCTACTTCACCCACATGATTTATTATCTTAAACGGTCCAATTTACCTTGGACTCAACTTTCCCTTCTTTCTAAAACGAATCATCCCTTTCCACAGCGAGACCTTGAGCATCACATTGTCACCAACGTTAAACTCAATCGGTCATCAACGCTTATCGGCATACGACTTTTGACGGTCTTGAGCGGCCTTCATCCTTGCTTTGATTTGATCAAACTTTGAAGTGGCTTCTTGCACAACCTCTAGGCTTCCCATTTTCTTCTGACCAATCTCTCCCCAACAAACTGGAGTTCTACAACGCCTCCAGTATAACATTTCAAACGGCGGCATACCAATACTTGAATAGTAGCTGTTGTTATAGGAGAACTCGGCAAGATGTAGATAATCATCCCAACTTCCTCAAAAATCCAAAACACAAGCATGTAGCATATCCTCAAGGGTTTGGATCGTCCTTTCAGACTGTCCATCGGTTTGAGGATGATACGCCATACTAATGTTCAATCTCGTTCCCATAGCTTCATGGAACTTCTTCTAGAATCTCGAAGTGAATCGAGTATCTCTATCAGACACAATCGACAGTGGCACTCCATGCATAGATACAATGTAACATCCCGAAATTTCAAAGTGATATTAATTATATTACTTACTAATAGAGGGAAAGTTTACTCGGGTTGTCAGGAAATAAATAATAGAGTAGGAGTTGGTATGAGTCGGGCTAGTGTTGGATTAATGGAGACGGGTTAAATGAGAATGGGCCTTAGGTCCATGGGATTTCAGGGATATAAATATCCCATAAACCCAAAAATATCTTCATTTCCTTACTTTCTACACACACACTCCAAAAACACACACACCATCTACACCGCCGCCGGGCCGAAGAGAGGAACGGGCATATCCGAGAGAGAGAGAGAGCGATTAGTGTGTTAACAAGTTAAACGAGATCCAAACAAGCTCAAAAATGTATGATTCTTGATCTTTGAAGTTTAAAGATCCAAGCTTTTTAGTGTATAAGCGACCGAAAATGGTCGGGAAGCGTAGTGGGTGATATTGAACCATAGCAAGGGTGTTAAAATCGCTCAAAATGCTGGAAAGAAACCGAACAGCGGCTGGTCTGGACAACTTCGCCTGCAACTGGGCAACTTCGCCTTCAAAGCGATGAACTTCGCCTGCAAGCTAAGTTCGCCTGATGAACTTCGCCTGCAAGCTAAGTTCGCCTGATGGCAACTTCGCTGTAAAGTTAAGTTCGCCTAACTGGTAACTTCGCCTGAGGCCAAGTTCGCCTGATGACAATTTCGCCTGAAGCCAAGTTCGCCTGATGGCAACTTCGCTGTAAAGCTAAGTTCGCCTAGCTGGTAACTTCGCCTAAAGCTAAGTTCGCCTAAGGTTAACTTCGCCTAGAGCTAAGTTCGCCCGAGGGTTAACTTCGCCTAAAGTCAAGTTCGTTTAGAAAATAAATTAAAAATCTAATGAAAAATGTGTTAAGACAGTTAATGGAAATAAAATTTTTCCAAGCTGACCTGGCAGCTCGACCCCAGCCAGGGGCTCTGCCCTTTGGACCCTGCTAGGGGCTGCCGCCCCTAGACCCCGCTGCCAGGGGCGCTGCCCCCGGACCCCCGTTCGTTGTGGGTAGTAGTTAAGACTGGAAAGATGATATGAGTAGTGATAGTTGTTTGATACGTGTACTTGTTATACAGTCAGCCGTGCACAGCTGAAGAAAGGGATTACGATTAACGGTGAACGTAACCGTGTTCAGGTGAGTTTCTAGCCCCATTCCTTGTTATGTTTTCGGGGCTGTGTGCATACTCGATGTGTTGTTAATACATTTATCCTAAGTGATAAGTGTATGTCATATGTGATATGTGTGATAGATATGAATGATTGTTTGTCGGTACGCGAACGATCTTCGGATATTGCGCGTACTGTCAGGTTAAAAATAAAGGTACGAATAATATATATCGAAGATGTATGAATATTTCAAATGAATACTTGTCGGGGCGTGAACGATCTTCGGATATTGCACGTAACGACAAGGGGTATGGTTGTTAAATGAATGAGGTAAAGAATGCCTAGAGTGTTCTTATGTTATAATGTAAGTATGTGTATATAGGTACACGAATGGCATGTGAGTTCTACGTTCGACATAGTAAGTTAGGATGTCAAATCCCTCTAGCTTCTGTCGGACATAGACTCGGCTGGTGATGGCGTAGTTAAGGACTGCGAGCCTTATACGTGAAGTAGATGATATATGTAAACGTAGATAAGGACTGCGAACCTTATACGTAATGTAGATAGGCGTCAGCATAGGAAAGGACTGTGAACCTTATACGTGCTGTATTTGTAGCATAGGGGAGGACTGCGAACCTCGTACGTGCTATGAATTAGGTTGCAACATAGGGAAGGACTGCGAACCTTGTACGTGTTATGGATGTATTTCAGCATAGGAAACGACTGTGAACCTTATACGTGCTGATTTTGTAGCATAGGGGAGGACTGCGAACCTCGTACGTGCTATGAATTAGGTTGCAACATAGGGAAGGACTGCGAACCTTGTACGTGTTGTGGATGTATTTCAGCATAGGAAAGGACTGTGAACCTTATACGTGCTGATTTTGTAGCATAGGGGAGGACTGCGAACCTCGTACGTGCTATGAATTAGGTTGCAACATAGGGAAGGACTGCGAACCTTGTACGTGTTGTGGATGTACTATGGTATAGGGAAGGACCGCGATCCTTGTACGTACCATAAATGGTGAACATAGGTAAGGACTGCGAACCTTATACGTGTTCACGACCTTGAGTACAGGTATAGACGGTGAACTATGAACGTACTCTCGGTAGACTGAGGTTAGTGATTGTAGATATGTATGTATGTATGGTACCAAGTATGTATGTAGAACAGAAGGGTAACTAGTGAAGTATGGGTATGTATCTACGGATATGTGTGTATGTGTATGTATTGTATGGCGTTCGATTAACTAGAACTCACTCAGCGTAGCTGACTTTTAGTATGCACGCAGGTGAGCTGATTATAGAGTTAGCATGAGGATGACACACGGCATGGATTGAACGGCTGGCATCTGAAGAAAGAAGTAAAGATGTTTTAAATATAAAGTTTTGTGTTATGGTATCAAAGAAAAGATTTAATGTTTTGTAACAAATGATTGATGTTTTATATTCCGCGAAAAGTTTTAATAAACTCTGATTTGAAGAACTGTGTTTATGAGTAAATCCGACGCTAAAGTAGGGCTACCGGTAACGGGGCCTTACATACAACCTCTTTGATGAACAAACTTGCTAACGTTTCTGACGAGATGGCCTCTCGTATAGGCAGAAAGTGAGCACTTTTGGTCAAATGGTACACAATCACACAGATGGCATCATGATGCTTAGCTATATGAGGTAGCTTAGTTATGAAATCCATGGCGATGTGTTCCCATTTCCATTCAGGTATCTCCAAAGGCTGCAATCTGCATCTTTCCATAAGGCTTCTAATGTTCGGCCTTAACTTGCAAACAAGGTAAGCACTTACTAACGTAATCCACTATTCCTGGTGATATACATCTATTTATACATCTCGAATCCCTTGTAAGGTTATGTTTATTTAATGTCTTGAGTTCAGTTTAGTTCGTGTTTCGTTTATCTTTTATTAAATAAGGTTTTGAGTCAAGTTTTTTTTATGGTTGTCGTGTTTTATATCGGTTGGTGTCTTGAATGTTAAATCTAATTCTTTCTATCATTTCATGTGAAGTTTAAGTTCGTTTTGCTCGTTATTGATTACATGATTACTCCACTTAGTGTTTTGATTTGTTTTCATGTAGATGATGATTTTTAAGTCAAGGAAAAGAAGTTCCAGAAGATTCTTGTCGTTGCTTCAGAGTCAAGGAAGAGATCTAACATGAACAAGCAATAAACAACAAGAAAATTTCGTGGTTTCTCCCTAGCACACGCCGCTCCGCGCGACGGGGGTAGCCAGGCCTGGTCGTGCAGCGCCTAGATCTACTGGTCAACTGTTTTTTGCAATTCCAAGCCCGTTTCTCGTTATATAAACTTAATGATTGCAAACCTAAACGAAATAAGAAGTATTGCACCCGATTTTGGGAGAGAATAATAAGGTTTTGGAGGAGTTTTGAAGCTAGGAATCAAAGACGATAAACAAGCTTTCATACGGGTGTTCAAGGGTTGATTAAGATGGGTTCTTTCGTTCTTTTTCATTGTTCTTGTTCATCATCTTTTATGATTTTACTCTTTGTTCTTTGGTTTAGTTATTTATCTTTAATTATGACTATGCTAGGCTAGACTTCATGTCTACCTAGGTTTGACGAACATGTTTGACTCTTGATTTTTGCTTTGGACTAATGTTTTGATTATGGTTTTGTTAATTTAATAGTAAAGACTTGATTTTGTTTTCATGATGCATATGAATGTTTGTTATCTTGATTGATTATTAACTATTGCTTCACATGGATCTTGTTTTCTATTGATCGTGTTCTTTAGATATTAGGGTTCATGTTTAATCATTACTTTGTGTTTTGATTATTGTGATTGAATAGGTCTATTAGATCATAGAAGCTTGTTAATCGTTGATTAGGATTTTGAATGTTTTGCTAAATTCCAATAGCTGTAAGGTGAGGAGTTGTTCATGTGTCTTGGTCAATCGCATACTAGGATAGATTAGTGACAATATTCTTGCTTATTGTGTTGATCCTTGTTCATGATGTCGTGTTTAGCTTATCAAGTTATCTAGGGCTTAATTTTTCGTGAGATTTCTTGCTTTAGATACTATTAATTAACCCTATTTGATAATTGTGAGGAAATAAATATAACTGATTGCTTAATAATCTAATATTATTCTTTGGGATGTCGTTTGATTCGGTCAATGGTCCTTTAGGGTTTGTTAGATGAATATGTTTAGAAATCATTTTCCATATCAGGTTATTTGTCCATTGCTTAATGATTGTTGATGCATAGGATTCTTACCTAGGTAGACTCCTTCTCTTATTGGTTTCGATCTTGTGTTTGATTGCTTGTTTCTCGTTTACTTGTTATTTATTTTCTTAGTTTAATATTAGTTTAATAACCCACTTAAACCATTAATAATAAATAGTCATGTCGTAAGTAGAGTTTAATTAGCTAATTAACGTAATTTTTAGAGTCATGTGGGTTCAATATTCCGGACTTACTTATCTTAGTACAATTGATCGATTCACTTGCCGGTGTTTTGTGTAGTTGAGTCTTAGGTCTAGTTTTTTATTACTTGTTTTATTTAGTTGATATTTAATTGACTGTTTTTAGCACATCAAGTTTTTTGGCGCCGTTGTCGGGGACTCTTAGCAAATGCGTTATTAGCTTTACTTGGACTTATCTGCTACATACGTGCTATTTGTTTTATTTTTGTTTGAGTCGTAGGAGTCTAATTTAATTTTTAGTTTATTTTTGTTTTTTTAAGTATTCGAGTCTACTCACTTGGTCTTTTGCGTTTTTCAGGTTTATGCCACATCTTCGTTCGCAAGAACCACCACTGGCTGATCTTGAATTTTCTCCGTTGAAGTCCGAGGCTAGTTCGTCACAAAAATCATCTCCACCCAGTTCACCACCAGAAAGTCCGAGAAGCCAACCAGAAGTTCATATGGCCGACGAAAGGACAATTACTGCTCAAGCCTTCGACGGCTTAACCGGGAACCAATCATGCATCGTTGTTCCACAGATCGACAATCCCAACTCGGGGCAGATTCCGTCATACGTCATGAACAATATTGTTCAAACTAATCAGTTCACGGGGTGGGATGATGAGGATGCACCGGCTCACATTAACCGACTTTACCACGTTCTTAAAACTTTTAATTTACAAGGTGCTACCGAAGATGCTATTTTCTTTCATTTGTTTCCGTTTTCACTTGCAGGTAAAGAAGCTACTTGGCTTGACACTCAGCCACCTGGCACGTTCACCACTTGTGAAGCACTACGTTCTGCATTTATCAAGAGATACTTCCCACCGGCTAAAGCGGCTATCTTTCGTGATCAAATTCATTCTTTTCACATGGAACCGGGAGAGCAATATTGTCATGCTTGGGAGCGTTTTCTAAACATGCTAGCTTGATGCTCATAGAATGGGCTCACACCATGGGCTCTCGTGGAGAAATTTTACAACGGGCTGAATTACGAAACCCAGGTTCATTTCGACACGGCCGCGGGAGGAAGTATACTGGCAAGGAAGAATGTCACCGAATGTAACAAGTTGTTTGAGAGCTTTGCTCAATCCGATTATGCCAAAGTGCCACATCGCGGGAATTCCACTCTCGTTAGAAGTACATCCTCATCCGCTCGAGGTGTACACCAGGTTAATCTGGATACTAGTGTGGCTGCTGCTTTGGAATCACTAACTCGAGAGGTTAAGGAGCTTAAGGCCAAGGTGGACAGGTGTGAGTTTTGTAGAGGTGGACATGGTACGTTGGAGTGCCCGGTGATGAATCAACAGGTCGATTTCGTTGCTGGTAAGAATAGGTTTCCCAATAATTACAGCAATAATAATCAGAGTTGGAACACCTACAAGAACCCGAATCAGAATAATTCTAACTAGCGTCCGTTAGGCGCACCACCCGGATTTTAAAATTCTTATGCATAGGACAAGGTCAGTATTTTAATGATAATAATACTAATAGTACTAACGTTTAAAATAATGTGAAGGATTCGAGTGGTGGAATTGGACGATTGGAAGAGATGATGAAGCAAATCCTGGAGAGAGACCAAGCTACACACATCATCTACTTTTTAAGAATCAACAATCTGCTATTCTTTATATTCAAAGGACTGTTGGTGATATTGCTCGTCGTTTAGAAGTAAGGACCCCAGGTCAGTTTTCGGGTATTCCTCAAACTAATCCGGCTGATCAATTGAAAGCCATCTCCACTCGTAGTGGTAGGGTTTTTGGTCCGGAGGTAGTTAGTAGTGAAGTTGAGAAAGATGGGGGCGATGAATTGATGGATGAAGAGAAAGAGGTAGAAGAACCGGGTAAGTCACAAGGTACAACACCAATTATTGAGCCACAAGTTAAGAAGAAGCCGGTTGGAGTCCGGCCACCACCACACATCATTGACCCTACTTATGTCCCGTATCCCGCCCGTCTAAAACATCAACAGTATATGAAAGATTACGGGCATTTTCTCAATGTATTTAGCCAACTGAATGTTAACCTCCTGTTCGTTGAAGTCCTCCAGCATATGCCTAAATACTTCAAATTTTTGAAAGACCTTCTTAAAAGAAAGGATAAGTTGGAGGAGCTATCGACTGTACCGCTTAATGGAGAGTGTTTTGCAGTAGTTCTTAATAAAGTACCAGAAAAATTACCCGACCCCGATGTTTTTACCATTCCATGTCTTTTCGGAAGTGACACAACGTGTCAAGCATTGGCCGATCTTGGAGCTAGCTTAAACCTCATGCCACATTCTTTGTATGAAAAGTTGGGCCTAGGAGAGCTCACCCCTACTCGTATGACGTTGTCTTTATCCGATCGTTCTATTAGGTATCCGAGGGGTGTCATGGAGAATTTGCTTGTTAAGGTTGATAATCTGGTTTTTCCTGCGGATTTTGTTGTTTTGGATATGGAGGCCGACGAGAGAGTTCCTATCATTTTGGGTCGTCCGTTTTTACGTACTGCTAGAGCGGTTATTGATGTGTTTGATGGTAAAATCACTCTTCGAGCCGGTGATGATAGTGCCACTTATTTGGCTAAGTCCATGAGACATCAAAGTGGTCAAGACGGTCTTATCGATCCATGTGATCCAGTTTATTCGATAGAATCATTTATCTCGGGAATGGGTCCTAGTCTTGACGATTCCCGTTCGGTGAGTTTTAGTGTGAAAGGGGGAGAGAGGTTTCTAGTTCTCGAGAAATGGTAAAATGTGTTGGAGAAAGAGGTGGTGGAAAGTGTAAGTTTGAAAAGGTTCGTGGAGTTAGAAAGAAGAAGACAAAGGTTGATAAATGGTCGGATCATGATTCGATATCTTTGAGGGCATTGGAGTTCTACCGAGGTGGAGGAAGCTCCACTCGGTCCGCCACGTGATTCGCATAGCATGGGTTCTTGAGTGAAAACTCAAGTGTAGAGTTTATATATTTTATTTTTATCTCTATTTTCTTTTTCTTTGAGTCACTAACGTAGTTTTTTGTAGTTCTTCTTTGTTTTGTGATTTTGAGTTTTTCTAGGTAAAGGAGATATTGAATGAGCTAGAGAGACGATCCCCAAGGAAGAATATATTGAAACAGATAAGTGTGAGGAATGAGCAGTGGAGCCGTATACTTTATGTTCATTATTATTTGCTGCTAATTATTCAGGTGTTATTTGTAGGTTGATTGAAGCACTTTAATTGCATAACATATATCGGCTTGATAATCTACATATTTTAGATATGTTTGTTTTGTTTTGTTGCTTATGTTCGTGTGTGAGAGAAGGAGTTACTATTTGCTGAGCACATTCGTAGTTGGAGGGCATTCATGGAAGAAGACTTTGACATCATATTTCATGCGCATATTACCAGCTAAGTCTTTTCTTTTATCTAGCTTGTTAACTTTTTATTTTGTTTTTTTTTTGTTTTTGATTTTTAGTTTTTTGTAGTCCGACTTTATTTTTAATTTTATTTTTATTTAAGTCATCCTTATCCTTGCATTGAGGACAATGCAAAATTTAAATGTGGGGATATGATATTTGAGTCGTAGTTTAAATTGATGTTGTTTAAAAGAAATTGAAAAATGTTTAAAAAAATGTCCCTTGAATTTAGTTTTTGCGTTAAAGTGGGAGATGATGATATTTATCGGAAATTGGTTTTTCAAACTACTAATAATATGAGATAATATAAAAGAAAACACACTTAACTTGGGATGTGTCGGTAGGCTCAGCCTTGAGAATGAAAGGGCAATTTGATAAAATGGGTCGGAAATCTCTTGTGGGTATAGCGTTTTGTCTGTAGAAAATAAGTAATGAAAGGTCGGGCCATACTCAAGCCTCAATTCTTGGTATGAAAAGTGGAAACATAATAAGTTTTAAAAATTTGAATACGTTATCGTATGATGCTTGGGTAGGTTTAACGTTATAGTATGTCGTGTAGCCTATGATATAAATCTTAAACTGCTAGTTTTAGTGTTTTACACATCATTGGCTTATGGTTTTATAACCTTAAATCTTGTATTGATGGGATGCCCCGGGTCCGGAGACTATGGGTCTGTATGCCGACTATTAATCTGGGTATTCACAATTCCAAATGGGGTTGTGAATATTTTAAATGAAGCTAAAAAAAGAGCAAACCCGCAGTTTTCTGCCACATAAGTCTTTAAACATGATCACAAAAGTAGAAAAGTAAAAATACACTACAGACTTGATCATCAACGCTGTTAGCCATGTGGGGTCCCCTTTCTCGCGTCTCATTACCATTAAGAAACGGACCACAAGGGACACGCCACATGTAAGCCCTACAAATGAAATTTTGCATACTCACCTGTGGTAATGGTTCGGCGTATTGCTTGATAACGGGGGTATGTCATGTTGTGGAGAACACTAGCTATAAATTAATTGAACCTTAATCATATCAAATGGCTGCTTGGTAGACTTTGATGCTAAGCTTAGGTGGATAAACAATACCCTTGATCGTCTTAACTATTCATAAAAAATAGTGCAACAAAAGTTTTAAATCTGCTAATTTTGAGGTTCAAGTCAAGTTGGGGTGGTCTGGTCCGGTAAAAGCTGAAAATAAGTGGGTCTTAATTGTTTTGAGTTCCCTTGTAAACTTATGTTTATTTAATGTTTTGAGTTCGGTTTAGTTCGTGTTTCGTTTATCTTTTATTAATTAAGGTTTTGAGTCAAGTATTTTATAGCTATCGTGTTTTATATCGTTTGGTGTCTTGAATGTTAAATCTAATTCTTTCTATCATTTCATGTGAAGTTTAAGTTCGTTTTTCTCGTTATTGATTACATGATTACTCCACTTAGTGTTTTGATTTGTTTTCATGTAGATGATGATTTGTAAGTCAAGGAAAAGAAGTTCCAGAAGATTCCTATCGTTGCTTGAGAGTCAAGGAAGAGATCTAACATGAATAAGCAATAAATAACAAGAAAATTTCGTGGTTTCTCTCTAGAACACGCCGCGCCACGCGACAGGGGTAGTTAGGCCCGGTCGCGCGCGCCTATAGCTACTTGTCAACCGTTTTTTGCAAGTCCAAGCCCGTTTCTCGCTATATAAACTTAATGATTGCAAACCTAAATGAAATAAGAAGTATTTCAGCTGGTTTTGGAGGAGTTTTGAAGCTAGGAATCAAAGAGAATCATCAAGCTTTCATACGGGTGTTCAAGGGTCGATTAAGACGGGTTCTTTCGTTCTTTTTCATTGTTCTTGTTCATCATCTTTTCTGATTTTACTCTTTGTTCTTTGGTTTAGTTATTTGTCTTTAATTGTGACTATGCTAGGCTAGACTTCATGTCTACCTAGGTTTGATGAACATGTTTGATGCTTGATTTTTGCTTTGGACTAATGTTTTGATTATGGTTTTATTAATTTAATAGTAAAGACTTGATTTTGTTTTCATGATGCATATGAATGTTTGTTATCTTGATTGATTATTAACTATTGCTTCACATGAATCTTGTTTTCTATTGATCGTGTTCTTTAGATATTAGGGTTCATGTTTAATCATTACTTGGTATTTTGATTATTGTGATTGAATAGGCCTATTAGATCATAGAAGCTTGTTAATCGTTGATCAGGATTTTGAATGTTTTGCTAAATTTCAATAGCTGTAAGGTGATGAGTTGTTCATGTGTCTTGGTCAATCGCATGCTAGGATAGATTGACAATATTCTTGCTTATTGTGTGATCCTTGTTCATGATGTCGTGTTTAGCTTATCAAGTTATCTAAGGCTTAGTGTTTCGTGAGATTGCTTGCTTTTGATACTATTAATTAACCCAATTTGATAACTATGAGGAAATCAATATAACTGATTGTTTAATAATTTAATAATTATTCTTTGGGATGTCGTTTGATTCGGTGAAGGGTCCTTTAGGGTTTGTTAGATGAATATGTTTAGAAATCAGTTTCCTTATCATGTTATTTGTCCATTGCTTAATGCTTGTTGATGCATGGGATTTTACCTAAGTAGACTTCTTCTCTTATTGGTTTCGATCTTGTGTTTGATTGCTTGTTTCTCGTTTACTTGTTTATTTATTTTCTTAGTTTAATATTAGTTTAAAAAGCCCTTAAAACATTAATAATAAATAGTCGTGTCCTAAGTCGAGTCTAATTTGCTAATTAACGTAATTTTTAGAGTCTTGTGGGTTCGATATTCCGGACTTACTTAGCTTAGTATAATTGATTGGTTCACTTGCCGGTGTTTTGTGTAGTTGAGTCTTAGGTTTAGTTTTTTTTACTTGTATAATTTAGTTGATATTTAATTGACTGTTTTTAGCACATCACCTGGACAGCAGTAGTCTCTTTTCAAATCTTGGTACATTTTGTTGGATCCCTGGTGGATTGAATATCTTGACTTATGAGTTTCATCCAAGATTTGACCTCTAAGATTTCCATGGCGTGGAATCCACATGCGGTTAAACCTAGTCTTAACTCCATGAGTGTTTTCTATCAACTCGTCTTGCTGACCGAAAATCCTTTTTTTCTTCACTAGCCCTTCATCTACTAGTACTTCCGCTGGCACTTCGATGATTTCTTCGAAAAGACTTGAGTTATTAATCAACTGGTATGACTTCACTGTTGCAATGACCTCCTTATTCTTACGACTTAGAGCGTCGGTGACCAAATTAGCTTTACCAGGATAGTACTTATTGTCATAGTCGTAATCCTTTATCAATTCTAACCACCTTCTCTGCCTCATGTTCAACTCCTTCTGCTTGAAGAAGTACTTTAAACTTTTATGATCCATGTAAATAGTACACTTAGTACCATACAAATAATGTCTCCATATCTTGAGATCATGCACTACTCCTGCTAGCTCTAAATCATGCGTCAGATAAGTACTTTTATGGACTTTCAAATGTCTAGACGCGTAAGCTATCACTTTCCCGCGTTGCATCAACACGCAACCTAACCCATGATGCGAAGCATCAGTACAAACAACCAGATCCTTATCACCATAGGGTTAAGCAAGGATTGGAGCTTGCGTGAGTCTTCTCTTTAATTCCTCAAAAGCTTCTTTTTAATACTTACCCAAACTTAATACTACCGATTTTCGGGTTATACCGGTCAACGGTGCGGCTATCTTGGAAAAACCTTCGATGAATCTCCTATAGTAGCCAGCTAGCCCTAAGAAGCTTCGTATATCAGTCGGATCCTGTGGAGTCTTCCAATTCGTAATCGCCTCAATCTTAGCGGGGTCCACGGTAATCCCTTCAGGATTTATCACGTGACCTAGGAATTGCACATCTCGTAACCAGAATGCGCACTTCGAAAACTTAGCGTATAACTTTTCTTCCTTCTGAACTTCCAACACTTCCCTCAGATGCTCGGCATGATCAGACTCATTTTTCTAATAAATCAATATACCGTCGATGAAAACGATGACCGACTTATCCAACATTGGCCGACACACCCTATCCATCAGGTCCATAAATGCTGCAGGAGTATTCGTTAGACCGAATGACATTACGAGGAACTCGTAGTGTCCGTACCGCGTCCGAAACGCTGTCTTAGGGATGCCTACCTCTTTCACCTTCAACTGATGATAGCCTGATCTGAGATCTATTCCTGAGAACCAACTTGTACCTTGCATTTGGTCAAACAGATAATCAATCCTTGGCAGAGGATATCTATTCTTCACCGTAAGTTTATTCAACTCACGATAATCTATGCACATTCTCATACTTCCATCCTACTTCTTTACATACAAAACTGGTGCGCCCCACGGGGAAACACTTGGTCTAATAAAACCCTTGTCGAGGAGTTCTTGTAGTTGGGATATTAGTTCTTTCATCTCAGATGGCGCTAAATGGTCAGGCGCTTTCGCGACGGGCTGGGCTCCTGGTACTAAATCTATCTGGAATTCTATCTCTCGCTCCGGTTGCAACCCCGGAAGATGCTCAGGGAATACTTCTTTTATCTCGGTCGTAGCATTGACAACATACGCTAGGTAGGTAGGTACCGCACCCCTGCCTTATGAAACGCTCGGCTTTTAACATTGAAATGACATTAAGCCCAGAACTTTCCTTATCACCATAAACCGTCACTGTACTACCATCCAAGGACTTTAACCTTATATTCCTACTCTTATACACTATCTGAGCTTCATACTCAGACAACAACCCATTCCCAAAACCACATCGAACCCTCCAAAGGTCATAACATACAAAGTAACATGGAACTCATGTCCCTCTAACTCTATCTTACAGTCCTTAACCATTTTCATTATTTTAACCGAGGTATCACTAGCGGTTTCTACTATAAAAGTTTCAGACACTCGGCAACATTCATTTTAGCTAATTTACTAAATGGGGTGGCTACGAACGTTTTGTTCGCACCCGAATCAATTAATACTGAAGCGGACATACCATTTACTAGAAACGTACCTGTGACAACATCTGGAATCTGCTTGGCTTGTTCCTGGGTTAACATGTAAGCTCTGGTCGTCGTCCTAGTCTGATCAGCATCATTCTTTCCACTCCCTCCAGTCCCACCATCGGTGCATTCCTTAGCAAAATGGCCCGTCTTACCGCACTTGTAACATGCGAGTTTTGCAGTACATTCGGGAGCATAATGTCCCACCTTTCCACATTTATAACAGGCATTCGACCCAAGCCTACATTCTCCACCTTGAGCCTTACCACACTTATAACAAACATCAGATCCTTTACTCCACTTGCACTCACCACCGTGCATCTTCCCGCATGTCTTACACGGCCTCCTCTCCCAAACTCTCGGCGGCTTGTTTTTAGGTTTCCACATCTGAGTACCGGGTCATTTAACAGAAGCGACCAACTTCTTATCTTTTCTATCATCCACCACCACAACATCATCCACAACCAGGTCTTCATAAACCATCTCTGCGTGTTCGACAACAGAGTCAAAAGTAGCAGGTTTATTCGCCCTGACTAGCGTGCGAACATTCTGTGGCAATCCTCTCACATAGCATTTGACCCTCTTATCCTCAGTGTCAACCATATCCAGCACCAACCTAGACAGTCGGTTAAATTCAGTAGTATACTCACGATGCGTCATCTTGCCAGCTTTCAAGTTCAAAAACTTCATCTCTGCTCTCTCAACTTCGGCGTCAGCATAGAATTTCATCATCACTAACTCCTTCAGATCCTCCCACCTCATTGCCTTAATCTCTTCTTGACTCTTCCTCTACTCAATCAACTCCCACCAGTACATTGCTTCATCACTAAAGGATTGGGTAGCATAACCCACAGCTTGGTAGGGATGGCACTCGCTAATGCAGATAACCTTGTCCATAGTGGTTATCCATTGGAGAGTAGCGATTTCGTCTCCCAAACCAGTCAGCTTCGGCGGGTCACAACCCTTGAAGGACTTGTAGTTACACCCGCCTCGGCCTTTCTTTCCATCATCGGTCTTCACAAATAGAACCTCACATTAATCACCTTTCTCCCTTTCATCATCCTTCTTACCATCTCCTCTCGCCCCTTCAGCAGTTCTTTCACGGCTTCTATCAGACCCTTCTGAAGTCAAGTTCTTCACAGCAGTGGCTACAGCTTGAACAATGGCTGCTTAAACTGTTGGGCCAAGTTGATACCCTTCATTGTTACTTGTGTTTCGTTCAGCTGCGCTTCCTTCTCCCCCCGTGTTAGAATCCGTTCCTACAGAAGGTTTCCGGACAAGACGCGGCCTGCCACGACGTCTAGTGCGACCTCCTATTCCAACAACTTCTCTATCTCCAGCCATCGTATTCTAAAAAGGGAAGACACAAACGTCATCACTCAAGGAAGTATTTAGTACAAGGATAGTGAGGCTAACATGTAATAACAGTGGCCAGATGTGATTAGCTGATCACGCTACTTTCAGTGTCCTATACACTTCCTCTTATGAGTCTATTTGTGCTAATTCTACTTTTAAACAGTTAATCAATCAAACAATCAATTTATCCTATCCCTAACATTCACATATCCTTTCCTAAGCTAACATTAACATATATTATTTCATCATACACTTTATATTTACTGAGCTTGCTTGAGTGACACATGGCTATCTTGAACTGGCATCTTCTTTCTTTTCTTACTTAAAGCCCATTCTATGTTCGAGTCTTAGCATGTAGGATGCTTAAATCTTTCGAACTTTTCTCTGATACCAACTTGTAATGCCTCGTTACCGGTGCCTCACATCAGATATTGGATTTACTAATAAGCACAGTTCTAAATATCAGAGTTAATTAAAACTTTACGTGGAATATAAAACTTCCATAACATTACAATAATTCATAACATGTCTTAAAACAATCTTGTCTTTCAAAATTAAAAATATTAAATATAAAACATCATGCGTCGTCTGATGCCAGACTCTTATTCCTCTGCCATGTGTCCCCCTCATCCTACTCACCTGCGTTCATACTAAAATTCAGCTTCGCTGAGTGAGTTCTAGTTAATCACACATCATATAATACATACACTTACCTTATGCATCCGAAGATACATAATAATTACTTTACTAATTTACTTCATTACATAATTTCATACATACGTTCACACTTTGTTACTTTCATTCTATATAATTACTGCCCGTTCTACCTTAGATATTATTAGGGTCTGATCATTCTTTCCTTGTCTATCTCATATATTATTAGTGTATGATCCCTTTCTTGTCTATCTCAGATATTATTAGGGTCTCATCCCTTTTTTCTTCTCTATCAGATATTATTAGGGTCTGATCCCTTTCTTCTCTATCTAAGATATTATTAGGGTATGATCCCCTACTTCTTCATCTTCGTACATACTATCCTTACATACCCGTAACATACATATACTTTCTTTAATCATTTATTCATACTCATATGTTGTACATATATCTATCATACACATTCAGCTATCTTATACATACCTCTCTTGTCAGCACGTGCAATATCCGAAGACCGTTCATGTACTGACAAGCTTTCATTCACATTTAAGATATACATAAATAACATACAAATCATATATGGCATACACTTACCGTTTAAGGTAAGTGTATTAACTATCACATCGAGTATACACACAGCCCCGAAAACACAGCAAGGAAATGGGGCTAGAAAATCACATGTATCCTGTCAAACGACCCAATACGCAGTTGTGGAACCCTAGAGGTAAGAAGCAGAAGGTGTGGGAGAAGAGATCGTGTAAGACATGTGGTAAGATGCACGGTGGTGAGTGCAAGTGGGGTGTTGGGACTGATGTTTGTCGCAAATGTGGAAAGGCGCATGGAGGAGAATTCAGAGTTTGATCAAATGCCTGATATAAGTGAGGAAAGGTAGGGCACTATGCTCCTGAGTGTAGTGAGAAACCAACATGTTTCCGTGTGGTAAGACGGGCCACATGGCCAGGGAGTGTATAGAAGCTGGAGGAGGCGGAAAGAAAGAGGTTGAACCATCAAGACCAAAGACCAGAGCCTACATGCTGACTCAAGAACAGGCCAAGCAGATCCCGGATGTCGTGATAGGTACGTTTTTAGTAAACGGTATTATCGCTTCAGTATTGTTCGATTCAGGTGCAAATAAGAGTTTTGTGGCTAAGACATTTAGTAATTTAGCAAAAATGAAATGTTGTCGTGTGCCTGAAACCTTTATAGTAGAAACTGCTAGTGAGACCTCGGTTAGGATAATGAGAACGGTTAAGGATTGTAAGATAGAGTTAGAGGGACGTGAGTTCCCTGTTACCCTGTACGTTATGACCTTAGGAGGGTTCGATGTGGTTTTGGGTATGGATTGGCTATCTGAGTTTGAAGCTCAGATAGTGTATAAGAGTAGGTTAACAAGGTTAAAGTCCTTGGATGGTGATACGGTGATAAGGAAAGTTCTGGGCTTAACGTCATTTCAATAATAAAGGTCGAGGGTTTGTTAAGGCGAGGGTGCGGTTCCTACCTGGCATATGTTGTCAAAGCTATGGTCGAGATAAAAGAAGTGAAAGATGCTCCTGTTGTGCGCGACTACCCAAAAGTGATCCCTGAGGACCTTCCGGAGCTTCCACCGGAGCGGGAGGTAGAATTCCAGATAGACTTAATACCAGAAGCACAGCCCGTCGCGAAAGCACCTTACCGTCGGGCGCCATCCGAGATGAAAGAATTGATGTCCCAACTACATGAACTCCTTGATAAAGGTTTTATAAGATCGAGTGTTTCCCCGTGGGGTGCACCGGTGTTGTTTGTTAAGAAGAAGGATGGAAGCATGAGAATGTGTATAAACTATCGTGAGTTGAACAAGCTTACGGTGAAGAAAAAATATCTGTTGCCACGGATTGATGATTTGTTTGATCAACTACAAGGTTCTAGTTGGTTCTCACGAATAGACCTTAGATCAGGCTATCATCAACTGAAGGTGAAAGAGGCAGACATACGACACCGTTTTTGTAACATCCCGTTTTCTCATTTTGGTTAATGAAACAAATATGAGTTATTATCAGTCGGGCTAGTGTTGGGTTAAATAGATATGTGTAATGGACTTGGATTAAAAAAGAAGGAAGTAAAGACCATGGGCTTAAGCCCATGACCCATGATATATAAACCTTAATTTATCCATAATCCATTCATTTCACCCATTTCATACACCATCAAAAACACACACTTAAGCTCTCTCTATCTCTCTCTTTCTCTAATCGAAACCAAGAAGAAAAACTAAGCATCGACCCGAGGTAATGATGTTATGATATTATATGGATCCAAACCCGCTAGATCTAGTCGGGAAATGATGAACCGACACCCTCAACCGTTAAAGTCACGAGATTTGGATGGAATCGGGTATAAGCCGATCAAAAGACGAGCTTAGGGGTCACCCTAGCTCGGATCCGAATCGAACGGGACGAAAAACGGTGAAAAACGGTTTGAAAATATGTTTTTCCTGCCACCGCCCGGTTTTCCGGCATAGCGGCACGAGCATTTAAGGATGTCAGAGAATGTTTCTGACATTCTCTGACCTAACCCTAATTCGTTAACGGAAGAATAACGAATTAACAAGCAATTCGTTACGCCCATTCGTTAAGAAGAAATAACGAATTAGCAGCAGTTCGTTAAGCCATTCGTTAAGTAATTTGTTGACGAAGAACTGAAGAATGAACACCCGGTTCGCTATAAAGGCCAGTTCGTTATAAAGGTCCATTCGTTAAGAAATAACAAATTAGTCCATTCGTTATGAGAGAACACATTCGCTTAGAAATAACGAAGGAGTCCATTCGTTAAAGGACTGGAAGGTGAACTGGATAACGAACTAAAGTTAGTAGACTTGGAATTCCAAGCTCTAATAATATATGTGATGGTTATAGGGCGAAACGCTCTTTAAAACGTAGAGATAATTACGTATGTATAAGTAAGCTAAAACAAGAAAGGATGAAAGTATGAAAGAAACAAAGTATGTATGTACGAATGAAATAAAGGTAACAGGCTAAGAATGTAATATGTGTCTTCGGATGCGTATATATATAAGTATGTGAATTTATTGTATGTTGCCTGATTAACTAGAACTCACTCGGCGTAGCTGACTTTCAGTATGCACGCTGGTGAGTAGGATGCGACAGCTAGCTTGAAGGGGGACACCTGGCAGATGAATAGAGAAGCTGGCATCTGAAGACTCAGTTGTTAATGTTTGAACTAAAAGACATGTTTGAACTTATGTTTTAAAGAAAAGTTATGAATGTTTTGTAATAAATGTTGAAGTTATATTAATTCCGCGAAAGTTTTAATTCACTCAGATATTTTGAACTGTGTTAATGAGTAAATCCAATGCTAAAGTAGGGCTCCGGAATCGGGGCCTTACATTTTTTGATGCGTTATGGACACAACGAGTTCCTCATTATGTCATTCGGTCTAACGATTGCTCCCGCAGCATTTATGGATATGATGAATAGGGTATGTCGGCCGATGTTAGATAAGTCTGCCATCGTTTTCATTGACGATATATTGATTTATTCTAAGAACAAGTCTGACCATGTTGAACATCTTCGTGAAGTATTAGCGAAGCTGAAGGAAGAGAAGTTGCATGCTAAGTTTTCAAATTGTGCATTTTGGTTGCGCGAAGTACAGTTTTTAGGTCACGTAATTAATCCAGAAGGGATTACTGTGGACCCAGCCAAGATTGAGGCAATAACAAATTGGAAGACTCTACAGAACCCGACTGATATACGCAGCTTCTTAGGTTGGCTGGTTATTATAGGAGATTCATTGAAGGCTTCTCCAAGATAGCCGCACCATTGACCGGAATGACCCGGAAGTATGTAGTATTTAATTGGGGTAAGTTTCAGGAGGAGGATTTTGAGGAATTGAAGAAAAGACTCACACAAGCTCCAATCCTTGCTTTACCCAAGGGTGGTGAGGATTTGGTTCTTTGTATTGATGCCTCGCATCGTGGGTTAGGTTGTGTGCTAATGCAACGAGAAAAGGTTATAGATTATGCGTCTAGACAATTGAAAGTTCACGAAAGTACCCGACGCACGACTTACAGTTAGCAGCAGTAGTGCACGTTCTTAAAATATGGAGACACTATCTGTATGGTACTAAGTGTACTATTTACACCAATCATAAGAGTTTGAAGTACTTCTTCGAGTAGAAAGAATTGAACATGAGATATAGAAGATGGTTGGAGTTGATAAAGGACTATAACTTTGGTATCAAATACTATCCTAGTAAGGCTAATGTGGTTTCTAACGCGCTAAGATGTTAGAATGGAGAAGTCATTGCAACAGTGAATTCTTATAAGTAGATTATCAAATCAAATCTCTTTGAAGGAATCTTCAAGGTACAGTCTGAGGTACTTGCATCGTGAAGGATCTTTGGGTCATGACTCAATATGGAGTCTTGAATGTGCATGGGTAGGCCAGAGATATACTTATTGATAGCACACTCAAGAGGAGTGACCATATGCTGGATGAGGAGACTTAGTTCGTGGAAACGGTCGTTATATGTCACATTTTCACCACCTTCTTGTTTCAAATTTCAAAACTCATCTTCCAACTTATGAAGCTCAGGTTTTGGGCAAAACTTCTTGAGCATGAGTTCCTTGAGGTCGGCCCATAACAAGGCCATGGCAACTTCAGTCCTAAGAGAGTTCTTTTCACTATTCCCCAAGTGAGGGTGCCCCGTTCAAAGACACTCGAGGCGTAGGTGGTCTTTTTATCTTCTGAACATGCACAATGAAGGAACACACTTTCGATATGCTCGAACCATTGAAGGAGGATGGTAGTACCCTGTAACATCCAAATTTTAATAATAATAAATAAAAGAAAATCTCGTTTATTCAATAATGTGTTGTGTATCGGTTTAGAGATTGAATGGGCATTAGGTCCATGGGCTTAAGAGAGTATAAATACCCCTTAAACCCTAATACCTTTCATTTTTATCTATCTCTACACCATAGCCTACACCATCAAAAACACACACTAACACTCTCCTATATCCCGAGACAAGATCCGAATGTGAGAACCCGAGCATTATAGTGTTAGAGCATCGTAACGAGCCAAATCTGATATCAAAACTAGATCGCGTGTGTAAACCGAATTGTTTAAGGTACGATTATAACGATAAATTGTTCATTTAGGTTCGGACTCGTTTGGAAAATTTAGATGTGTATGAGTATGGTAAAAACGAATCAAACGTGACCCTTTTAAAATCTGTTAACATTTGATAGGGTAATTGTTAGTATAAGGAAGCCATAACATATATCAATCAAATACACCATTTAAACTCGATATTAGGATGTTTGAATGATTAGGGTTTGTAGGCGCTATGAATGCGAGCCTATTGATACCAATTTCATGTTGTTTCATTGAGATTTGAGGTTCAATTGCAAATCTGGTTCGAGTTGACCCGTTTTGTGTTCTTGGCAATCTTGACTTTGACCTCTGAGTCAAAGTTTGGATAAGGCTGCTGCCCATTCGTTATGTTGAACAAATTGCTGGTCATTCGTTATTCACCCATTCGCTATGTTAAGATAACGAATCAAGTCATTCGTTACTCACCCATTCGCTATGTTAAGATAAAGCATCAGGTCATTCGTTACTCAACCATTCGCTATGTTAAGATAACGAATCAGGTCATTCATTACTCACCCATTCTCAATGTTAAGATAACGAATCATGTCATTTGCTATGAGATACGCTTGTAACGAATGAGGCTTAAGCAAAGGCCATTCGTTATAGCAAATGAGTTAGCAAATAAAATATTTTTAAAGAATCATAATGGGAATTTTGTTAAGAAAAGTTAATGAAAATAAATTTTTCCAAGCTGACCTGGCAGCTTAACTAGGGCTCTGCCCCTTAGATACCGCTAGGGGCTGCCGCCCCTAGAACCCCGCTGCCATGGGCGCTTCCCCCGGACCCCCATTCGTTGAGGGATTACATTAAACTAGAAATACGATATGGATAGTGATAGTTGATTGATATGTGTAATCGTTATATAGTTAGCTGCGCCCAGTTAAAGAAACAAGTTACCATTAACTCTGAGAGGAACCGAGTTCAGGTGAGTTTCTAACCCCATTTCCTTTTTATGTTTTCGGGGTTGTGTGCATACTCGTTGTGATTCGTTAATACACTTACCTTAAGTGGTAAGTGTATGGCCTTCTACGATTTTATGTATGAATGAATGCTTGACTATACGTGAACGATCTTCGGATATTGCATGTACCGCCATGTAATATTGTGATATGTTATTGTTTTACGAATGATGTATGAATGATATATGAAAGCGATGGAAAAGATTAAGTGTATGTGTGAAAGTACATAAATTTAAATATAAAAAAGACAATGTATGGTTGTATGGAGGTATGCTAAAAGGGTTGCATACCCTAACAATATATGCGAAGGTTATAGGGTTTCATACCCTAATAATATATGCGAAGGTTACAGGGTCGCATACCCTAATAATATATGCGAAAGTTACAGGGTTGCATACCCTTATGCGAAGGTTATAGGGTTGCAGACCTTAATAATGTATGCGAAGGTTATAGGGTGAAATGCTCTTTAAAACGTAGAGATAATTACGTATGCATAAGTAAGCTAAAACAAAAAAGGATGAAAGTATGAAAGAAACAAAGTATGTATGTACGAATGAAAGAAAGGTAGCAGGCTAAGAATGTAATACGTGTCTTCGGATGCGTATATATGTACGTATGTGAATGTATTGTATGTTGCCTGATTAAATAAAGCTCACTCAGCGTAGCTGGCTTTTATTATGCACGCAGGTAAATAGACTGAGACAGCTGGCTTGAGGGGGAACACATGGCAGGATCTGAAGAGGCTGGCATCTGAAGATTTGTCATAATGATTTGATATTATATTTTATGTTATGTTTTAAAAGACAAGTTATGAATGTTTGTAATGGATGATTGACTTTTATTGTTATTCCGCGAATGTTTTAATTAACTCTGATATTTAGAACTGTATTTATGAGTAAATCCAACTCCAAAGTATGGCACCAGGACTGGGGCCTTACACACCTGCGGGCCCAACTTATTTAGAAGGGATAGCATTTGTGAATTGTTTAAAGTAGCAAACAGTATGGTTTGGATTCACTGGTGTGCTAGAAATATTTACGGTTATGAGCTGAGAAATTAGTGTTTTAAGGGCTTCCACGATTCCCTTGGAAATGCGGGATGGCATACCGCAACTTGAGTCACTAGTGCGGCGGCGACGATTGATATGGCGAGAATACATGCGGCGGAGATAAATTATGAAAAATTTTAAGAGTTTCGGGTTAGTGTTGTAAGTATATAGGTTTTGTGTAAAATAAATTAACAAAAGAGGAAACCTTGAATAAATCTAAAATATATTGTGATTGAGATTGTTGATCTTAATAATTATGATAAAGATACAAAATTTTATAATAACAAAAATAAAATAATAAGTAAATGATTTATTAAAAATGATGACACAAACTAACATAACTAACAGGTGGTTAGGAATTCATGAATCACCATGGTTTCTTTTAACAAAAATGAGAAAACAAAATTGATACCCATAAATAAAATCAATAATAAAAACTTAGTTGTTGAATTATCGATGTAACACCATTGCTTTGTTTCAATAAAATGATCGACAACCGATTAAAATCAAAATTTGGAGTGTTGATGCGAACGCTTGGCGTATCCATGAACCATCAGGGCTTTTCCCACCCATTCATTCAACTAAAACAACATAGGGGGTAACCGAGTATAGCCACATATCACCGTGTATTCGGATATAATTTAGGAGTATGATCATCACATAATCACGTTTGATACAATGAGGTTAGTATATTCGTAGACATTTGGTGTGATATGCTTTGGCCAAATAGGGTTCACACCCTGGCCAAACCCTCCAGGAAAGCAACCGGGTCTCGTGGTTGATTGAGATGTATACGCATTACATTTCCTTAGGCTCATTAGTCTTGGTGTCAAGAGTTCGAAGACAATTGTGTCCCCTTTCCGGTTTCTACATATCCATCACACGAATCATCCTCGAGAAGAAGGGCGTAAAAAAAATATGGGAATTCTTAAGGATTTTCATATTTAAAATAACATATAGGGTTTTGAAAATGATTTTGAGAGTGAGGCATAACCTCAGAATTGCGTATGATTTTTTTTTGTGTACAAAAATATGAATAAAAAAATATAATTAAGCTATGAATAAATACTTTAAACAAATAGGGTTTTGAAAATGATTTTGAGAGTGAGGCATAACCTCAGAATTGCGTATGATTTTTTTTTGTGTACAAAAATATGAATAAAAAAATATAATTAAGCTATGAATAAATACTTTAAACAAATAGGGTACATGTATAAGAACACGTATAGGGACCCTAATTATGCTACTATGTCGTTACGTCTAACCATCTATCTTATAGCCTTCGGGTCTGATACCAATCTGTCACACCCTAACCTATGACAGAACATGTCGGGGCGCGACATAATTTGTATCATAGCTCAAAGACACTAAAATAATAATAAGTGTCAATATCTAAATTTATTTATTCACAACAATCGTACACAAATAATTCAAATAAAACAAAATAATACAACATTTAAATTTTTATAATTTTAAGCCTAAAGTCCAAACTAAGTTCTTCACTTCAGTTCACTTCATATAACAACCTGCATTATGCGTAAAAATAATTTGTCAACAACACATGTTGAGCGATTAACCACAGTTAAGTATGAATATATTAATAATGAGAAATAAACAATACATTGTGTATGTTAATAGCAATCAATTAATATAAACTAAGTATATGTGTCATTTTGATCATGCCACTAGATTACAGACATGCCTACTTGGGCGAATTCGCAACCAATAAACAACATAAAATAAAAGTGTCATTTCCCCTCAAAGCAGATAGTGTCGAGTTACTCCGGCGACGTATGATCATACGATAAGGATGAGATTACAACCAACTATAAAAACAGTAAACACATATTCATATAGCAATCAACAATTAATCGAGCAATATCACAACCACGCAAACAATGGAATTATGTTTGTATATAATAGTGTATTAATATTATTTTAATACACATAATACACATGATTTACTCACATTAAAGATAAGGTAGGCAATGAAGTAACGACGGTAACAGAAAGGCAATTAAAGCGAACACGTAACTTAGTCCTTTGAAGAGTCTTGAAGAATTATCCTCTAATTTAAAATTATAATTATATAAACAATCCAACGACATGAATTGAACAAGATATGAAAAGTAAGGGTCTATAACGGATTTGGGATCGCTAACATTTAAATATATTCAACTTTACTTTATAACTTGAATAAAAATGTAATCAATTTATATTTTTTACAAGTTACATATAGATTTGTAAACAATAGAACGCTAAATTCTAATATTATAGTTATATTCGTAAATTGAAGGAAAACTAGTTTTGAAGCCTAACGGTGATCGTTTGTTTAGACGAGTAAAAACTATATACTTTTAGTTTAATTGCATTAAATATTAACTTAGGTTTTTAATCATAGATTTATAAATTATATATATATATATATATATATACACACATACATGGAAAACGTTTAACGAAAATTAACTTTGAGTACTTAATGGGGTTCGGTCCGTTTAATAGTTAAAATAATATTAGTTATATGTATAGTAGTAATAATAATAATAATAATAATAATAATAATAATAATAATTAAATAAATAAAATGAAATGAAAAAATACGGGTCCAGGGGGTTCGAACCCCTCAAACCTGGCATGGTAGTGAGCCTTATCCAAATGTGCACCAGCCACTTAGGCTGGTGTCTCACCAGTGAAAATGACATAAAGAAAAATCTATAATCAGAATTTCAAATTAATCCCAATTCGTTTATAAACCCAAATATACGAGGAATCCCGAATTGAAACCCGATTACCCTATGTCAATCGAAAACTGACAGAGAGTTTTCATTAAACAATTAAATCCAAGTCTAATGCATAATATAATTACCGATTATGATGATGAGTCAAAGGAGAAACCGAGTGTTAGGGTTAACGACCAAGAACTTCAATCAAAACAAAATTATAATTGTTTCTTAATTGCAATTGTTTAAGGATTGGATTCAGAATGCTATAGAATTTAATTGCATTATAAACACGTATTTATATGTGAATTAGATAAAGATTAGCCGCGGTTTTGATACTAGAATATCATAGTCAATTAGCTGTAAAATTAACATCATTAGTTTGTAATTAGAGGCGTAATTGATCCTTTGACGAATGGATGTGATCATATCCGTGATCTCCGGCTTGATTTGAGGTTTGATTTTGAAGATTAGGGGGTGTCTTGTCATCGAGCTAAGGAAGAACAAAAGAAAAAAATGTATAATACTTTAAAACAAATTGAAAATTGGTCCCTAGTGTATAGTTTGTTAATCAACATAGGGAAGAACATTGTTAAGGGTAATTTTTGCAATAGCGCGATAGCTATAATATTCTGTGAGATAACGAAACTATTCCGAACGACGTGTATTGAACTAAATGATCAAAGACTAACTAAAATAATAAATTTATTGATTTGATTAAATAACAGCAGTACGAATAAAAACTGGATAACATAAAAAAATTAACGGGTCGGGTTTTCAGGTCCGGAAATTGACGAATGTTACATCTTCCATATCCAATTGAGAGCTCAACCTGCTAGAGAATAAACATGCATTCGGTGAACTCTCTAGAATAGCAATGGGTTAGCGAAAATTTAATCTATTGCCAATTCTAAACGGGGGTGACATCTTGATCAGAACAAGATCGTAGTAAACATCCTTTATCTCACACGTTCATGAGCAAGTTCGTGAAGTAAGAACGCAAGGGCATTTGGCTGGTCCACATGTCAAGCCAAAAGTGATTTTTTGTATCCCCTATACTTTTTACATATACGTTTTTGTGTGCCAATTTTATATCCAAACTATAAATTTTATATATCCCATTTCTTTAAAACTTATAAATTTACCCATTTTTTACTAATACTTAGCCATTACATATCTGCCCATTTGTGTTATTAAAAGTTTAAAAAAACTAAAATTATACCTATTTATAACTAGTTTGTGCTTTTTCAGTTTTTGTTAATTGATCTTTTCTTACGTCTTTACCTTCCCCCCCCCCCCCCCCCCCCCGGCGGACAATCACCAAATTGCAAGAAAACAATTATACCAAAAAATCAAACGAAAAACAATCACTAATAATCAAGTAACCATCTTTAAAACTCAAAATACAAATGCAACGGTTTTGAACAATGACAATACAAAAAAGTCAATTGCTCAACTTTGATCAATTACTTTCACGAGCTTTTGTACTTTTACCGTCCCTTTTACTTGATGGTTGTTGTTGATAATAATCTTGAGTTGTCGTGCTGGATTTAAGCATGTCTTTTCAATGGTGTGCATACTCACCATAAACACTCATGGCTCGTCATCTGGTTCTATTTGTTCTTGGTCTTCCATATAAACGTTTAGTAGGAGGTGGTATATCTTCTCCTTGGGGGCGGATCCAGCTTATAAGGAGGGTGGGCCGGTGCCCACCGTCCGGCCGCCGGAATGCTGCGTTTGTAGGCACGTATTAATATATTATGACTCAACAATCATTGTGTGCCCACCGTCCGGCACCCGTCCGTGCCCACCTTTGGTTACCGTCATAGTCAGATTTACAGGGAAGTCTTGAGCTACGGTGGTCCGGCAATGTTGTTGAAGGTGAAGACAAAGAGAAAGAAAGACAATAAGGAAGATGGAAGCTTAAATGCTATGTTGCACGGGAACTGGTACGGGAACGGGAAACGGCAAAACTCAAAAAATCAAGAAACGGGTACGGCACTGGTATGACAATAAATACATGTAAAATATATATATATATATATACATATTACATAGCTACGGTGTACCATGTAGGTCGTTTCTATATACCTGAATCAAAAGTAACTGTTTATAATTTATATATAAACATATAATGTCATTTTTATACTTTTCATGTATAAATTTACAAGTTTAAGGGCCAATATGTAAACTGGTGAAGATAGGAGTTAGTTGTTTGAATACACAAACTAGGTATATTTAATAGTTTTTATGTAAAAACTTATATCCTTTTGGGACTAAATGTAAAGACTGAAAGATTTGGGGTGGGGGGTGTAATTTCAAAATACTTAAAACTTATTAATCCTAATAACATAATAAAACACATTCGCCGCACTCTTCTTCTTCTTTCTGGTCTGCTCTCTTTTTTTTCCGGCAAAAATTGAACCTCTGCCGCACTTTCAGCTATACCTTTTGCTCTGTCTAACCCTAAAATTGGTCCGATTTCGATCGATTGAAGCAGCGTACCGAAGCAAATTGGAACAATAAATTCGTTCTTTTGGCACAGGAGCGATTTGGATCGCAGCGAATTCCGTTCTGGAAACGTATCGAAACATTGTTTGACTTTTAGAAACGGTCAACGACCGTCCCCAACTTTAAGGAAACGGTCAAGAAACGTTTCCGGCCGTCCCGTCAGCGTTTCCGTCTCCGACGAGTTTCCAAGACGAGGTACGGCAGGTTGGTCGCGTTTCTGTGCAACCTAGCTTAAATGTCTTTCTTTGTTTTGCGTGCAATTATTTTTATTAAAAGGCCCCACATTATATTAAAATATTATTTTCTTTCACGTTTAACTCTTTCATTGTGGATTTAATATACTTTTGTTATTTTATTCATTTTTTAATAAATATAACTCTCTACTTATATGTTTTATGTAACAATTATATTATTTATTTTGATGTATAACTTTTAAGAGGAAAGATGTAATACAATAATTCTTAACGTACTTTAATGTATAAGAATACCTATATTCACGAAATTGATCCATAAAATCACATCTCAAAATCTCGGAATCATAAATACATACCAATTAATCATTGATTCAACGAAAAAAATACAGATTTGGATGGTTAATCGATCAATTTTTTACTTTTTTTTTCACGAAACCCGTTTTTGAGCGTTTTATAAGCGTTTTAGTTTTTGGCTGAGCGTCTTAGGTTTTCGGCTGAGCGTTTTGAACGTTTTAGTATTTTTGCCTTTGAGCGTCTCGCGTACTTAACGTACGTTAAGACATTATTGTACAGTATCTTGACCCTAATTTTAATTTGTCAAAAATAAAAATATTATTATATGTAAAAATATTATATGTAAGAAGTTCTTTTTGGAAATATAGTTTGTGACCTCCCGTCCATCCTATTATTATCAACTACTTTTCGTATGTTTACGAAACATATAAATAAAAGGTATATGGTGGCCTTCCGATTAAAAGTTTTCGGTTTCGTCACTGATGGTTATAAGAGGTGGGTCCATTTTACAACTTAATTATTAAAATATGTTTTAACTTTCAAAGATGGTGTGTAAAAAGACCAAATTTATCCTCTCATGTAGCCCAAAAGTTCATTCCACTATGTGCCTTCAAAATGGTTGGCCAGCCTTGTTCTCATTGACCCAACTCATTTTTAACCCAATCAATTTTGTGCCCCCGTAGCGAAAATTTCCGGATCCGCCTTGTCCTTGGTATCTATGTACACCAACTGATCCTTTGTAGCCATCGGAGCAACTTGTAGAGCACAATTTATTCATAAACCATAAGTTCATGTTGCTTTTATAAAAATATAGTTTCCTACTGTTGTATAAAACTAATTATAGGCTAAATCAAATCAAGGAGGGTGTGCATGGGTCGGTTTGGGGCGGTTTTTGACCAAACCCATAACCATAACCGATATAGCGGTTAATAGATAACCATAACCATAACCGATCCGTCATTGCGGTTTCAGATAATCGGTTTTAACGATTATAGCGAGTCGGTTATGGAACCGTGACCAAAATAAACAATCCTTCCATATGATTGTGAACCCTGAATAGGTGCTAACTGTATTGTGGAATTCAAATATATTTTTTTTACTTCAGTTTATGGAAAATAGATATCTAATTGACATATTAAATATTTGAAATGGCAATGTGGATGGAAATTCATAACCACAATTTTGAAACATTGGAATGAATTTGGTAACCAATATCACCAATTTTATTGGCCTAAATCCTAGTTGGTGTGGAGAATTTCTAATATGTAGCGGCAATAAGTGTAAAAATATCCTACTCATGTACTAATTCTAATTTCCAAACCCTTATTTCTCGATTAATAGTTACATAAACGGGGCGGTTCGGTTATGGCGGGTTTGGAATTAACATTAACCAAAACTGATCCACATTTGACGGTTTTCAAAAATTCATTAAAACGACTCACCGATTATATCGGTTATGGTTAAAATCAGTTCGGTTATGTCGGTTATGGTTTGGTTTGCGGTTATGACGGTTAATTTGCTCACCCCTAATAAGTTCATAGACGAATAAAAGAATGAACACTCTAAATAAAAATTAAAAACTATTTTTAGTACCATATTAGTGAATACTATTACTTAGTTTCATTGCTTGGTATTTCAGAAGTTCAATACTTCAATTCAATGATTTGTTGCTAAAAATAGCAGTGGCAGGCCAACTAATGCCTAGGATGAGATATTTGAAAATTTCTGCTACTTGATTCAACATCCATCAGCAAGAAACATTAATGCATAACCAATTACCAAATTCTTTTCTCACACCGCACCTGAACACACAACCACAAACAATAATCAGGTGCATTGCTTTCACTAATTGAACCTGAACACAATGAACACGCTACGGCACCGATGAGAAAAAATTCAGTGACGGACCTAGAATTTTTTTTCATGGGGGGCGGAAATTTTAAGGGTTGTTTATATATTGCAACATAATAATTTTTTCGGTCCTTTGGATTGGATCGGATCGGGTTATTAAAATGAAAATAGACAAGCTAAATTGTATATAATTAACAAAATTATATCAAATGTTATTACAAATGCATAATGAGAATCTAATATATCTAAAGTTGTATTCTACCACTGATTAGACCAGTTAGACCTATACGCTAGACTAACTTTGTATTTTGCTTAAAACTATTATAATACGAAGAACTATAAATATGACTATGGTTGTTGACTTCAAAGTGTTGGGAAAAACGACCACTTAGCCACGAACGATAAAAAAAATTGCGGAATTGATATTCGTTTGGCTAAACTTTTTCCCAATCCGATGAACCAATAAGGATGCAAACAAATAGGGTATACTAAAAGTAAATAGGACACAATAATTTTAGCGTGGAAAACCTCTCAAGACGAGAGTAGAAACCGCGGGACCACTAGAGCCGCTTCAAATCCACTAACACCAATAATAGCAAATACAAAGTTCTTCTGTATGTAAAACTAGAGGCATACACAAATCAACATATACTTAGTACAAACTAATATCTAGTATATGGAATCAAACTACAAAAGAATACGAGAAAGAGGTATCACCAACGAGAGAATGAATCGATCTCTGACACGTCTCTTATCTTCACAAAACACCAGAGAAATAAAACACCAAAACTTACTTTCTCTTTGTCTCTGATGTATTCGGCAGTAGCAAAGAAAAAGCACGCCAAAAACCTCATATGCTTTCAGCAGAATTATGATTGTGAACACAAACAAAAAAAAACCTTTATACTTTGATTTGTATCTTGAAGCCCACGTAAAGGGGTTGTGCACACAAGGCCCAAACCAAAAGCTGATTTTTGTGTATGAGTGTATGAACTGCTCATCCGTAAAAAACATATATTCTTTCATCTTCTTTTTTTTTCTTTTCTTTTTCTATTATTAATAATACAATAATAATAATAATAATAATAATAATAATAATAATAAAACCCATGTAGGATAAATATTTGTTGGGTTTTCTCATGGGCAAAAATACCCCAACAAATCTCCCCCTTTTTGTCTATGCGAAAGAACTCACCACTCCGGAGCGAGCAACATATCTTCAGTTTCTTTCTTGTCAAAGCTTTGGTCAGCATATCGGAACAATTATCATCAGTGTGAAATTTATCAAGTTCAAACAACTTGTCTTCAATAGCATCTCTAATCCAATGATACCTCACATCAATATGTTTTGTTCTCTTATGAAACATAGAATTCTTAGCAAGGTGAATAGCACTTTGATTATCACAAAGAACCACGTAGCGATGTTGTATAAAGCCAAGCTCTTGCATAAATCTTTCAACCATAATAATTCTTTGCATGCTTCTGTTGCTATCATATACTCAGCCTCGGTAATAGACAAAGCAACACACTTTTGCAGTCTTGAATGTCATGACACAACCCCCCTGCAAATAACATCAAATATCCAGAAGTGGATTTCATGTTGTCGTTATTTCCTGCCATATCAGAATCCGTGTAACCAACAAGCATCGGCTCCATATTTCCTAATTGTATACCCAATTTGGAAGTACCTCACAGATATCTAAGGATCCACTTAATTGCTTCCCAATGCTTCTTACCCGGATTTGACAAGAACCGACTAACAACACCTACTGCATGGGCAAGATTAGGCCATGTACATACCATAGCATACATCAAGCTTCCAACCGCTTATGCATATGGAACACCATCCATCTCTTCAATTTCTTTCTTAGAAGTAGGACAATCTTTTTCAGTTAACTTAAAGTTGGGAGTAAGAGGTGTACTAACCACATTAACTTTAGACATCTTGAATCTGCTAAGCACCTTTTCAATGTATTGCTCTTGTGACATGTGCAACTTCTTTGAAGCTCTATCTCAAGTAATCTGATGCCAAGAATATTCTTGGCTGGCCCCAAGTCTTTCATAGAAAACGACTTGCTTAATTCTTTCTTCAGTTGGACAATTCTTTCTGCATTCTTTCCAACAATTAACATATCAACATAAAGCAATAAAATGATGAAATCATCATCACCAAACCTCTTAATAAACACAGTGATCAGACGTGGTCTTTCGGTAGCCTTGCATCCCCATAACTGGCTCAAATTTCTTGTACCACTTTCTCGGTGCTTGCTTCAACCCATAAAGACTTTTCTGAAGTTTACAAACATAATCTTCTTTATCTTTAACATAAAAACCTAAAGGTTGCTCCATATAGATTTCTCTATCCATATCACCATGAAGAAATGTTGTCTTGACATCCATTTGATCAACCTCAAGATCAAGACTAGCAACTACACCAAGGATCACTCTGATGAAACTCATCTTCACAACTGGAGAGAAAATCTCATCAAAATCAATACCCTTTCTTTGACTGAACCCTTTGACCACCAATCTTGCCTTGTACCTAGGTCGTAAGGTATGTTCTTCAGTCTTCAATTTGTAGACCCACATGTTTTTCAAAGCTCTTTTGCCATTAGGCAATTTCACCAACTCAAAGGTATTGTTCTCATATAAGGAATTCATCTCATCTTGCATGGATTCAACCCACTCTCTTTTAGGCTTATCTTCCATGGCCTCTTTATAATACTCGGGCTCTCCCCCATCAGTGAGTAAGACGTACTCACCAGCCGAATAACGAGTAGAAGGTTGACGGTCTCTTGTAGACCACCTTAGTGGGACAAATGCAGGCATATCTATTAGTAACTCGGGATGAATATCCTCGTCCAACTCTACCTGCTCTTGATTATCAACATTATCGGCACCATGTTGTTCGTCATTTTGATTTTCATCTTCGTGATGTGATTCGGTATGCTGAGTAGGAGTAGGATCCAAATCAATGAGATCATCAGTGTACTGAGGAACTACCTGTGTCTTCTCAATATCTTTCAAACTCGGATCTTCCACAAACACAACATCACGACTTCTACAAGCTTCTTTAAAACTAGATCATATAACATGTATCCAAACTCATCTTGCCCATAACCAAGGAATATACACTGTTTGGACTTCACATGAAGCTTTGATCTTTCATCTTTGGGAATATGCACAAATGCTTTGCATCCAAAGACCCGCAAATGACGATACGAAACATCTTTGCCGCTCCAAACCCTGTCTGGAACATCATTATGCAAAGGAATACAAGGAGTAAGATTAATAACATGTACCGCTATATTTAAAGATTCTCCCCAAAAGATATTAGGCAACCTTGTGTGTGAGAGCAAACACTTAAACCTTTCAACCAAAGTTTTGTTCATCCATTCTGCTAAACCATTCACCTGTGGTGTCTTAGGAGGTGGCCTTTGGTGTCGTATACCTTTCTCTCTACAATAAGCATTAAAAGGACCAATGTATTCACCTCCATAATCTGTACGAATACAGTTGAGCTTCTTCCCAGTCTGTCTCTCAACTAAGGCATGAAACTGCTTAAACATATCAAATACTTGATATTTAGACTTTAAAGTATAAACCCATACCTTCCTCGAATGATCGTCTATAAATGTGACAAAATATAAGCAGCCCCCCAAGTGTTCTAGTCTTCATAGGAACACATACATCTGAATGCACCAAGTCAAGTATACTTTCTTTTCTATGAGGCGTGTAGGTTCCCTGGACGGATCACACGAGATATCCCGATATACACAGGTGCGGAATCCCTGTATAGATCGTTACGGACGTAGAACACAAACACACGAACACACAAATACGATACGAACAAACACACGTTATATTAATAACTCAACACGTGATATAATCACAGTTACAGACTCTCGACCTCACGTCACTTGACTCACGAACAATAACTGACTTACACCAACTACTTCAACTACAAGCTGTAACCTATATAAATACACGACAACTTCGCCTCAGGCGAAGTTGTCCATAACTTCGCTTGGTTAACAAGTTCGCCTAAGCGAACTTGTCAACAACTTCGCTTGGTTAACAAGTTCGCCTAAGCGAACTTGTCAACAACTTCGCTTTAAACAAACAAATACATAAACAATATTACAGACTCGATTACAGACATTTGACATATGAACTACTGACATTTATGCACCAACAGACTCCCCCTTGGCAGTAGCTTCATATCTTGATCTTTCAGCTCTTGTCTCGTAATCCTGTAACTTCAAGCGTGCACTCCTTCTCTAACGCACACCGACACAACCCTTTGATATTTCCTTGCTTCATCCTTCCAAGCAGGAATATAAAAGATCTTTTTCTCGTTAAGCATCTTCAGATCAGCTTGCGATAAGTTAACAAGATGCATCGGATCGTAAACTCTAAGGATCTCTTGTTCATCCTCATCTTCCATCACTGCCTCCGCTGTCTCACAATCAACGAACCACCACTTTAGGTCTTTGAGCACATCCTTGGGCATAAGCTTCATCGGTACTTCTTTAAGGCACCGGATTGGTTTATACTTCATAACCATCCAAGGCTTTCCATCAGCTCTCAAACCTCTATCCTTGTCTTCAACAAGTTTCCCTTTCTGTGGTTTCAACAGCTCAAACTTCTTTTCCTTTATGCTCTCTTTCCATACGATTTTCCCTATGACTCTAGCCATATTATCATCACTTCGATTGATCAACCCCAATCTGGCTAAGTCTTTAACCTCACATTCAGGCAGTGTGTTTAACGATCTCAACATTCTTCTAAGGTACTGAACTCCATCATATCGTTTAATCACGAAGAGCCGCAACTGCTCATCATAAATCCAGCATATAATCCCTTTCTTTGCTTCAGCATAGCCCTTAATATTGTAACTCTTTTTGAACATGGTAGGGACTGCCGGTTTCTTCGTTTTGACGAACCATTGAGCGTATCCTTCCTTCCACCTCGGCTGCTCTTCCCATTCAGTATCTTCAACTGCCGTCTGATCACCCATATCGGCCTTCTCAACCTCTGGAATGTCATGTTCGACATTTTCCTCTACTATCTCTCCTTCCTCAATCTCATTCTCAATCTCAATCTGCTCACCGATCTTCTCAATCACATCACTCGGCAGCACATCCTCATCAAACAATATATCATCGCTGAACATATCATCATCTAGTTCTTTCAACGCATCAATCACGTCATCATCTATATTCTCATCATCAACCAACACCACATCATCACCACCAGAACCACCAGCCGCGTCGGCAGACTCCCCCTGAGTTGTGGAAGTACCAAGAGCTTGAGAAGTTCTTGGCAGCTCACCACCTGCATCTTTCGATGCATTGGGATCATCGTCTCTGTCGTTTCTCTTCTTCGTCCTGAGCTGGTCGCCTTTACAGCTCATCTCCCCCTGAGATGCCAAGAACTCCTTCAAGGCATCTATAATTTTCCCATGCTCAACCAGGAGGGATGACTGTAGTTGATTTGCTTCTACTAGGCGTTGAATAGTCTTAGATTGCTCTGCCACGATCCGCTCTAGTGAAGCTATTCTCTCTGAGTCTGAAGTTGGCGTAGGCGAGACATCAGAAGCAGGCGTAACCGCAGGTGGTACCATACCTGATAACCCTGCAGTAGTGACGACCGTTGACTCTACAAATCGTGCAGCAACCACCGACTGAGTAAGCGTTTGAGGTGGTAGAGACACAATCTCCGGAGTCGACATCTGGATAGTAGTGGTAGATGGAATGCCAGCAGATGATGTAGCCACCACGGGAACATCCGCAGCGCTTGTAACCTGTACAGAAGTAGGAACGATAGACATACCAGACAGTGCAGCCGGAGCGAAATGTACCATCCTTGAAGTCTCTCCAGCTCCCATACCTGCACCTGTCCTTTCCCGTCTTGAACGTCGTATCAGCTTATGTATATCTTCTTCCTCTTCTGACTCATCATCATCCTCCGTCCTCTTTCTCTTCCCAAACGTTCTCTCTCTAGACACCATCAACCGTCTCCCCTCATTCATAATCTCATCCAAA
The DNA here is from genome assembly GCF_021521415.1 of Bidens hawaiensis. Taxonomy (NCBI): domain Eukaryota; kingdom Viridiplantae; phylum Streptophyta; class Magnoliopsida; order Asterales; family Asteraceae; genus Bidens; species Bidens hawaiensis. The sequence continues at coordinate 242,765 of NW_027493111.1, forward strand.
TCTGAGTCAGCCATCGACGTTGCTGCTCTAGTAACACTCACACCCGAACCTTGTGCAGCAGAGACCTGCACCTCTTCCAGCGGATCAACTCGGTCCATATCAAAGTAATCTTGACCACCAAATACTTCATCAAGATCAATATTCTCCTCAGCCGTCACAACAGGCACAGCAGATGCAGCTTGAGTTGCTCTTGCCTGTCGCGGTTGAGGATCTTTGAACTCGTCCCCACCAGCAGGAACATACTCTGGGTTGATTAAAAACCCAAACAGTGGAGTATGCCTTAGACGCAGCTCAGGCTTGCTCCTCGCACTCGAAGTGCGGCATTGAGCGAAGATACGCTTGCTCACAGATTCCACATATCTGATTGGTCGTCTCTGAGGTAGATTCGGAGCCACATGGTTCAATATCATCTGGATGAAACGTGGATACATAATGAACCGCTCACGAGCCATCGCCCTCCTCTGTCAGTCAATCTCGTAAAAGACCATCTGACTAAAACTATAGCGTTTATTGTAAGTCAGTGCAGTCATTGCGGACTGCATGGTCGCACCCATACCGTCAGTGCCCGCCTTCCTCCCAGACATGCAAACTATCATAACGTGCATGAGGAAGCGCCACTGATCAAGCAGAAAACCCTTCCGTCTCTGTGTATCGCCTAATAGACCAGAATAGCCCATTCGGAGAAACGCTCCATCACGAAACGGAGCCACAAACTCAGTTGGGTCGTCCCTCGTCTCTTCTCCAAACCGTAACGCCACTCGGATCTGTTCAGAATTGAACCGAACCTCTTGACTGTTCACAGTCGCTCGCATGACCGGGGGCTCAACACGACAATCGTATTCTACCGTCTGCCAAAAGTCTTCGATATTTGGTAAGGATATCGGCAGAGTCGTCGTGATAGCATGAAAAATCCTCGAGCGTATGAGGAAAGTAATAATCTCGCGGTAATCCTCCACGCCGCTCGCTTCCGGGTCAAGAGTGATGTACATATTGTGACCCGGGAAAAATTGCCTCTGATTGTCACCGTCATCTCCTCCAGCACCTCCAGCACCGGCAACAGCAGCCATCTCTGCAACAAGCGAACCAAGTTAGATAAACATTAAAGCATAACACAAGTTCGCTTATTACCATGAGCGAAGTTGTGATAAAGACTGTATAGGCGAAGTTAAAGTTTGGGCGAAGTTGGGAACAACTTCGCTTCAGCTTTAAGTTCGACTAAAAATTATTAAGTTAAAAAGGTTCCAGGCGAAGTTAAAGTTGGGGAGAAGTTGGGAACAACTTCGCTTCATCTTTAAGTTCGCCTCACCACAACATCGCCTCAGGCGAATTTAAGTTTCAGGCGAAGTTGAACGGATAACTTCACCTCAGGCGAATTTAAGCTCCAGGCGAAGTTACGGATAACTTCGCCTAAACCTTAACTTCGCCTGAATCTGAAACGGCGACAGTAAGGTTAATCGAAATCCGGAAAACCAGTGTTTCGATTAACTTTGACGATTGAGGAGGCTCAAACACATGATTTTTATGATAACCAAACGACCAGGTTGCACATGAACACGTAAAAGCTTGTTTTGAAATCGGGTATAGGTTTCGAACGTCCGAGGTCGTTAACCGGGTGTCGAAACAACCTAGGAATGACGACATCGAACATCGAGTATAACATATAGAACCCGAACACACATTGAACAATGAATGAAATCGGAAACAAAAGGATAATCGGATGAAAATCGGATAAGTTCGCTGTGTGAATAAGTTCGCTGATATTCAAATAATGAACAGTTTTGACCCTTAAAATCCTTTATATAGGGGCGGAGTTATACAGGCGAAGTTACGGATAACTTCGCCTAGGCGAACTGTTTAACAACATCGCCTATATTTACAAAATCAAACCTTATAATTTGAACATTTTTCAATTAACTCTTTAAAACTTCCCTTTAAGAAATAAATGACATGATCAATTCTAAGTAACCAGTTAAAAAATCATAAAACTATCTAAGTACAAAAACTTTAAAAATTTAAAGTATAAGGGATCAAATTTCAGTCTAGTTAGGGACTACCACGTTTTAGAAAAGATCCGAACAGGAATCATACTAACTACGTGACTGTCACATAGATCCGTGTTTAGCTGTATTATGACATATAGAGACAGGTTGTAAGCAGGTATAACTTAAAGTGGTTTTCATCGTGTCTGTGATACGAGTTAGGTTCGATTAAGCCTCAAAATTTAAGTGGGCAATAACTCAGAGATTTTGATGCCTCCTATCTATCCTCAAAGCGTATTTGGCTTTCCCCAAGTCACCCCGAATTGACTTCGACCCTTAGTGTCTGATTAAGTTTGTAATTACTCTTCATCTGCTTCCCGTTCTTCTTCTTACTCTAAGATTGAGAAGTCTTGATATGTTGAACTCTAAAATGTTTCAAAAACTCATATATATATATATTTTTTTTTTTTAACATTTACATAGACTTCAGAGTAGTAACCAACTGCAAGTCCCGAATCTGGATCAATGCAGTTTCTTGAAACTTTATCTTCACGGGAATCAGAACACTTACGGGCTCGTGTATGACTGGGTAATCGCTTTTCTGTCTATCATTCGGAAAGATAAAAATGAAGACAGGCAAAACTCTTAAGGAGTTTCCACGTAAAATCAAGTAAATTTAGTTTGTATCACGTCTACTTTTACGCACCATAAAAAGTTACCTTGACATACAATGACTGTCCTAAAGCCTTTTAAGCCTAATAACTTCACTAGTTAAGCACACAGAATCAGTATAACTATCATTTTCCAAGGTTGGGTCAATTTTCTGTTAAACATAGCAAATGAACTTCTTACGAAGTAGTAGACTTGAAAGGTAATTTCATTTCCCCATTTTTTTAAAAATTTTAACATTAATCGCCCCGACCAAAACGAAGTCTTCAGGTAAACGGCTATCCCGAAGATCCAATGGATCAGCTGGACCGACCACATACTAGTATGTGTCCTTATAACTAAGTATGATCGACTAATTTTAAGCGAAAGAATGAAAACTCATCATAAACCGCCCCGGTCACAATCAGTAATCTGGTTAATGGCTATCCTCAAAATCTACAAGTAGAAAATGAGGACCAAAACATATCCGAAGACAAGTCCTTCAAACTGATGTAACCGACATATTTTTAAGCGATAGTGACCTCTTTTTTTTTTTTTTTTTTATTTAAATATTACAAGAAAAGCATGGTTACTCGGGATTGGTCATCCCATTTAGCTCGATAAGGTTTTGAAATCTTGTTTTATCAAACGCTTTAGTCTAAAGATCAACGAAATTATCAAGCGTATCCACCTTTTCAAGCACTATCAGTTTCTTCTCAGCACAATCCCGTATGAAATGATGACGTATGTCAATATGTTTAGTTTTACTATGTTTCACGGGATTGTTAGTTACTGAGATAGCAGCTGTGTTATCAATGCAAATAGGAGTAAGTAAGAAATTCAGACCATAGTCGCGCAACTGTTGTTGTATCCAAAGAACCTGGGAGCAGCAGTTGGATGCTGCCATGTATTCTGCTTCACAGGTTGAAATTGCGACCGAAGTCTGTTTCTTGCATTGCCACGACACCAATCTGCCACCAAGAAACTGACATCCTCCTGTTGTTGACTTCCGACTCTGATTGCACCCACCATAATCAAAGTCTGTGTAGGCGACTAACTCCAAGTCTCCTCCTCTCGGGTACCACAACCCCAGCTTCGGTTTGCCCTTGAGATACCGCAAGATCCTCTTCACACCTTTCATGTGAGATTCCTTTGGGTTTGCCTGAAAACGAGCACAAAGACAAACAGCAAACATTATATCAGGCCTAGAAGCAGTTAAGTACATTAAAGAACCTATAATAGCCCGATACTGAGTTGGGTCCACATCTGCATCACCGTCTGACTCAGCACCCAATTTGTGATTGACGCAGATAGGAGTGTCGAATGGAGTGCTGTCCTCCATCTTGAATCATTTGAGCACATCATGGACATACTTGGTCTGATGAATGAACATCCCATCCTTCTTTTGATCAACCTGCAATCCTAAAAAGAAAGTTAGTTCACCCATAGCACTCATTTCAAACCTTTTCTTCATGACGGCCTCAAAATCTTGACACATGGAGACTTTTGATGCAGCAAATATAATGTCATCCACGTAGACTTGCACCAGCAGGAAGTCGCTTCCATCTCTTTTGAAGAACAACGTGCTATCAATTTTCCCTCTTTCAAAACCATTTTCGAGCAAGTAATCTGATAAAGTTGAATACCAGGCACGAGGTGCCTGATGTAATCCATATAACGCCTTGCTCAATTTGTACACGTGATCTAGAAAGTCTGGGTCAGGAAAACCCGGAGGTTGCTCAACATACACAACCTCATCAACTTTCCCATTCAAAAACGCACTCTTCACATCTAGCTGAAATACCTTCATCTTTTCATAAGCAGCAAACGCCAAAAACAATCTTATGGCTTCCAACCTGGCGACAGGAGCGAACACTTCATTATAATCAATCCCCTCTTATTGATTAAAACCTTTAACGACTAGCCTCGCCTTATTCCTTATAATGATCCCCTTATCATCTCTCTTGCACTTAAACACCCATTTTGTGCCTATAGCATGCACATTCTTTGGTTTTTCAACCGAAGTCCAAACTTCCATCTTCTCGAATTGAGCCAACTCTTCTTGCATGGCTTCGACCCACGAGCTGTCCTTTAAAGCCATTTGATAATTCTTCGGTTCAATCTGGCTTATAAAGCAGGTGTACAGGCATTCATTGATTATTCCTGTCTCCTTAATGCTTGTGTAAACACAGGTGTGCTCATCCAAGCTACGTCTTGTTTGTACACCGGAGGACACATCACCAATCACATTCTCCAAAGGGTGATCTTTATGAATTCTCGTGGTCGGAACAGAACCGACATGCAAATTGTCTTCCAAGTTAGAAGAGAGCTCGTCAATGGTTGTTTCATGCTGAGAGTGAAATGGATTGTAAAATTCTTCTTCAGTCGAGGCAGCAGGGGTACCTATAGTGTTTGATGAGGAAGGTTGACATTTATCAATCAGCTGTCTTTGTAATAGAATGTCGTCCTCATCAAGGATCATCTTCGTTGCAACTCTCTCTTCTTCTTCAGCAATATCCAAAAACGGTACGTTAAAAGACTTGAAGAGTTTAACATAGTCGAAAAACTCAGCAGGTCCGTTGCTTGGTTTTGGCGGTTGGTAACTTGTGATGTCGGTGTTACACACCACCTCAACCTTGCTGGTCGATGTATTGAAGACACGTCTGTTAGGAGTCCCAACAACATAACCGACTAAGATTCCTTCATCGGCTACTTCACCAAATTTAGAATTTGTCTTCAAAATCGAACAAGGGGACCCGAATGGTTCAAGACCACTCAAATTGGGCTTTCTCCCATGCATAAGCTCGTAACACGTTTTATTAAGCCTCTTAACTGTTAAGACTCTGTTCAGGACATAACAGGCTGTAGCAACAGCTTCAGCCCAGAACACCACAGGAAGCCTCGAGTCAGCCAGCATTGTTCTGGCTCCTTCTATTAACGTTCTATTCTTCCTTTCAGCCACTCCATTCTGTTGCGGTGTATACGGAGCGCTGTATTGGTGTTCAATCCCTCTCTGAAGGCAGAAGATCTCCATCTCAAAATTCTTGAACTCCGTTCCATTGTCACTCCTGATGAACTTAACTGTTTTACCCATGACGTTCTCAACTTTGGTAATCAAATTCTTCACCATTTGAGCCGTCTCATCTTTCGATTTCAGAAAATATACCCACGAATATCGCGAGTAGTCATCAGTGATCACCAAGCAGTAAGAAGTACCTCCTAGACTTTTTGCATATACGGGACCGAAGAGATCCATGTGAAGCAATTCTAGAGTACTGGCAATAGAGTTGACCTTCTTGGTGAGATGGGATTTCTTGTGTTGCTTTCCCTTCTTGCATGCTATACATTTGTCTTCAAAGTTAAAACTTTTCAAGGGAACGCCCATCACAAGTCCATTCCTGACAATGTGGTTCATCTTCCGAAGATGAATGTGCCCCATTCTCCTGTGCCACAGTTCGGATTCCGATTCGCTTGCTTTCGTCATTAAACATGATTCTTCCGTGGCCATTTCAGTAGACCTCATATCCATCACATAAGTATTTGTATCACGTGGAGCTTTCATCACTATCCACTCGTCTGGTATCTGAAAACCAGGCTTCAACACGATCACCTCATTCTTCGTGAAATGAACAGTGTACTCCTTATCACAAATCTGCGACACACTCAGCAGATTGTGCTTCAACTCTTCTACAAAGTTCACATTCTCAAGAGTCATTTTTCCTTTTGACACCGTTCCTCTTCCAGTAATTTTGCCTCCACTTTCACCGGCAAAGCTAACTCTCGCTCCTTGAACAGGTTTTAAGTCGTGCAACAAGTATTTGTTACCCGTCATGTGCCGGGAACAGCCGCTATCTACAATCCAAAGATTGTGGGCAGCCCTGTTCAACTGTTCCTGCACAATAAAGCAAAATATTAGAATTTTGGGACCCAAGACCAATTGGTCTTGGATCTATACATCCCGAACTTTTGCTTTTCACAGTTAGTATTCGTATAATTTCTGTAAGCCCTATTAGGAAACCACCTTGGAGATTGAGTGTGGGACCTTCCAAACCTAAGTGAATTGAAAGAATTATATCTTGTGGTTTGGTTATTTGCATTGTAAAACTGAGGTTTGTTTCTGTGAAAACCTGAATTAGTTACATTTCGAAATTTTGAATGGTTTTCATTTTTAATAGTATTAGTCTTATTCTCAGTTTTAATAGGCCTCACACCTCTGAATCTCGGCGTCAGAGGGCAATCTGCAACAAGATGTCCTAACTTATTACACCTAAAACAACACCTATGCTCCATTTTCTTTTCAAAGGTTGTTTTGGATGTCGAGGCTGTGTTACCGGCCGTTCGTCTCACATAAGGTGGGACGTACGGGTTGAGTGGAGTACTCTTTTTATAAGTTTTATCTTTTTCTCCACCAGTGGGTAACACTACCTTCTCTTTTGTCTTACCCGATTCGGACAACTTATCCGAATCTGATGAGACTGGACTCGTAACAGAAATTTTCACACTTGAAACAGGCGAACTCGTTTCACCACTACTAACACTTGGTTCTTTACTCGTAACCTTGATTGGAACTGTCTGAGGAACTTCAAAATCAACAGATTTCTGAACACTAGGGTTATAAGTATAATTGTGGTTATAAGGTGGTGGAACCTCGTGATAACCAATTCCTCCCCTCTTCGCAGAGGTACCGTGATCACTAACAAGGTGATCAAGAATAGCTGAGGAATTTCTGAACTGCTCAAGTTTTCGGTTCAGTTCCACCACTTTCACCTGGTGGTCAGCAATCTGTTTTTCTCGTTCAGCAATAAGTTTGGTCTTTTCTTCCAAAACCTCATAACTTAGATCAATCACTTCAATTTTTTCAGCAAGTTTTGTTTTTAAGCTTTTAACATCTTTTTCACACGCTTTTATTTTAATTTTGTAACCGTTCTCTCTTGCTTTCATAAAGTGATGATCTTCTTTAAGAGTTTTAAATTCAGCATCTAAACGAACATACTGATCAGTTATGGTAGCAAGTTGCTCAGACAAGTTCTCACATTTAGTACATATAGGTTTAGAACATACCTCGGAGGACTGGTCCTTGAGATCTGCCATGAAAGCTTTTTCCTCTCCAGTAGCTTTCACTTCTCCGGTGACCTTCTCACATTCTTCACTCTCAACCTTAGCCATATTTGCCTGCTCAAAAGTTTCATCCGAATGCAGGTTCCAGTTGTATTCACCTGCTTCTCTAGACATCATGGCACTGAAATCTTTACTACTCCCATTGTACTGTGCAGACCTGCCTTGACCACGTTCAACTCTCTTGTTTCTGCACTCTTTAGCAAAGTGGCCGTTTTGTTGACAGTTATAGCACCTCACCTTAGTCTTGTCGAACCCAGGCCTGCCACCAACAAACTTTCTCCCTGTCTTCCTCATAAACCTCTTCACCCTCCTCACAATCATGGCCATCTGCCATTGTAGATCCATCTCTTCCATATCATCAGCATCTATCTGGTCATAGTCTTCATCCAGCATCGCTGGATCAACAACCTTCCCTTGGATATAGTTCTCATATGAAGCAATAAATGAAGCATAGAGGCCAAACTGCTCTTCAGCAGATTTGACGCTCATTGGCATTTTAGAGTAGTTATTGCTTGAAGAACTTGAAGAGCCACTACTCTGGCTTGCTGTCTGTTTAGTACCACTTGATCCACCGGCTACAAAGCAAACATCCCCATTTGAGTTTACTGACACATGCCCCTCCTGTGAAGACTTGGCACCCGACTCGCCCTTCGAGTAGTAGGCGGCAGAATCAGTCTTTGAACTTGAATTGGAGTTTACTTTAGCACCGTACATGCCTGGATCTTGAACCTGATCCATAGATGTTTCTTTTCTTACCATATTAAGCTCAAAAGTTCTGAGCTTGTTGACAGTGGTTTCAAGATCATAAGTAGGGAAGTCCTTGTCTTCCCTCATCAGTACAGTATACATCTCCCATTTTGGTGGGAGGGCATCGAGAAGCTTCTCAACTATTTCTTCTTCTCGGTAGGAAATAGAATAGTTGCTCAGCTCAGTCATTAGATGATAATATCGGGTGATAATATCATCTAGAGATTCGTTCTTCAAAAATTTGAAGACGGAAAACTGAGTTTTGAGCAATTTGATTTTTGAAGCTCGAATTCCTACATTCCCTTCAAATCTGTTCTCAAGAGCTTCCCAAAGCTCTCTAGCTGATGTGTATTTTCTGAATGTATGGAGGATCTCCTGTGGAAGAGCCATTGTGATTGCAGCATGGGCGTTGCTCTCGGCCTCATACATCTTCTTCTCTTCCTCTTCCATCTTACTGTACTTTTTGATCTGGTCCCTACCTTCGTACTCCATTACAGGTGGAATATAGCCATCTTGGATGCACACCCACATTTTCGCATCCTGGTACTTTACATATTGGATGAACCGATCCTTCCATGCGACAAAATCGGTTCCCTTCAGCAACCTTGGGGCCTTTGTAGCTGACCCCGCTTCAACTTCCATCTTTACAAGCTCCGAGATGTTGATCGACGACATCCTTCTTGAAGAGAAGAAACCTGAAAAATAAATTTTTTTTTTTTTTAATAAAGTATTGTAGGCGAAGTTAAGAATAACTTCGCTTAAGTAATAACTTCGCTGGATCTTTCTTAAATTCGCGTGACTTGGCGAAGTTGAGAATAACTTCGCTTAGGGTGAGCGAACTTAGGAAGTAGGCGAACTTGAAGAGAACTTCGCTGAGTTAGGCGAACTTGAAAAAGTAGGCGAAGTTGTGAATAACTTCGCCTCTCCTTATATCTTCGCCGAAACCCTACGTATCCTGACGGCAACTTCGCCTGATGAACAACAACTTCGCCTGACGAACAACACAGTTTCTGCAGATCTGTAAAACGGATTTTAACGAGGTTTTTGACGGTTTAAAGGCTTGAACACACTGGTAGGAGGTTAGAATGAGCAAAAACACCGAAAACACGTCCCGCGAAAAGTCGAAACGGGACGAATTCTACACCCGCGTGAATATCCCGAACCACACAATCGAGCAAAAGCTCTAATACCAATTGTAGGTTCCCTGGACGGATCACACGAGATATCCCGATATACACAGGTGCGGAATCCCTGTATAGATCGTTACGGACGTAGAACACAAACACACGAACACACGAATACGATACGAACAAACACACGTTATATTAATAACTCAACACGTGATATAATCACAGTTACAGACTCTCGACCTCACGTCACTTGACTCACGAACAATAACTGACTTACACCAACTACTTCAACTACAAGCCGTAACCTATATAAATACACGACAACTTCGCCTCAGGCGAAGTTGTCCATAACTTCGCTTGGTTAACAAGTTCGCCTAAGCGAACTTGTCAACAACTTCGCTTGGTTAACAAGTTCGCCTAAGCGAACTTGTCAACAACTTCGCTTTAAACAAACAAATACATAAACAATATTACAGACTCGATTACAGACATTTGACATATGAACTACTGACATTTATGCACCAACAAGGCGGATGCCTATGAAAAGAAAATCTCTTTTGCTTACCATTCATACAATGAGAACACCTCTTCAAATGAGCATCTTTCACACCGGACAAGGCATCTTTCTTCAATAAAATAGACATCCCTTTTTCACTCATGTGAGCAAGTCTCTTGTGCCACATATCACTCACATCAGAATTCGTCAATGATTTAACCAAGTTTCTGGAAATCTTTGGATGTGCCATGTATAACTTTGAAGTTCTTTCACCTCTTGCCACGATCAACGAACCACAAGTTAGTTTCCAAATTCCACCACCAAAGGTACTGTGGAAACCATCATCATCTAATGTGTCTGCGGAGATCAAATTAAGTCTAATATCCGGAACATGTTTCACCTCCATCTTAGTATCAAACTTCAAGCAAACATCCCCAACACCAACGATCTTTGATAGCCCATTATTACCCATCTTGACATTCCCAAAATCACCAGGAGTATAAGACGAATACAAATCCCTTTATGATGTCACATGACAAGTAGCACCACTGTCAACAACCCAACTTGAATCATCACGTGCAATGTTCACCCTATCATAATCACAACAAATATGAAACTCTTCGGTGGTAGTGTTAGTTTCAGAAGTACCTTCATCACCGTCATCTTTCTTGTAATTGTTCTTTTTATTGTTGTAATTAGTCTTCTTGTTCTCCTGTTTCAGTTGTCTGCAATATTTTATTGTGTGCCCTTTTCTACCATAATGATGACACTCATAATCTTCAAACTTCCCTCTAGACTTACTGCGGTGCTTTGCTTTATTACTCCGACCTCTACTATGGCTTCTTCCCCTACTTTCGGTAACCAAGGCATCTGAATGTGAAGAGGAACCTTGTGACTTTCTTCTCATCTCTTCATTTATAATACTACATTTAGCCAATTCCATAGTAAAAATATTGTTTGCTGCGGAGTTGGACAACGATGTCCTAAAAGTCTCCCAAGAATCCGGTAACTTACCAAAAAGCCACAAACCTTGTATCTCGTCTTCAAACTAAATACCCATACCTGCAAGCTGATTAATAACACCCTGAAAAACATTCAAATGATCAGTAGCAGGAGTTCCATCACGGTATTTCAAGTTTATCAACTGTTTATTCAAGAACAACTTATTGTTCCCGGTCTTCCGAGCATACAACTCTTCAAGCTTGGTCCAGAGAGTACGAGCATGACTATCCCCGCTAATATGGTTCAAAACATTATCATCAACCCATTGACGAATATACCAACAAACCTTTCTATGCAAAATATTCCACTCTTAAACAGTTTTATCTTCAGGTTTATCGGTACTAAAAACAGGCAAATAATAATCCTTCACATAAAGAAGGTCTTGCATCTTACCTTTCCAAACATGATAATTAGAACCATCCAAATTCATCATCCTAACTGTATTATCTTCCATCGTTCAAACAAGTCTTAACCCAAGAACAGGAGCCGAAGCTCTGATACCACTCAGTTGGGAAAAACGACCACCTAGCCACGAAAGGTAAACAAAAATTGCCGAATTAATCTTCGTTTGGCTAAACTATTTCCCGACCCGAATGAACCAATGAGGATGCAAACGAATAGGGTATACTAAAAGTAAATATGACACTATAATTTTAGCGTGGAAACCTTCTCAAGATGATAGTAAAAACCACGAGACTACTAGAGCCGCTTCAAATCCATTATCACCAATAATAGCAATACAAAGTTCTTCTCTATGTGAAACTAGAGGCATACACAAATCAACATATACTTGGTACAAACTAACATCAAGTATATGGAATCAAACTACAAAAGAATACGAGTAAGAGGTATCACCAATGAGAGAATGAATTAATCTCTGGTACGTCTCTTATCTTCAAAAAACACCAGAGGAATAAAACACCAAAACTTACTTTCTCTTTGTCTCTGATGTATTCAGCAGTAGCAAAGAAAAACCACACCAAAAACCTTGTGTGCTTTCGGAAGAATTATGAATGTGTGCACAAACAAAAAAACCTTTATACTTTGATTTGTATTTTGAAGCCCACGTAAAGGGGTTGTGCACACAAGGCCCAAACCAAAAGCTGATTTGTGTGTATAAGTGTATGATCTGCTCACCCGTAAAAACATATATTCTTTTCGTTTTCTTTTTTTTCTTTTATTTTTCTGTTATTAATAATACAATAATAATAATAATAAAACCCATGTAGGATACATATTTGTTGGGTTTTCTCATGGGCAAAAATACCCCAACACATAGACGTATAACAGTATAAAAACAAAACTTTAAGGGGCGGCTACCACCCACCAGCACAAGTAGGTCCGTCCCAAAAAAAATCGCAAGTTAGGTTTAGGTTATATGAATCGGGGAGAATCAAGAATTAGAACGTAGTTGTTGGTTCAGGCCCCTAATGAACACACACAACACTCGTATGTATATGTAAATATGGAATGAAGAAAGAACACAAAGAGTGAAAAGCTTGATGTACTATAATGATAATAGAAGGTACATTATAAACTAAAACAAAGATGGCTATTTATAGCCTTTTCAGATACAACGTGGAAACAAAATATTAATAAAATGCCTAATCTTTCTCCTAAAGAACCGGACTTAGATGACTAAATCATCCAAACATGCACTTGCTATTGAATTGGTAAAACACCAACCACTTAATCCATTATTAACAACACGTGCAGCTCCTACTCTTTTGGTTAACCAAAACAATGTACAATTATCCATAAACATCACCCGTGACCTGATAACGTGCTAACCCACGAACGTAAACGAACCCGATTAACACAACAGTAGTATCTTCTTCTAAGTTTAAAAGGATAATTTTTGTTACAATTTGTAATTTTATAAAAGAAGGGGATTTATGTAAGTTAATTTATGGTTATCGATTACCGAGAGACTATGTATCCATCCTAGGTAAAAATATTATTGTAGTGAAATGGTTAGGTGTGTGTGCACGTAATCCTCCAGTATAACGATTGTTTCCTCCGTTACTACACAATTTTTGGCTTAACCCTTTTCCTTCATTTTGTGATTTCTTATGTTCTCAATCTTTACTTAAGGGAACCGGGCTGAGGCACGAGAGAACTAAAATGACTGAATTTTTTTTATTAGACTTTTGGTTGCTACAACTAAATCTTTAATATGCCTCTGATATATTGTATTGTGTTTAGGGTGCTACAGAACTTACGAACCGTATTCATCTTGAAATCCTCTTCACCTTTCCAAAAATCATATCCATTTCACCATTTGTCTCAATTGGTGGACAACATTGACAAGTATTGCTTTGGCGAGTTGAATTGTTTAACCTGCACATTCTTGTTTTATTTGTGTAAGCACTAAGCAACATTAATTCATACACACTTAAACATGTCAAACCGGTTTATATGTGATAAACAAGTTGTAAACATGTTAATTAGTTGCCTTTGTTAAAAATGGGTCAAAACGGCTTAGCGGGTTACCATGCTAAATTAAGCATAACCCGAACACGAGTTGTTTAAATAAACATGACACGTTTATTAAACGGGCTAAATATGGCAACCTAAAACCTTAATAACTTTCGTGTCAAGTTTCATGTTGTGTTAAAATTTTCAACACACGGTATAGTTAGTTACGCGTATCAAGTACAAATATACCAGCATATGACACTATTCAATAAATCATGTAACATAAGATATAAGAGCATTCACAGTAGCCTCTCCATCCTCATACTTGTAATTTCACTAAAAATCACAATACCCTAAATTTGTCTCTTATTTTTAAAAGAACACCCACATCTCATCCCCCGTAAGGATTCAATTAAATAATATTTATTTATTCTATCTTTATTACCTTTCTGTTTTCTTAACTCACGTACAGTCACTTTTAAAAAATATAATACACAACTATATGGGGGTGTATAGTATAACCCCAAATTTGAGTGTTTGATATAGGATCCCACATAATTTGGGGGATGAGAAATGGGGATTGGGTTGCTGATGTAGAACTAAAAATACATGTTTTTAATAATTTTCCCTAAATTTTGGGTATGAGGATAGGAATGGAGTGTCTGTTCTGAATGCTCTTAAGATAGCATGTATAATGTAATTATTATATGAAAATACAAGCCTTTAAAACATTTAACAATGAATGCAATCAAATAATTACTATCTTATGAATAATAGTCTAATTGCAAAATGGCGGTGCCTTCTAAGAACTGCGGAAAACTGGTTTTGGGGTAGAGTAATAAAAGTGATCTTAGACTCCAAGAACATGCACCTACAATCTGGATCTTCATAATTTCATGCGTGGACTTGTGGGGAATGGGGGAAAATCTGCATCTAGATTGGCGCGTGGCTATGCTCTGTTCCACTAGAAACCAAATTCCCACGCCTGTTTGCAATAGTTAGACACAAAGACTGTTCGGTAGCCGATTGTGTTAATAGGGTTGGCTACACGACTGTGTGGGATTGGAGCTGGTCTAGACTTCCAAGCAGTTTGGAGGAGATAAATGAGCTACATGAATGTCACAATTTAATCACATAAGTTAGTATCACCAACAATGAAGACGTGTGGGTTGGGTCATTTGATACCGATGGACTTTTTTTTTGTAAAGTCGGCTAGAAGGTTGTAGGAAAATCAATCATCAGTGAATGTGTCTTGCCCGTATGAATGGATTAACTGGATTCCGAAAAAGGTAAACGTGTTTGGTTGGAAATCTCAATGGGAAGAATAGCTATAAAAATGGCTCAACGTGCATATGGGAACCATGGTGTGATTTTTAGTAAAGCGTTAGAAATGCATTTATGTAACAAAAGTATAAGAGATTACCAAGTTGAAATGGTAAAACTTAGTAAAGCATTACAAATGCATTTTTTTTTGTAGTTACTTTATGTGTAACTTATAAAAAATTAAATAGATTCCCCCTTTATTGTAGCCTGATGGTCAATTGGTCAGATAAAAACTTTACGCTCTAGTGTACATGGAGCTATTCTTGTAATAAGAGATCAAGACCATCACATGGAAGCTTTAGAAAAAGATAATATTAAGTTTATTAAATTACATAATTAATGTTCCCACTCAAATGGTATTAACTATTAAGTTGCAACATACATACATTAAATTAGCTTTTAAATAATGCCCATCTCAGTATAATTTTAATTAATTTGATTGTTATACTTACGTTTGAACTGTTGTTGGTGGTAATTAAATTTATATGAAAATTTTACTTGTACCAATGGAGTTACGTTTGATGGAATTCCGAATGTTGATAACGGTGGCATGTCTAATAGCCATTGCTGTATAATTCATGATCATTCACGATTGCAAGCCAATATATATGATAAAAAAATGCAATGACACCAACTGTACATGGTTTTCTTCTATATGATATTTCTTTAAACATAAGCACAAGGATGTGTTGATTCTCAAAATTGCCATTAATTTCTAGAATTTCTCAAAGGAAACGGTGACAACCATCATTTTAGTAGAAAACTTGCATGTAAAGCTTTCTAACATGTTTCTGGTTATGATTATGCAGTTTCTGAATGATTGTGAAAACAAACGGAAGGATGTACTCTTACAGCTAATTTTGCCAGTTTTTTGATTTTGTATTTGGAATTCCAAAATTTGTGTTCTTTTGGCGTTGTTATGCGCGTATATATATAGTGACGTCATATCTGAAACATGAAATTTTTATATCTTATTGTTTAGGTTGCGATACTAGCTAGTCAAATGGGTTTAAAAGATCGATGCACATGGGGATGTAGTTAGTGATTGATTTGGAAGACAAGTCTATCGCTGAGATCCTAAACTCCATGGAGGTTACAAACGAGCATTTTTAGACTGCTCTCGGGACCAGCAATCCTTCTACTCTTTGTGAGACCGTTTTTGAAGTGCCCAAAATTATATAGCTAGAAAGACAACGGTGAACTCGAGAACGTTAAACGGAAGCTACAAGAGGTGGAAATTTTCAATAAGGCTCGTGAGCTGGCTCCTTGTGTCCTCTTTTTTGATGAGCTTGATTCCATTGCAACCCAGGGTTGTTCACTTCCAATTTTCTTCACTTTCTTCTATAACTACTTGATGTACGTATTTATTATGTGAATGGTCGAAGGAATGTTTGTGGTGCGGTGCAGCTGGCGGAGTTCTAAACCAACTTCTAACTGAAAAATGCTTGTGAGATGTTTGCTAGAGTTTTGTTCGGTTATTTACTTGACATTTTCATTTCACCAAACTATCTAAGTCATTGTGTTTTAGCAGTCAACGTCCCACTTGAACACTCGATGCATTATGATCCATTGAAATTGCCTCCAACCTTCCCTCGCCATTTTTTGTAGGTATATGAATTATACATGTGAATACGAAACCTCTTCACCCTTTTTGAAACTTCCCCACATTTTTGGCTCTTTTTTAAACAAATTTTGTTTTTTGTTTATAATGCAAACAAGAAATACTTATGACATTAAAACTCCCGGCCACCAGAAAAATATAAAACTAGTTAAGTGATTTTGGTGGTAAGTTAAAACGAATCAGGTCAAAAGAGTCCAACGCTTTAGGTTCCTTTGCAAAACTTGATGCCTTGATTTAGTTTATTATGTTTATACTTGGTTTCTCCCTTGTATGTTTTGGAATTGTTGGTTGGTATCCACAACATGGTGTGATTTTGATGGGGGAAAAAAAGAGAGAAAGAAAAGAACCACAATTATGAGAGAACCCTAGTCCTGCAAAGGAGAAGTACAATGGCAAGGCAAGAAGCTTATGTGACGGAGGACCATGGTCTGGCAAAAGGCTTGAATGCGACGGCACGACTTTTGGCTTGTAAGTCACACGTAGCGTTTCAAAGAACTGTATTGTGGCAAGAGAGTGACGTTTAGAGCATCTCTTTAGAGAACCCTAATAAGAGGTTTCTAAAAATGATTGTGACTATGCTAGACCGAAAAAATATTTCATAAGAACTGAAACTAGAACTTGAACTTGAAACCAAATCTAGAAAATAAACAAAAATGAACTCCGAAATAAAAAATGAATAAAAACTAAAACATGGAAGAAACTGGGACTAAAGACAGGCGGCAGTGGCTTGCGGACATGTCTAAAGTTTATACCCAGTGAAGGCAAAAGTGGTGACGACTAGGGTTTACTATAGACAGAGGCGATGACGATGGCAGACAAGTGGTGGTGGCGGCGGCCAGGTGGTGGCGGTGGCGTTAAGGTGTTGGGTGTTGGTGGCGCTGGCGGTGGCGGTGGTTAGGTGGTGGTAATGAGAGAGTAGGGTGAAAGATGAATAAAATGAAAAAAAAGATGAGAGGTGAGAAGGAATGGTTTTCAGGAAATGAGATTCCATATGTAATAATTGATTCTATTTCATTAATCAACCAAACATTTAAAACCAACTTTTATAACAATAACCAAAGGTAGACTTATTCCCTAGTACAAGGTCAGCCCACAATCTGTGAATTTTTTTTAGTTGTATATATATACTAAAATTTCAACTTACCCATTAAATTTTGACACCGCCCCCTTAAAATTATTATATAGTGATAGTCAACCGAACACAAAAGTTTCCCGACCCTCACGAAAAAAGTTTCTGGTCCGCCACTCCACCACTGATTAAACCATAAACCGAACCCTATGGATCTCAAATCGATCGAACCAACTGATTTCCTTCTACTCTAATAGTTATATCAATTTCATCAGCACCCAATCATAAACTCGTTTGGCAAACTAGAGCAAGAAAATGATTCATTGTCCGTCAGTACATGGTCTAATGTACAAGTGACTAATACATCCAAGATAACTAGTGACCTATATTCATATGTTTGTCACAACAAACTCATGGTTCTGTAATTATCTATAATAATATTGTTGTGCACAAATCACCTGTATAGGAACAGTTGATGCAATAATTAACATGTAACTCACACCCGAATGGGAATACCGATCAATATACCTATAGATAATAATCACACCGAATGGCAACTTGTACCATGGCAATAAAAAGGTGTACATTTCTGTTCTTTGAGGAAGTGCATCGCTAATCGACTCAACTCACCTTTCACCCATGAAAGAGAGGTTAAAGCTTCTTCCAATAACGTTAAAACAACTTTTGCAACTATAGTACAATATCTGTAGCCATCTAAGTTACGTAGTACAAGTTACCCCTAGCAATATAATATATAGGATATTTCACGCTTATATTGAAAAGGTCACTATGATTTGCATATAATCAAATTTGTGTTGTCTTTAACTCAATTATTGCGACCTGTCAACCAGTTTAAGACTCGGTAAAACCCTCTGACTTATTTAGATAAATGAGTTAAACAAGTCATCATGTTCAACTTACACAATTTTAAGTGTGTTCGAGTTAGGGAGTTAGGGTTGATGTCTTTGACACAAGTAAACATACGACTCGTGTTCATATTCAATAATTTAACCTCCAAGCTAACATTTTTGCTATCCCTAGCTAAGGTTATTTCACCGAGTAGTAACCAATTGTCCAACTAACATTACTTTTTTGTTCATAAAATCACTCGACTTTCATTAGATGTTCAATGGTGTGAAACTCTTTTTAAATCGTTTAAGAAAAATAGAAGTAATTGACATTACTGGAACATATATCAATTTTGGTCACTATTTAGTAATTATTTTATTCCAAATTGACTTAAAATGAACGATTATGAGACTCGATTATTATATAGTTAAAAAAAAAAAACTTTCTTCAATACAACCCTTTCAAGTTTATTTAAATAAATAAAAATATATATATCTTAACTGCTAAATAGCAACTAGCATCTATGTAAGCCTAATATGAACAGGTTTACTAAAAACATAAAAAAATGCAAGAAATAAGAAAATATTGCCATGACTACACAATAATAATGCAAGAGTACCTTCCTAAAATTGGGACCACAGTACCTCTTGTATTGTACAATTTAGGCCCAAATTGATGCCTGATACAGTACAATCATCACAACTAAAGCTAGTTGTCCTGCTCACACTGCAATAAATCAATTAACATTCCATTAAGAGTGAGACAAGTAAACATTATCACTTCTTATCTAAAGGAACTTACCATTTCATTCTTAGAAAGTTTCAAAAAATTAATACATGTCTAACCTCAAACAAAATAATCATAAACCACATTTGACCACATGATGCTGTGTTGCATACGATTGTGTTTTGTTATAAAAAAACACGAAAAAGACGTTAATGTTTGCGAAAACGAATGTTTAGGACAATTGGGATTCTTTCTTTTTCTTAAATCTTTAAGAAACCATCACTTTTTAAAAGGAAAAGTCAAGTGCAACGGTATAACAAGTCAAATCGCTTATCTAAAGTACTAGATCTGGATGTTTAAATTAAAAAGAAAAGGGTGTTTGTTTCACGTAAAAAAAGTTTGCGACACAAGTACATACGTGTCATCACTACATTAGACAACAACATAGAATCAAATGGACCATTCAACAAAGTTTTCACCTTTGCAAGAAGCACTTTGTAAAGTTTAAAACTTTATGTAAGCGAAAGGGTACCTTTGTCATTGCACACCGAACTCTCTAATCACCCCTTCACGTGTGTATGGTCCCCACAAATGTAGAACTCGAAAGGTTGTCACTGAAAGGAAGAACAAGGTCGTCATGCGTTGGGTGACATTAAATTTATATAACAGCCATTTGGCTTAACAATGTTTATAAAACTAAAAACAATCAATAAGCATAAAGTAAGAAACATGGGCATCTAAATAGAGTCAAGGAAAGCAAAAGCTAAGCAATTTAGTGACCTTAAAGGACAACAAGTAGGTAGGGGCACACATATGTGTGTCTCCATCTAAAGAATACAAGGCGTTCATTCAATGCCACGAGTTATAACACTCGCGATAATGATTTCAAATCAATCAACATCCATGTTTAGATTCCAAATTCACCAAAGAGTAAAGATAAAGTGTTGTTCGTTAAAACCAAAGTCTTGAAACTAGTAATTGAATTTAAGGGCATATAATCACCACTTCTTAACATAAATCATTCCATGAGGTGGCCCAGTTGTAAGCGTTTGACTCCCTCAAGCAGATAGAGGTCTTAGTTTCAAATCAAGTCTTTTGCCTAGTCCTATTGGTTAAAGGGGTACTCTGAGGAGGGACGTGCAGTATTCTAGTGACGGGTTCTTAGGGATATATAAAAAAATAGGCTTGCTGGTGATAACATTTGTACTTGTTAAAACACTATGAAAATATAATTGGCCTTTATTATATGCCTATGAAAGTATAATTACGGTTGTAAATGAACAGAACGTTCAGCGAATCGTTACGTTTGAACTTGTTCGTCTAATAAATGAATGAACATGAACAAGGAATGCCATTTGATTACTTAAATGAACGAACATAAACATAGGTCTCGTTCGTTCAATTGTGGCCGTGAACATTTATTTATGTTCGTTCGTTTGCAATCATTCATTAAAGGTTATTCTATATTTTAAATTATGTTTGGGATTAAGAATTTTGTTTCTTGTTTGTTTTCAAGTTTATATATTTATTTGTGTTCATGATTATGTTGGTTTGTGTTCATTTATTTGTTTATGTTCGTCTGAGTTCGCTTATGAAATTAGCAAACAAACACAAACAAATCCATTTCCTTAATGAACGAACACGAACAAGAAATGCCATTCAATTATGTGTCCGTGAACTGTTTGTTTGTCTAGTAAATTCTTAGCAAACGAACATAAACAAGGTCTCATTCGGTTTGGTTAGTTTCATTTGCAGGTCCAAGTATAGTTAACAACATAAGTACTTACAGGCGTAAGCATAATTAATAACATTAGTACTTGTTAAAAGACTACCCTATGTTATTCCTAACTTCAAAGTGGTCCTCACACTCTTGTTTTCTACCCATCTCTTCACCTTTTCCTCTATCTTCATTCTTTCTATATATCCTCTATTCACACCGTTATAAAAATAATGGAAACAACAAAATCTGGAAGGGTAGTGAGAATCATGAACAATAATTTGAAAAATGAGATGATGGAAGATGATGAAGGCGATGATGATGAAACCTATGGTGAGAGTACTCAAAAGAAAAAGGTGACGGGAAAGAGGGGCTCGGGTAGTGGGAGTATGCAAGCTTGTTGCCAGGTAGACGGCTGTACTAATGATATGATTAACTGCAAAACGTACCACCGACGGCATAAAGTTTGTGAGGTTCACTCTAAGGCTCCAGTTGTTTTAACAGGCGGATGTCAACAACGGTTCTGCCAGCAATGCAGCAGGTAAAAAAACAATTTTTGTTTATATTTGACATTAAAGCAAAGCTACAATATGATAATTAGCATTCTACTTAATATTTAAAAAGTTAGCTCAAATATTTGTTAATGAAACAGGCACAAACAAACATGCCATAAAAGCAGAATCAATAACATTTAATTGATATTATGTCTTTTTAAATTTAGGCATGTAAATGAACTGAATGAACACGAATGGGACATGTTCATTCTTTAAGAAAATGAACGTGTCCGTGTTCATTTATGTTCGTTAACTGTATAAATGAACGGTTCACAAATGGAACTGAGCATAGATGAACGGACATAAACAAACATAACTGAGCAAAAACCAATTAAAGTAACTGGACATTAATCTGTGAGACCCAAAAAGTTAATAAACTTGACCAAATTTAGATGATGTTTTAATTTCATAAAAAAAGACTAAACTGTAATGAACCTAAAAATTCCACAAAAATATATAAACGAACAAAAAAACATAAATAAACAAATGAGACATGTGCTCATGTCCATTCGTTTAATTAAATGAACAAAGAATGTAGTTTGTGTATATAAACAAACAATCAAAATGTTCATGACCATAAAGAAACAAACGAGACATGTGTTCATGTCCGTTCGTGTAACTAGATGAACAAAGAATGTTGTTTGTGTTTGTTCGATTACTAAAAAACAAACTTCCTGCCAAAAGGTTCACAAACAGTTAGCGTTTAGTTCATTTACAGGTGCACTTGCTTAGAAAGCTTTTAAATTTCAGAAGTTCATGTAAAAAATATTGTCTTTTTCATAATTGTTACAATAATAGACTAAACTAGCTAAAATGGAAAAGGATATGTTAAAAGTCACACAAAGTGTAAGCACAAATTCACAATGCATTAATAAAGCCTTCTAAATCACTTAGATTCAAAAACGACAGATTTCATACTTGTAAATAACATATGGTGTTTACTCGTTTAAAACATCCGGTTTGTCTTTCATTTGTACTACTTTTGTGGTGATTTCTGCAGGTTTCATGACATAACAGAATTTGATGGTGCAAAAAGGAGTTGCCGTATGTGTTTGGCAGGCCATAACGAACGCAGGCGTAAAAGCACGTATGAGAATTATGGGGAAGGTTCTTGAACGTTCAAGAAAAAACAAGGTCCTTTATGATGAATGAAGGTGCATCATCACCAGTTAGTGATATCATAAGACTTATTATATATCGGTCGTGCTCTCTCCCTTCTGTCATTCCTATCTTTGCTATTTAAAAGTGTTGGTTGCTATATAAGTAAATATAAGGAATCTTATTAGAATATATTTATTTATATAACTATGTGTGTTTATGATCACTCTCTGGATGCAACATGCAAGTGGAGATAATATCAATGCTGAGAATCAAGTGCTTATTATTTAATAATTGATGGTGTGAATTTTTTTTAAGTGGTTGGTCAATCATCGTGTTGTTTTCTCTCTTGTTGATGATATGAGATTTAATATTGAACGTATTTCGACACGTTCTTTTGGTTGTTTAATTTTATTACAAGCATAGTCGTTAATAGCGAATAGTGACAAGCTACCTATACGCACATAGTGATAGAGATGAAATGGTAGGCGCTATTTGATGTTTAGCGATAAACGTATTACTGCATTAGAAAAAAAAATAGAGTTTTATTCACGAATTTTAAGTTTTACGATACGATTGACAAAGATTGGTGCTGTTTGGTCGATTAAAATGCTTAAAAACCTAACTGTCACTACTAAACATCAGATAGCGCTTCGCTACGCTATTCACGAAAGTGCTCGCTATGAGCGCCATAGCTATTAACAATTATGTTACCAAAGATAAATAAATAATTATTAAATTTGAGAATTAAAACATATGCGTTGTATAGACTTATACTGCTCGTTCTATAATACTCATATAAAAGCCTAGTGAAAACTACAGGCTGGAGTCTAGGATAGTGTCTGACTGATATTCACATCCCAACATTTCATCTATTGAACCCTAGCATAGGGTTTCTAGCCATAAGGTACCAAATTCTATCTTCTAGAACAGATAACAAATGAAACGATAGCAAAAGTTACAATTAAAGAAATAGATTTGAATGAAATATTGAAGAATTTAATTAAACCTAACCTTGATGTGATGTGATGTGATGACCGGCAATTAGCACTCTGAGATCTCCAAGCTGCTGCTTGTAACTCGTTTGGGTTTCAAGGTATTATCTATTTTGCAAGTTCAGAGAACGAGTAAGGGAGGGTGTTGGGGATTTGCTTAGTTTAGCCGATTATAACTACTCAAAAATTTAAAAAGCGTTTTGAGATTGTTTATTGTGTGATGAGATTAGTTAGGTGTCTTAGAGCATTCTAGCCCATTCCCTGCATATATTTGTGTGTTGAAGGTTTTGTAAATTATAAGGTATGGTTATGACTGGTTGTGAGTAAAGGAGAAAGAAAATTTTATAGGGGAAAGTTAAATTTGGGGTTTCACTATTCATACCGTATAATATTTTAATATTTTTTAAAAGTGGTTGTGAGTGAAAGAGAAGAAAAGATAATGATAAAGGTATAAAAAATATTATTTAATTAAACAAGAGAGAGAAAATACAGAGATTTTTAGTGTAATATTATGATATATATGGATATATGGTAGGGAATGGGCTGTGAATGCTCTTATAACTTATCCCAAAAATAAGTAATAAAACTATTTGCTATGGGCGTGGAAGTGGGTCGATAAAAGGGTGGTGTTGGGGGAATACCGCTGCGGGGCGGTGTTGGTGGGCCCTCTCCTATCTAACGGTAATATTACCGTTCGAAATATAAAAAACTTTACATATTCAAACAAATAATTTCTCACCATCATTTTATTCAAACAGTTTTTCAACTATATTTCATTCAATACTTCAAAATTCAATCAATCTCTCAACTTTCTACAACCATGAACCCGAGCTCAAACCCGAACCCGAACTCGAGCTCAAACCCAAATCCAAACCCGAACTCATGGGCTCCAGCTTAATTGTGGTGGAGAAGTTTGTTTGCAAACAACAATGACCCTACTAAACCTTTCTTTGTCAACTAACAAGGTCATCGACTCATAATGTCACCCACCATGGAACTGTTCACCGATATGTTATATCAACTGAAAATGCAATATATGTCTTTGCAAGTACCCGAAACCCAAGCACATGAACCACAAGTAGCTCGTACCACATCAAAAGGTAAACAAAGTTATAAAAGGAAACATGCCGGTCAAACAACTAAGGGAAAGGGCGAAAGATTAAAGTGCGAAACGAATGAGGAGATTCGGTTGGCACGTGCATGGATTGACTCATCTGAATACACAATTCAACGTAAATTATAAAAGATAAAATATTTATATATATTTCATGTTTTTTGTTGACTAATACTAGGTTTTTATTTTATCGAAGGTGACAGTAAACATACCCTGAGTTTTGGGATGATATATGTGCTAAGTTCTTAGCTATAATTGGTTGAGGTTTATACCGCATGGAAGATTCTATCTAAAGTAGAAGTGGCAATGTGAGTGGGTTGGGTTGGATTTGGGTGATGGGTCAGGATGGGTATGGGTTAGGATGGATTTTTAAAATAGAAGGTTAGGATGGATATGGGTCAAGATGGGTAAAGCTAACCCATCTTGACCCAAGTTAAGGTTGACATACAAAGGGTTTTAAAAACTCTTCAAAAAAATATTCAAAAAAACTATTAAAAAATAATAACTCAAAATATAAATAAAAAATGCAAAATGTAAAATAACTAAAAAATTTCCCCCGTCATCCTCGTTCATTAAAAAAAATAATAAAAAAAAGTAAAAATAAAAACTCGTTTTGTACTGGTGCAGGTTCGAGTTTTTCGGGTTTTTTTTCCGATTCGGTTTTGTTTTTTTTTTCATTTCGGTCGGTTTCGGTATTTGCTCGGTTTCAATGATTCGGTTGTATTTTCTCGGTTTCAATGATTCGGTTTCGATTTCTCAGTTTTTCGCTTTCAGTTTTGTTTTCGTCAGTTTTTCGGTTTCATTTCGTTTTTTTTTGTTTCGATTCATTTTGTTTTATTTTAGTCGGTTACGTTTCAGTTTTTTTTGTTTCGTTTTGGTAAGCTTTTTGATTGCATTTTGCTTTTCTTTGTTTCGTTTTGGTCAGTTTTTCGGTGTCATATCGGTTTTTTGTATCGTTTTGGTCATTTTTCTATTTCGGTTTCATTTCGTTTCAGTTTTTTTGTTTCATTTTAGTCGGTTCGGTGTTTTTGATTCGTTTTGATCCGGTTTTTAAATTGCATGTAGATTTGTTATGTTTCGTTTTGGTCAGTTTTTCGGTTGCAATTCAGTTTTTTTGTTTCGTTTCGGTCGTTTTTCTATTTCAGTTCAGTTTCGTTTCGGTCGTTTTTTTATTTCAGTTCAGTTTCGTTTCGTTTTTTTTGTTTCGTTTTGGTCGGTTCAGTGTTTTTGTTTTGGTCAGCTTTTCAGTACATTTCGCTTTTTTTTTGTTTCATTTTAGTCGTTTTTCTATTCCGGTTCAGTTTCGTTTTGGTTTTTTTGTTTCGTTTTGATCGTTTTTCTATTTCAGTTCAGTTTCGTTTCGATTTTTTTGTTTCGTTTTGGTCGTTTTTTTATTTCAGTTCAGTTTCGTTTCGGTTTTTTTGTTTCGTTTTGGTCGGTTCGGTGTTTTTGTCTTGTTTTGGTCAACTTTTCATTTGCATTTCGCTTTTTTTTTTGTTTCGTTTTGGTCAACTTTTCGGTTTCATATCGGTTTTTTTGTTTCGTTTTGTTCGTTTTTCTATTTCGATTCAGTTTTGTTTCGGTTCAGTCGATTCGGTGTTTTTGTTTAGTTTTGATTAGCTTTTCGGTTGCATTTCGTTTTTTTGTTTCGTTTTGGTCAGTTTTTCGGTTTCATTCCGGTTTTTTGTGTTTCGTTTTGGTCGTTATTCTATTTCGGTTCAGTTTCGTTTTTGTTTATTTGTTTCGGTTTCGTCGGCTCGAGATTTTTGTTTCGTTTTGATCGTTTTTTGGGTTTCGGGTGAGTTTTGTTTCGCACGTGATAGTTTGGGTATTTTGAATTAGATAAAATTTGGATAACTTGGATATTTTGTTTTGACCCATTTTAACCTATAAATGAAACTCACTTGTATATTTCCAACCCATCCTGACCCATTTGAAGAATTTTTATGATCCATCCTAACCCATCTTACTTTTAAAGTTTATCCATCTTGACCCAAAACAATCCATTGCCACCCTTAGTCTAAAGAAAATGGAAAGTTATATGTAAAAAAAATTGACCAACTTCACCAACATCTACAACCGCATTGTAATCAATGGGGGAAGAGCGGCATGAACTATGCCAACATGATGAAGTTTGCCTTAAAACAATATAGAGCCGAATATAACGGAGATTTCAATATGTTGGAAGATTGGAGACAATGCACGAGCTCACCAAGTGGGCGGTCGTCCTGTCATCTTTATGGCGATCGTCCAAACGGTCAAAGACAACATCTACTTCGGTCGATCAATCGGCGTCTCAAGCCACGTCGGATGCTCGTTGTTAATTAAACTTAAATGAGTTTGATCTCGATTTTGTTTTTGATGGACCGGATGAGTTACCACGTCTAGTAGGAAGAAATGAAGCCAAGGCAGCGACGAGAGGTGGAGGATACCCGTCTAGAACGACATCCTCGATGAGTTCTGAATTGAGCTCGCGCATTGAAAACTTGAAGCTTAAACTATCCGAGATTGTCAAGGTTAAAAAAGACTCAAAAACTAAAATCACAAGAATGCACGAAGAAAGAAAATTAATGCATGCGAAATACAAAATGATGCATGATCAAAGACAAAAATTAAATCGGAGCGACAACGAGACAAGGATTTGAAGTTCCTAGCAAAGGATCTATCGCATCTAAATCCGGCCACACTAGCTTTTTTGGAGAAAAAATATCAAAGATAACAGCCAAATATGCAAATAAGGACGAGAACGAAAAGAACGCCGACGAATATTAATAATATTTTGGTTAATTTAAGTTGTTAAGTTTTCATTGTTATTTTATTTTAATTTAAAATTTAATTTTAGTAATATTATACAATTATTTAATTTATATCCTGTTGTATTTGTTAAAAAGGTAAATTAATTAAAGCGTTAAAGCCTCTCGAGACTTCGAACCATAGAGGGGCATTATAGTTTGCGGCTTTAAAGCCCCCCCCAGTTCCCACGTTGTGATATCGTCTCACTGTGGAGGGGCTTTAAGGAATCCCAAACGCCACCCTGAGAAAAAAGATCAAGGAATTTTTTTACGTATGTTTTAAATTTGAGTAAACATGAATTTGATCACTTTTGTCATTTCTGTTCAAAAAGGTTTTTTAACATTATCGTCGTCATTTCCGTTCAAAACACATTTTTTTAACACCATCGTCTTCATGGTTTCATATATTGGCATTTCGGTCCAATTCACTATTACCATTAATATTTAGTGTGAAAGTACTAAAAACCCTTAATAAAATATAATATAATTATAGAGTAAACCTTCAAAATCATTTACCGAAGACTGAACCCGACCCGACCCGACCCGATAGAAGACCGACCCGACCCGAGGACCGATACAACAGAAATTCAAAGACCGAAGACTGAACCGATGGAAATGATCGGGTATGGGTCTTGAGTATAGTCGGTCTCTTGGTTCTTTGCACATAGGACCGAAACCGAAATTTACCTTCACTACTTCAATCGATTATGTTATGTATCAAGCATATTATACCTAGATACGATTCAATTGCAACTCCATTGAATTGACAGATGATTACACAAACAGCATGGGGTATATATCAGGTTTAATTTTGTTAATTTATCTTCATGCTAGATTATCATTTTTTTAAAAAATCGAAGTATATGTTGAATTTGGTCCATGATTCTTCATTTTTAATTGATTAGTACAATATGACTTCTCAATTTTGGTGGTTAATTGATCGTTGTAGGCTTGATTTATTGTTAGATTTAGTATGCCCTCCAACTGTTTGATGAAATGTCTTAATGTAAATGTGTGTGATTATTGTTGTTTCCTGATTATTTGATTAATACTTATATATTAAGATGCAATGAACTAATATAACTAATTCAGCAATGAAACTAATGAAAATTGAAGCTCTTGTAAGATGTAATGAACTATGTTGTCTTTTGGTTAAGATGCTAATTAAGTCATTCATGAAAGAAATCGAACTAGCTTACTTCATAAGGTATGTCTGCCAAGTTACGTCATCACTTTTGTATTTATAAAATCAGCTTTGTTGAAGATCTAATATGCGATTTGTCACACTGAAGTTGAAAATTATGATAACGTTAGCAATGAATTTTCTATTGATCTAATACGATATATAAATACAAAGGAAAGATTTTAAGAAAAGTAAGTATTTTAAGTAGTAGTAGAACATTATTATAGTTTCATATCAGAAGATGATGCTGATTTCCCAAATTTTACCAACAAGAACGAACCTAACAAACTAACTATATTGATCGAAGCATGTATTCACATCATTTAAAACCATTATACACATAATTAATTAAAACAATTTAATTAATATCTTGTAAAACCAATAGTTGATTACTTTTGCTCTTGAAATAAAGCTGCTCAAAATCAAACTTTGATTCCAACACTGTGTTGTTTTTTTTTTTTTTTTTTTGTGTTAATTTTATTTTTAAACAGGTATTATGATAATTATCAGTTTCTATTTTAATAGGTTAAAGGATTAAAGTCTAAAAGGAAGGAGATCATCATCAGCAGACAGCAGCACACTAATATGAAAACCAAATGCAAATATGGAAACCAAATAAGTGTTTTATTTTAATTGATTGCATAATTTCGGGTCAGTCCTTGAATAGTTCGGTTTACCCGGATCTTGGCCCAATACCCGACCCGAAACCGAATTGCTATGAATATCTGACCCGATGAATAACCGAATTTTAAAGTGCAGGTCCGGGTTTCGGGCTTTTTAGGTCCGGGTTATCGGGTTTTTCGGTCCGGCCCTATTTATGCACACCCCTAGTCTTTGGCTTGAATTGCTTCATATTAAAGCTATTGTTAAGGATAATTGGTTTAGATTTTCGATTGCATTTTACATTCATCATATTTAGGGTTGTTAACAAACTATGCTGGGTTAGGACTTTAAAATATATTAGCCGAGTTTGCTCGGATTGACATCCTCTGCAGAGGCGAAAACTTGAATTTAAACCAAGTTTGCAAGTTGAGACAGCTCGTGGCTCAGCAAACTGTCTTGTTTATAGATAAAACATGTCCAATATGTTTTTGTCTTAGAAGGTCGTCACTTTTTAGTGCAACAGGGGTGGTGTCGGTGAGTTAAAGGTGAGGTGAATCCACGCTCACTGAAAAAGCTAGGTAGGGCAACGTGAATATGTTACAACTCAAAAGGAAATAGGACGAAATGAAGGGACATGAAAATGTTGGGTTGTGTAGATTTTACTAATATGGGTTGAAACTATATAATAATAAAATTGTTCTAATGAGTCCCCAAGCAACACTCCTCAGATCCCCCCTTTTACGATGGGCTACTCTTGTAGATGATACGGTAAAGTTAACATTATCCTAACGTGTTATCATCTTTCTGGAAGAATTTGTGAAGGGGTGAGCAAATAACGGCTCGGAACTACCACAACTGAGGAACCGACACTAAACATGTGTATCAGAAGCGCCAAAGTGTGTTTCGTTATGGTTTCAGATTCTCAGTTTTTTTCATTAAACGATTCTCAGTTCAGTTCCAGATAAAACTGAAGGCTCAAGACGTGAAACCGGAGAACTAGACTATTCAAATTCAAAATTTTAATCTCTATTTTTTAATGGACTTTTTTATATTCACAAGCCTAAATGAAGAGACGATGGCTTGTTAACAAACACGGATGACCTCCTAATTAATCATATATGTGTCTTTTTTGAGTTCCTACACTTGGTTTTTATAGATGTTTACGAGAAGGCTGAGAAGTTCAAGATTGAATGGCGATTAAAGATTAGTTATTTGAACAATTCATTTGATAATTGTTTTAATGGTTTTATTTAGATTTTTTATGGATTTCAACCTTTAATGTTTGTACTTTTTATTTTTTATTGTTGCAATTTGCGAAGTTTGGATTTAATATCTTCGTCACCTGGGGCTGCAATATGTTCGCCCATGGCTAAAACACACGTCATACTGAATTGACCTTATACAATATTTTCAGTTTTAACTTTTCAAAACTTTTAGTGGAATTAATGTAAGATATATGTAACGTTAAATTACATTATTTATGAAAAAAAATAAATCCGAATACAATTATTTAGTAGATTTATATAAAAATAAAAAATAGATATTTGGGTTTTTCGGCCGTTAAAGCGTTTATGAAAAAATTGTTCGTAGGCTTGTGAAGAGAACAAATCCTTTTTTATTTGATTAAAACTCAAAGATGTGGCCCATTTGATTTGCAGAACCCATTTGATAGCATAGTTGACATACTCGGTTCTAGCACAAAACCTGTGACATTCGACATTTTCGGTTTAATTCATATTTATATCTGTACGGTAAACCCGACCCGCTTTGTTTTCCGGATCCTTTGATATTAATAAATAGTGGTTTTTATGTTACAAACTTTTTTCACACTTGTCGGATCGCGATAACATCCTTTATGGTGTTTAAAACGCTCATTTTATGCTCAAAATGACTTAAAGTGAACTTCAGGGACTAAACTTGCCAAAAAACCAAAGCTGGAGACCAACCAACCCTTTAGGCACGCCTCGGGGCCAGGGAGGGTGAGCTGGTCGCGTGGCACGACCACATATTTGCACCATATTTCAAATTTGTTTTTGTTTATTATAACTATTTAACCCCCAACCAACCAACTAATGCATGTAATCCCATTGGTTGAGATTGGTGGCAACACCCTAACCTTTTCCTTATACATTACCAACTCATTCTCACTTATTCCAGTTGCTATCTCTTCAAACTCTCTCTCAAATTAGAGTTATAAGCTTTTTTTCCATTGGTCTTGATAGTTTGACTTTTTGAAGTTAAACAGAAGCTAAACTTTGATTTGGATCCGTTTTTGATATATAAATCTTGTATTTTCAGTTTGTTTATGTTATAATACCTTACTCTTTTGTTTTCCATTCTTCAACAATGGTTGAATTAGGTGTTTATGCCATTCTAACGCAAATTTACATGAAAAAGGTATTTTAGTCCATTTTAACATTTTGATTCATTTAAGGTTTCTGTTTTTGTTTAAGATCTGAGTTTTAAGAGTTTATATAAGTTATATGGTTTTTGGTATGTGGAAACCAACCTCGGTCTCATACCGAGTCATGGACTGAACCAAAACCGAACTCTCGTTTAACTCTTTTATTTAATTGTTTTAAAACAAGTTGTATGCAAGATTCAAATGTTTAAGTTCTTTTATTTACTTTTTGTATTTGTTGTTATGATATGGATTTGCTGGATCCAAACTTGGTCATATACCAAGTCTTGAACCAACCAAACTAAGCAAACCGAACGAAACCGAGTTCACTCGCTTAAAACACACTAGTTGTGTTTCGGGCCACCGAATCTCATATTTTTTTAAGATCTTTTTATAATTGATTATAAATGTTTTCTCAAACTATTTGGTATGTCGGAACCAACTTGATCTTATAACAAGATTGGACCGACAAAACCGAACACCCGCTTAACATTGACGTTTGGAGTTTCTTCCTTATAGAACTCCTAACTTAGTTAAGTTTATGTTTTTAATGAGTTATCTCATAACATTTATCACTTTGGAATGTCGGGTTCGGACTTGACAGCTTATCAAAACCCGAACGGACTAAACCGAGCACCTATTAAAATCCCGTTTTGGTATTTATCTATCAAGGGGTCGTGCAGTATTGCATTAAATCAATCCCCTCATATATACTTAACAAATGTTAAGTAAAACATATGGATAGAACACCGAGACTCGATTTCGAGTTAACTTATTTTTCAAACCGTCATTTTAATTTTAGTTTTTACACTTTAGACCCCAAAACTTTGTTTACTTATTGTGTTTATCATATTATTTTACTTAAAGTTTCCTCAAGACATCCTACTAACTTAAGGACCTTTTTAACCTAGGAATCGCATGTGAACTCGTTGAGCTCGTTTTCCCGAAGCTTTCTCTTGAACAAATTCTACACCAAAGTCACTTATTCCAAGTGAGTAATCACACTCCCCTTTTTTACGCTTTTATGCTTTTGGGGATGGCATGCGTACCATATTTAAAGCTACATGTTTTAAGACCTCATTATTAAATCTACAATTCTACATTATGTGTTTATATGAATATTTGCTCGATCTTTTGTTTATGCCTCAAGTTGATTATGTGCACGAGTGTTTATTTTAATGTTGTTCTTGAGCCTCAATAAGTATGATCATACGCACCCCTAACTACTTTAGCCTAGTGCTAGTAGAATATAGCCTCATTATCTGAGTATTTTGGTTGTTACCAAATAGAAAGGATCACAGTTATTTACATTTACAATGGTTGTTGTAACAACGTGAAAATTTCGAGTTCAAAGTATCAACTTTCCAAAGTCTAGGGACTAAAATTGTCAAAATCCAAACTTGAGGGTTAAAAATAAAAATTTAGTTTCCCTGACCCATCGCGTTACGCGATGAGTCAGAAGAGGCTCCCATCGCGTACCGCGATGGGGTGTCTGACAATGTGTGACACGTGGCACACGGTGGCACTATGTGTTGCCATGTGTCACCACGTGGCAACACTGCTGCCACGTGTCGCAACGGCTGCCACGTGTCGCCACGTGGCAAGCCTATACAGTGACTCGACAGACCTATATCGCGGCACGCGATAGGTCTGTCCAGGCACCCATCGCGTACCGCGATGGGAGCCGATTTTTGGTCTATAAATAGCAGCCAATGACTGCTCATTTTCACTCATCCAACAACAGCTCTCACCTCTCTCTACTCTCTCACTAGAATTATAAAGTTGTATAAACGATTTCCTCGATAAACGTGCCTCGAATCTTTCGTTTGTGTACCAACGTTTACTTAGAGTTGTGTTACCCTCCACCCACATACCAAGAAGGTGTTGTTAAAATGGCAATGAGTATCGATAAGCATATCAACGAGTATTGAAGTTTGGTGTACTCGTTTGATAATCGAGAAGTAAAGCGGCGTCGGAGTGCTGCTCAAGTCCTTAGGATTTCGGTGTGCCATTAAGGTTAGGCGTAATATCGAATTCAATATAATCTAATATTATATTCAAGGCTTAGGCCTTAAGTCGAGGATATACTCGATACCTCGATAAAAGAAAATAAATGCAAACATAACAAAGAAAAGAATAAAGAAATAATATGATAATCATATATATGTGTGTAAGTATATATGTATATATATTCTTTGTTATGAATTTATTATTTATTGAATAATGAGTATTCGTGAATAATAAAAGAAAAAATTACGTTTCTTGGAGAAGAAGAAATGTCGGGTTTTTATATAAACTAAAGGTTTATAATTTACTTTTAAACAAGAGGTTTTCAAGTAAATAAGAATTGAACTAAAGGTTCAATCGAGGATTGAGATATAAGACTAAAGGTCTTAAGCCGGATCGTGTATCCGACTAACAAATATTTATACTCGTAACTATAGGTTCGAGATAAAGTAAGGGAAAGACCCTTGGACGGTGAGTGAAGCCGATCCTAAAGAGACGAGGTGAAAACGCCCCCAAACTTTTAAACTGGTTTTCAAAATAAGTCAATTTGTTATGTGAAATTGTTTACAAGGAACTATGTGTTCCTAAAACCATCATAACTATGGGTATGAACCTAGCCCTCAGGCTGTGGTATACATATGTCTGGATCCTTACATAAGTGGTACTATGCGATGTATGGGCATGATCGCACCACCCTTGGTCGTAGGACGCTCTCCTGCAGGGAGTACTACCGTTGTGTATATTTACGGGTACTTAACTAAGTCAAACGCTGCGGTGTTTGTGAGGTGAGCTAGTGTAGAGGCTCTAGTTTATAATGTGTTATTTGACTTAGTTATTCCTAAGCCACGTTGGGCCGAGGCAGGCGTAGTCTCGAGGGGTAATTAAGTAAAAGAAGTATTTGTGCGTCAGTGTGTTCACTTGCATTCGTTGCTGACGTATTTTCTTACATTTTGCAGGTGAACAAGTTTAGCGCTTGGAGTATCGAAGCGCTATTGATATATCCGATGGCTCGGATTTAATTTGTAAACTTAATATGGTAGTTTGTAAATATTAAACAAGTTAATGTTTTGTAACAACTTTAGACGGGTGTTTATAATCCCGTCTTTTATATAAATTACATTTTTGATCCTTAAAGTTTATAAGTCTTTCGCAAATAAACGTAACTCTGATTTATTTACAATTACGATACTAACTTATGTGTCACGCTCCTAGGCTTTAGATGGGGGTGTGACAGTTGTTGCTATATTCTATTTACACATATGAATTGTGAGTTTTGCCTCATTATATACATATTACAAAAACCAGTATATTGCTCACCAACATTCGTGTTGATCAAATCTATTTTTATGCATGCTACATATTTACTTTAAGGATGCTTATGAAGATTGAAGATTTATCACATAGATTATACCTTTAGGATACTTTAATGAATTAGTTATTGTTGTAATTGTTTGTATTTAATCCTTGAACAAGTTATATTTGAGTTATTGAATGAAATAAATGAGTTGAGTAAATGTTGTCACTTTAATTTAGTTATTGTATTCTTGAGCAATCCGTTGTGCCCCTGCATGTTTCGTCGTCTTTGGTCGGGGTGTGACAAAACCAATTTTAGCAGTTTTGACCAATGTTGTAAAGCTCACTAGGCGGTCCCTTGTACTCGAACATGATAAATATAAATGTTAAGATAAACATAATTCACGTCAAAATAAGCATAATTCATATGAAAAAAAACATAATTCAAAAAAATCATGTTTTGTTGTTATTTTTATTTTTTACTAAAAATAAAAAATAAGAAAATAAAAAATTGTGGCCGAGTTGACCTTGGAGGCCGAGTAATCCCGAGTACTCCGACTTTTGACCGAGTTGGACCTTAGCGAGTAATGGTGGCCAAGTTGAGAAAATGTGGCAATGTTGATGTCCGAGGATCTTGGAATCCGACTTTTACCACACTGATTTTGACACCTAACCCATTTATTATAAGACCATCCACTACGGGGCGCCCTTAGGGGTTTTTTTGGGCGTCGTGGGCGCCGAACACCACGGTGGGGCGCCGTTGAAGGCTGGGCGACGAGGGTGGGATCGTTTGAACGGCCAGCGCCGTTGAACAAATTGGTGGGCCCCTCACTTTCCTCTCTCAACCTCTCACACACATACATATATGATATGTGTGTATATATATATATATATATATATATATTGGCGCCAATGGGCATTAAACCACAACGGGGCTGTATTGGTTGGGGGCTTCGAAGCCCCCGGTTGTTACGTGGCGCTGACGTGGCACTGGGGAGGGGCTTCGAAGCCCCTCACCATAGAGGATGGTCTAATATGTTATGATCATGTTATGACGGGTTCGATCCATTGCACATCCCTAATTCCGTCTACATTATGAGGAAATATCCTACCCATAACAAGCTTTAAGTATGTTTTCAGTTTTAATTTTATAGCGATATTCAATTTAGAGGTGACTAAAATGAACGGGTTGAACAACCAGTTAAAACAAATTAACTTTGTAATGCATATTAGGTTAACCTGAAATAAATTTATGTTTACACTTATTTAGTTTTATCTTCCCTTGGAATTTTAAACTATTTCTCATATAATTTGTGAATACGCATAAAGTGAGTAGGTCCTGTGGTATATCCTTTTTTCCCTTAACAGAAAACATGTCCTTAGAAAATTAGCAACCCGAACCTATCGTCCGCCTCTCTCTTCTCTCTTTTCTTGTCGCCTTTCTTCTCCTCTTCCCCCTCACAAAACCTATCCAGGCGTCCGAAATTTTGGACACACTCTACCCTCTCTTTACCTTTTCGCATCTCTTATTTGTCCACCTCTGCTCCACGTCGAATCTATATGTCGACATTAGAAAAGCTCTTATCGTATATTTTTTTTATAAATCTACAAAATTGTTTTATTTGGAATTTTTTTATATAAATAATGTAATTTAACGTTACAAATATCTCACATTAATTTCATCAAAAGTTTAGAAAAAGTCTTATAAAATATTTATAAGGTCAATCGATGTGTTTTAACCATCCCTCTCTTTACCTTTTCGCATATCTTATTTGTCCACCTCTGCTCCACGTCGATCTATATGTCAACATTAGAAAAGCTCTTACCGTATATTTTTTTTATATAAATCTACAAAATTGTTTTACTTGGAATTTTTTTAATATAAATAATGTAATTTAACGTTACAAATATCTCACATTAATTTCATCAAAAGTTTAAAAAAAGTCTTATAAAATATTTATAAGGTCAATCGACGTGTTTTAACCATGGGCAAAAGTGACTTTTTTGATAATTTAGTTTTTAATAAATGAAAGAAAAAATCTACTTCTTTTAACCAAATGTTCAAATCCAATACAATGTATTTGAGTTGTATTTATCACATGAATGAAGTGTTTAAGGAATGGGAAAATGTAAATAAAAGTTGTAAGTGCATTTATTTGTGATATTGTGAGAGAGAAAGTGAGAGAAAACATAAAAATGAGTATAAGGGAAGGGAACGAGTAAAAATAGTAATTACTTTAATAAAATTAAAGTAAAGTGTTATTTTTGTTTTTGTGATTTGGCAAATAATGTAAATTTAATTCAAAATGTTTATTTTTGCATATAGATCATCCACGTTTTCTAGTTCTTGCTAATTAAATCCAAAGCACTAACCCTGTTAAATTTAATCGTTAAGTCAGGGGTCAACATGTCTTTTCACTATTTCTTTATTATAATATTTATTTCAGTGAACTGAGGTTTTCGTTGTTTTGGTTTATCCAAATCTGCGATTTTAGTCCAATGATTTAAGTTTGCAATTTTCGCCCTTATTGTATCATTTCATTTACAATTAAACCCGAATTCACTAATCTCGTAAATCTGGTCATTAAACCTATCAGTGTGCCCTTCAAGTGAGGGGCACACTGATGGATTTAACGAGATTAGTGAATTCGTGTTTAATTGCAAGTGAAATGAAACCATATGAAAGAAAATTGCAAAGTTGAAACTACTAGACTAAAACCACATATTTGGAAAAACCACATGGACGGAAACCGCAATTCACTTAAATAAGTATTATAATAAAGAAAGAGTGAAAAGACATGTATACCCATGACTTAACGATTAAATTTAATATGGTTAGTGCTTTGGATTTAATTGGCAAGAACCATGAAACGTGGATGATTTATATGCAAAAAATAAACTTTTTAAACTAAATTCTCATTATTTGTCAAACCACAAAGAAAAAAATGGCACCTTACTCGTAAATTTATAATGGACCAGTGTTATAGAGTTCACACATTGCTCTCATGCCATGCAATTAAAAAGCCATAATTAGTTATGAAAAAGCTTGGATTGCAATCCAAATGGGCTTTATCCCGATTTTCTTGATCACGACTATCTGTCCGACTATTATTATTATTTTAAAACTTGTCCATCCCCCAAAATCATGTGCACACTTTACAAGCAGGGGTGTTAAAAAATTGTTAAAACTAGCATAACAGTATAAACCGAAACATATTGGTAATTTCACCCTATTTGTGGCTTATAAAGTTTGATTCATGGTATGGAACTTGAAACTTACCATATGAACGAATAGACCATTTAGTTACCATATGACCGAATAGACCATTTAACCACTTTGATTTGAAAATATTGTCAAAATCTTCTAATATAAACCCTAAACACCCCCTATCACAATTTTAAGCATAACACCATAAAAATTTGTTGAACTTGGCTATTTTGCATCCCTAGTAAATTGTAGTTTTCCTTGTTATGTTGTACGTACTTATGTTTTTTGCTTTTGATAAAAGATTAATTGGAAAATTTAGAATCTATAGCATTGGCGTAGCTTAGTTGGGGCCAGGGGTGGCCCCGGCCCCCTCCGTTTTTTTCGCTCGGTGGTGTAAATTTATCCATTTTTGGTCGAAAATGTTTATACATAGTGCAAATTCACCCGTTTCTAACTGAAAATTTGAGCCCGGTCCCCTCCGTTTTTCGCTTGGTAGTGTAAATTTTTCCTTTTTCGACCGAAAATTTTTATACATAGCGTAACTTTACCCGCTTTCGACCGAAATTTTGAGCCCGGCCTCTCCGTTTTTTTGCTCGGTAGAATAAATTTATCCTTTTCGGCCGAAAATTTTTATACATAGTGTAAATTTACTAATTTCCGACCGAAAATTTGAGTCCGCCCTTATCAACTTTATGAATTTTTTTATACATATTAAGTCCGGCCCCCTCGACGTGTATGTCCAAGCTTCGTCAAATTCAGAATTTGATTATTGTGTACACTAGAACTCCTCAACTCCATGTTAAAAGCATGAAGTGTTGCATAGGCTGACAGGGAAACCCATCATGCTACCATTTACACATTGATTATGACTTATACAACCCCTCAAAAAGCAACTTTTACAACATTTGCCCCCCCTCAGTGGTCCACACCCTTTCACTTCTCTGTCTCACACCACCAAGGCACTAATTTCGGTTACGGTGGCAACTATTTCTTGCATTTAAAAACAATGGAAAACGAAGCAAAGGTGTTTGGGTAGTATTTTTTTAAAAAGTAATTAGAATCACCTAAATAGGCTGGAATGGAACCTTGTCTATGTTGTTTTGGTGAGTGAAATGAGATATTTAGGCATAAGCTTGTTTGGTTTGTAAACGGACTAAGAAATTTAAATGTAAAATAGTAATAAAGAAAATCATGTGCCACCCTTCATTATATATTTTCTTTATAAGTTTTATCTATATCATTATTATATGCAAAAAGGTACAATCATGAAGAGAGTAAAACATCAAACACTAATAATAAAACTCGTTGTACATTTTTTTGTTTTTATTTATGTTATTATTATATTTTTAAAGTATTAACAAAGTTCATTTTTATTATTTTGAAAATCCAATAGGCTATGCGGTATGATTAAGTATGAAGTGAAAAGGTGAAATGGTTATGATTTGGCACCCATACGCCTTGGGGGAACACCGCGCCCCCACCATTATTTCACTGGTGAAATGGTGCAACCCACGAACGCCATTCGTCTCTTTGTCCAATAATCTCCGTTTATCTTTCCCTCTCTCTGAGATTATATATATATATATATATATGTAATTTGTTGAATAGTACGTGTACCTTAAGTTGAGTGGTAGGAAGAAATGTTTGATAAAATAGTGATATGACGCTGATATAGTGAATAGTAAATTTGCCCTAAAGCCACGAGAACTCTAAACATAACCCTAAATCATTGAAGAGGTAGGTCCCAGCAGAGCCCAGTTGGACCCACAGGACTCACCTTGAAGAGAGACGTCTGCGCAGAAACCAACTGGATCCGCAGGACCCACCATGCTCAGAGACATGACGCCTTACGCGCAGTACGCAAGCTGTTCCCGCAGGAAATGCCTCCCAATTGTGAAGTACTCCGCCTGTTCCCGTAGCTGCGGATACAAGCCATCAGGGAAGGCCACCCGCGCAGCAAGGCTACACGCACAAGGCACTTAGCTCTCAATAATTCAGTAGTCACCTGAAGGAATGAGCAAAGCCAGGAACAATCCCGCACAAAGGCGGGAGGGGGAATACTCCCGCCCAAATGAGCCAGTCCGTACGATACTGGAAGATCTTTTGTACTGTACCTGACGAGGTATGGGCAAAAGATCTGACCAGAGATACGACAGCCCATTGACAACAGTATGGCGAGCAGCATGCTCTTGTACTGTATGTCACTATTAGCCGCTACCTACTCACCAACTCCTGTCATACCACGTGCATAGCCTGCAGTTGGTGGAAAAGGAATAGTACACAGCAGGCCTGGTCACTGTCAGCCGCTGCCTACCCACCAACTACCAGCATGGCACGTGCGTAGGCCACAGTTGGTAGAACAGGAATACTATTCAACCGGCTATACCCTCTTGGAAACCTACCTTCGGCTATAAATACCCCAAATGGTATGATCATCTCATCTTATCTTGTATCTTACATCTTATACCTGATATCTGTTCTAGCAATCTCTTAATATACACTTATATTCAAGAGCAATCTAGTCTGATTCTCACGCCGGAGGGTGGTCACAAGGAGGTACCCCCCCCCCTTCTCAGTGACGAGCTCACGGTGTCTGTTTTGCAAGTTATCATAAGAACCATCTTTGTCGGGTCTAACCCCTCGTGGGAAACATCTATTTAACCCCCAGATTATCCGTAATCTGCCCGGGGTCGATTAGTGTTTCTTCATTGGCGCCATCCGTGCATAAAAGCTAGAACTTCATTTCTTTTCAGTTTTTTCAAACTTCTGGAAAGATGGTTAAAGAAACTCCGGTAACCACAACCCCAGCTACTGAGGGGAATACCGGCGACTACACAGTTTTTACGAACACTACCCCGGTTACCCAAGCCGGGGCAAGTGCAGTAAATTTTACGAACACTACCCCAGTTACCCAAGCTGGGGCAAGTGCAGTAAATAATCGCTCACTGGGATTCACCGATACCCAGTTAGAGAGACAACGAACGAGGCTCCCCCGCCAAACACTCGATGAAGTTAAAGCGTGGGCGGAAGCACGTCAAAAAGAATTCCAAGCTGAGTTGGATGAACGCTTACGTTCACTCCAACAGCCTGAGGAATTCGGAGAGTACTGGGACAATGATTCGGAGGAATCCGATAGTGACGCAAACCCTCGTCATAGGGCGAAAGGGAAGCGTAAGGAAACGGACTCCCAACCGAGAAGGCGTTTTGGAGAAACCTTCAAACCAAAAAACGCATGTGGAAACCCACGTGACTTCTCCAAAACATTTACACCAACTGCTGCAAAGGCGGGAACGTCCAAATTTGCAAGGGACATTGCGGAAGCAATCGTCCCGAAAAGTGCCAAACAGATGTCCAACATCGGCACTTACGATGGTATATCTGATCCAGACGATCATTTGAACAGGTTCATAGCGGGGGCAACCGTCAGTAGTTGGACGGAACCTACGTGGTGTTACATGTTCCAAATGACGCTTGTTGGGGCAGCTAGAGCGTGGTTCGATCGTCTACCGGTCCACCACATCTACGATTGGGAAGACTTCCAGCAGAAATTTAGCCAACACTTCAGCCAACAAAGAAAGTATACCGAAGAGCAATGGACAATCCTCAAATGCATTCGAGAGGAAGATGAATCTTTGCCAGACTTCATCTCTCGCTTCAACTCAAAGAAGTTAAGTCTGGGTAATATTAGCGAAGATCTTGTTCGCGCTGCTTTCATCCAGGGCGCGAACGACCCAGAGCTCATCCACACCTTAACGGGTAAAGATGGCATGCCATCCACATGGGATGCCATCATGACAGCAGCTAAACGCTTTGCGGAAACGGAGAAGCAACTGGGTAGAGATCTCCCCCAGAGCACAAACCTCTACACCCAGAAAACAAGAGAAGACAACGTCCTTACCGCCCGACTAAACAAAAAGCGGAAGCTAGGCATTTGGCAGTCAAGGGTAAACTTTGACACCTCATCCGGCTTGCAACATCGGTTAGGCGGAAGGGATAACGTACAGTCGAACCAGAACTCCAGATGGACGCCACTCACCAAAAGCGTCACCAAGATATTCGCCACTGAGAAGCTCCCATGGCCAAAGGCTCCAATAATCCGACATCGTCACAATGCTGATCAGAGCAAATACTGTGACTTTCACAGGACAAAAGGCCACAACACTGAAGAATGCACAGACGTAAAGGACATCGTCGAAGCATTTGTCAGAGATGGGACGCTCGCACACCTCGTGGCGTAACGAACGCTGAGCAGGCTGATGCGTGTAGAACCCCAGCTGGGGAAAACACGAATAAAATTGCAGCTTCAATGCCGGAGACAACATACTGCGTAAACAACGAGATCCCGAACCAGGTGCATATCGGCTTGATGGCACTCCCATCCTAACAACATGGAAGGGAGCTCAATTACACAGTTTGCATGTAGATCAATTCCAAATTTGTAAAGAAAAGGCCCAGAGCCACTTCTAATGGAAATGATTCTCCTTAGAACATCGACGCTGATGATTTTACATTTATACTTATGAACTTTCCACACGGATATGCCGGTCTTCACCGCATACATAAGTGTGAAAGAAGTTGTTGCGTGGGGAAGGCGGCAAAACCCGCATAAACCCAAAAAACGGCAAACCTTCACGCAGGTCAGTTAAAGGTAAAGTTCAGTCATCCCACTAAATGAAAGTGCCGGTCTATCCGCACGAATCATGATAGAGGAAACTGAACACTAACCTATTAACAACCGCGCGTCGAACGGTTAATTTATTCAACACTGATGCCGGTATTCACCGCATAATTACGTGGAAAGTCGTTGCGTGGGGAAGGCGGCAAAACCCGCATAAACCCAAAAAACGGCAAACCTTCACGCAGGTCAGTTAAAGGTAAAGTTCAGTCATCCCACTAAATGAAAGTGCCGGTCTATCCGCACGAATCATGATAAGAGGAAACTGAACACTAACCTATTAACAACCGCGCGTCGAACGGTTAATTTATTCAACACTGATATGCCGGTATTCACCGCATAATTACGTGGAAAGTCGTTGCGTGGGGAAGGAGGAAAAACCCGCATAAACCCAAAAAACGGCAAACCTTCACGCAGGTCAGTTAAAGGTAAAGTTCAGTCATCCCACTAAATGAAAGTGCCGGTCTATCCGCATGAATCATGATAGAGGAAACTGAACACTAACCTATTAACAACCGCACGTCGAACGGTTAATTTATTCAACACTGATATGCCGGTATTCACCGCATAATTACGTGGAAAGTCGTTGCGTGGGGAAGGCGGCAAAACTCGCATAAACCCAAAAAACGGCAAACCTTCACGCAGGTCAGTTAAAGGTAAAGTTCAGTCATCCCACTAAATGAAAGTGCTGGTCTATCCGCACGAATCATGATAGAGGAAACTGAACACTAACCTATTAACAACCGCGCGTCGAACGGTTTATTTATTCAACACTGATGCCGGTACTCACCGCATAATTACGTGGAAAGTCGTTGCGTGGGGAAGGCGGCAAAACCCACATAAACCCAAAAAACGGCAAACCTTCACGCAGGTCAGTCATAGGTAAACTTTGGTCATCCCACTAAATGAAAGTGCCGGTCCTAACCGCACAAATCATGAGAGGAAACCGAACCTATTAACAACCGCGCGTCGAACGGTTAACTTATTCTAAACACTTAGAAAATTTCTAAAAAGATGAGGAAAACCACCACGCAGGTCATATATAGGTAAAGTTTAGCCATCCTACTAAGTGCAAGTGACGGTCCTACCCGCACAATCACGAAGGAGGAAGCAAAACTTCAACCTATTATCTACCACGTTCAAAGGTTAACTTATTCTAAACACTTAGAAAATTTCTAAAAAGATGAGGAAAACCTCCACGCAGGTCAGATATAGGTAAAGTTTAGCCATCCTACTAAGTGCAAGTGACGGTCCTACCCGCACAATCACGAAGGAGGAAGCAAAACTTCAACCTATTATCTACCACGTTCAAAGGTTAACTTATTTTAATCACTTGGAAAATTGCTAATTTAAACTAAAGTATGCATGAGCAAGTCATATAACGTTTATAAAGCAAGTCATCCATTGAAAGTAGCGGTCTTACCCGCACAAAGATTTATATTTCATAATATTCATTACAAGAATGGCCGGGTAACTACCCGCCTACAAGAATATAAATCTATACAAGCTAAACCTATCCTAACAGTGGGAAGGGATCTTCAGGATCAAGCTTCAGGACCACTTCCACTTGGACCAGCACCATCAGTAGAGCGTGGCGGTTCAAGTAAAGCTTTAAGGATAGCTAGCCCATCATCAGCAGCAGCAACTTCGTTCACCTTCTCCACCACCGGATGCGGGAAGGCGGCATACTGATTCACTGCTTGGTCATAAACAGCTTCAGTATCCAC
This sequence comes from Bidens hawaiensis, assembly GCF_021521415.1. Classification (NCBI taxonomy): domain Eukaryota; kingdom Viridiplantae; phylum Streptophyta; class Magnoliopsida; order Asterales; family Asteraceae; genus Bidens; species Bidens hawaiensis. Next base: position 287,258 of record NW_027493111.1, read on the forward strand.
ATCATACAAAGGGAAGTTGGAAGGCGGGATGCCTTTCTCAACGAACCCTAGACCAAGCAGGAAGCCGGCCTTTTCCCCATCCTCATGAGAAGCGTTGAGGGCTGCGCTCATGGCATCGTCGTATGATGTGTCCGTGAAGACTCGATGCACAACCTACAAAAAAAATATACAAGTATCAAAACCTTTTCTATTTACAAAGAAAAGCGTGAAGACATTATGAAGCTAAGCTTACCTGAGACAACGCTTCTCGAAGAAGCCATTCCTTGGTAACCAGAGCTTCCTGGAGGGCAGCTTGAGCTTGGTTACGGGCGCATTCGGCTTCACTTTTGTTAAGGTTGGCAAGCAACACTTCTTTAGCCGCAGCCTCTTCAATGCCCTTTAGCTTCCGCTCAGTATGGTCAAGCACCCCCCTCTGGTCCAAGATCTCTTGGAGCTTCTTGGCGTCTTCCATCGCCAAGGCATCATGAGCCTGTTGGAGCGCCTCTAGTTTGGCTTTAAGTTCCTCATTCTCGAGGCGTAAAGGCTCAGCAACAGCTTCAGCCTTGGTGGCCCTCTCGGTTGCGTTCCGTGCAGTTTCCTTAGCCAGCCGAAGCTGTTCGTTAACAGCTTGGGCAGCCTTGGAACGGGCCTCGAGCCGGGCCTGAACTTCAACCTCGAGGGCCTTGAAGGCCTTCTCCTTTTCCGCAGCCACTGCGGTAAGCCTCCTATTCTCCTGCCGGACAGCCCGCGCCTGAGCTACTTCTTGGATGCGAGCTGCTTTTAACTTGTCGTTTTCACTACAAAGCAGCTCGACGCGCGGCTGCATCCGGGCCAGGAGAACCCGAAGCTCATTGGTTAGCCTACCCTCCTGGTAGCTAGCCATGGCTTCCCCCAACGCACCACTGGGAGCTGCGTGACGAGCCCACTCCACGCACTCCACAGGCGTGCGAAGGGTTGTTCCTCGGCGGATGTTCCATCGTGGAACATACACTTCATTGGAATCCGACACTGCAAAAAACAAAAAGCAGTTAGGAAAAGATGATAAAAAAAAGGCCAAATGAACCCTACGCACCTATAGGGTCGACAACAGGCCGATAGCCGCCAAACCCATCACCTGAACCCAAGGGAAATCCATCCAAGAGGTCAAGCAGATGGGAAGGAGGCAGAGGTTGGCGAGAAGCCCCAAGCATACCTGAAGGATCGGCTGTAGCTGCCGACGTCAGAGGCATGGAGGCCGCCGCAGTAGAAACCAACGGAGGTGAACTCACCGGAGGTGAACTCACAACCGTGGTCGCCGCTGCGGAAGTACCCGCAGAAATAGTCACCGCCGGCTCAGTAACAGATTCAGTAAATATGGCACTGACAGCCGGCGGAGATGTCAGCGCAGTTGGAACAGTTGGATCGACTGGGTGAGCAACTGAACCAACTGAAGCAGGCGCAGCCGCCTGGGTCATTGCCTCAGGTAGGTTGACCAAACCTACCGTCATGGGTCCGGAGGTGCTCCTCCCCGCTCCACCCTGGAATGCGGTAGCATCCACGCCTGCACAAAGAATATATAAGTACAATGGCGGAAAGATATGAAGTTAAAAAGTAAAGTTTGTACTTACGGGTTTTCTTGAGCCTAAAAGTGCGAACAGGCGGGGACGAACCCGATGGAGCCGGCATCTTCACGCCGCTCACCATCGTTGTCCTGGGCTGCTCGGAGGTGACGGTCGTCTCAGCCTCCGGAGCAGTGGTCTTATCACCACCAGGGTTCCCCGCCACCTCCTCGCTCTCGGTCTCCGAATCAGACCGAGGCACCGGATCGGCAGTGGAGGCAACCTTCGCCTTCCCTTTCCCGCCAGCAGCCTTCTTCTTCCGCACCAACGGAGGACCATCTGCGGATTCCTCATCAGAACACAAGATTAGAGGAATTCCAGCAGAGGTTTCAGCATTGAGGGGTCGAGGGTTGAATAACTCCTTACGTGGCCGCCTGGCGCTCAGGATCTCGTGGCCTGGCGGGTAGACCTCCACGAACCGATCCGCAGTCTGTTCAAGGATGGCAACTCGTTCTCATCTAGAGCACGAGTACCCATCCGAGCGGGACTATCAGCCTCCCGCGGATGCAGGAGCGACTGCAAGTCATTCCCCTCTGAAATAAAAGAAACAAACAGTTAGAAGACAAACCTATATAAACAGAAGACAGAGCATACCGTAAGGGACAGAGTTCAAACCGTATTCGAGGACGATGGGAACCTTTGACGCCTCCTTCCACACCCGGCTCATCCCAAGAATCACCATCCCAGACTCCGCAAAGCGGTATACCGGAGTCTGGACCCGGGAGATCTTGGCGAACCACTCCGCCTCCTGGTAGTTGAGGGCGTGAAGGGCGGGGAGTGCTCTCCCATTCTTAAAGGTCATCGCAAGGGGGATGACGCGAGCAGAGATATAAAAAAACTCACGCTTCCACGACCGAAGACTGCGCTTGGTAGCGCAGATCTTCAACCCCTTGATCCGATTGACCAAGGTGTACCACCCCTGGATGCACCTCCAAGAATAGAAGGTCATCAACCGGTCAGCATGGGGCTCCACGCCCAGAATGAGGCACACCCACTCAAAGTGGCGGATCTTGGCGATCGCCATCGGGTGTACCTCTGTCAGATGCACGCCGTGCCTCTCCAAGACACGGTATACAAACTTCGTCAATGGGAACCTGAGATTCCCATAAACGAAGAATGCAACGTACACCCCTATCTTGCCCTGGGGGGCATCGTACACCGTCTGGTGTGGCTCCGGAAACTCAGGCTCGAACGACTCGAGCATGAACTTCCGAACGACGTACCGATAGAGGTCGGCCGGAAGAGCACACTGGCATTCGCCAACAGTGCTCTTATCGTCTTTATCAGACGTAGACGTCGGGATCTCGCGTGCACGTCAGATTCTTCGGCAGCAGCTTCAAAATCGTAGGTAGAAGACATGGTTTGGAGGTAAAGAAGAGTGATTTCAGGAGAATGCTTGGCAGAAAGTATTCGCCGGAAATCGTTTACAAGAAGAGAAGAGTGAAAGTGTGAATTACAAGAGACCCTCTCCCCCTTTATATACTCATCGCAATTAATGCGAAAAATTTAATGCGGAAGAGAGAGAAATCGCAGGTGCAATGAAACAATGACACGTGGCAAAGTGCAAGCTGGCAACAGCTGTTGAAAGAACGCGTGCCATTAATTTCGCGGCCACGCGCCCGAAAAATCGCGCCCACGCGTCTGAAAAAGCGTCTGGAATGACCATGTACTGTCACGTCACCATAACTTCCTGCACGTCCTGACACAGTCAGAAGAAACCGTCGGACGACGTTTCAACAGTTTGGACTGTTCTTATCCTTTCACCAACTCTTCGAATTTCAAAATTTCAAAAAGATTCAAAAGTAAGCGGGAAAATACCCCTTACCTTGGCAACCAAGTAACTGTAAGACAGGTGCGAGTACAGTGTTAAGGCAAAACCCTTCACATACTTAGCACCTGCAGGGAATTGAAGCCAAGAATACCTCGGCGACCAAGTAACTATAAGACGGGTGCGGGTACAGTGCAAGAATACCCCTTACCTTCACATACTTACCTTGGCAACCAAGTAACTGTAAGACAGGTGCGAGTACAGTGTTAAGGCAAAACCCTTCACATACTTAGCACCTGCAGGGAATTGAAGCCAAGAATACCTCGGCGACCAAGTAACTATAAGACGGGTGCGGGTACAGTGTTAAGGCAAAACCCTTCACATACTTAGTACCCGCAGGGAATTGACGCCAGGAATACCTTGGAAGTAAAGTAACCGTAAGACAAGTGCGGGTACAGTGTCAAGGCAAAACCCTTCACATACCTAGCGCTCCGCAGGGAATTGAAACCAAGAAGGATCTTCTGGGCAATGCTTGCGGAAACGGGAATAACATCCCCGCATAGCGGGAACGTCGAGAACTACATTGTTTGAAGCTTCAAGATGGAATTGGTGGTTTTAACATAATTGATCACTATGTTCAAAACTACCAAAACCTCATGGAGAATCCACACAAGTGTGACTCAACGCTCCTGACTTGCGAGGAGGTTACAAACCTACCCGCATCATACCCAAAGATCAAGCAGGAAAGTCGGGAATTTCTGCAAGTGACATAAGGACTTCCGCGGGAAGAATCCCCATGGAAAACCTTAAAACTAAACCCTTTTCAAAAACCCTTTGCTTAAGTCCAAAAGTTCACCTCACTTATTAAACACTCATGAGAAGAACATTGGACTGGGGGGACTTGAAGAGGTAGGTCCCAGCAGAGCCCAGTTGGACCCACAGGACTCACCTTGAAGAGAGACGTCTGCGCAGAAACCAACTGGATCCGCAGGACCCACCATGCTCAGAGACGTGACGTCCTTACGCGCAGTACGCAAGCTGTTCCCGCAAGAAATGCCTCCCAATGGTGAAGTACTCCGCCTGTTCCCGCAGCTGCGGATACAAGCCATCAGGGAAGGCCACCCGCGCAGCAAGGCTACACGCACAAGGCACTTAGCTCTCAATAATTCAGTAGTCACCTGAAGGAATGAGCAAAGCCAGGAACAATCCCGCACAAAGGCGGGAGGGGGAATACTCCCGCCCAAATGAGCCAGTCCGTACGATACTGGAAGATCTTTTGTACTGTACCTGACGAGGTATGGGCAAAAGATCTGACCAGAGATACGACAGCCCATTGTCAACAGTATGGCGAGCAGCATGCTCTTGTACTGTATGTCACTATTAGCCGCTACCTACTCACCAACTCCTGTCATACCACGTGCATAGCCTGCAGTTGGTGGAAAAGGAATAGTACACAGCAGGCCTGGTCACTGTCAGCCGCTGCCTACCCACCAACTACCAGCATGGCACGTGCGTAGGCCACAGTTGGTAGAACAGGAATACTATTCAGCCGGCTATACCCTCTTGGAAACCTACCTTCGGCTATAAATACCCCAAATGGTATGATCATCTCATCTTATCTTGTATCTTACATCTTATACCTGATATCTGTTCTAGCAATCTCTTAATATACACTTATATTCAAGAGCAATCTAGTCTGATTCTCACGCCGGAGGGTGGTCACAAGGAGGTACCCCCCCCCCCCTTCTCAGTGACGAGCTCACGGTGTCTGTTTTGCAGGTTATCAGAAGAACCATCTATGCCGGGTCTAACCCCTCGTGAGAAACATCTATTTAACCCCCAGATTATCCGTAATCTGCCCGGGGTCGATTAGTGTTTCTTCAATCATAAATGGCTACAATACCATAACTTATTAAACAAAACAATACAACATATCATTTGAGGAAGTCCCCTTAAGAAGAATTGAAGCACCTAATCGTATGTTAAAACTTTGATCAACATGCATGAATGGAATCAATGTCTCAAGAAGAAGCACCTATTCGTGCAATAACTTTGATTGAAAGTTTGAAACACTAACCCCTAAAGCATCTTCGAATTTTGAATACGATATCGCTATAAGAAAATAATAACAATGAAGATAAGTTGTTTCAGCCCTAGACGGAGGATCTGGTGAAATTTCATTTGGTTTCTATAGTTGCGACAATTTAACTTGTAGAGTTTAAAATGACTTGCAACTTAAGAACCTCATAAACCCGATATCTATATCAATATCATATTTTTTTTATAAGAACGTGTATTTATATAAATATTTTATCAAATCAATAAGTTACCATAAAACAAATTAAAGTTTGACAGCACCATTTCATCCACCCTTTTTTGAGACAACAATCAACGGTGGAGATGTAATTCATCAAAAGCGAATCAGAGAATAATCACACACAATCCCAGGGGCCCCCTCTCCACCCTTCTATATCTAAGTTCCCTAACCTATGGAGGCAATCAAACACTGACTACTCTATCCATAGTTGAAAACCTTTAAATTAATATTCACATACACATGATAAGGCATATGGTATAAGTCAGTTATGCATTGCTCCTATTCAATGTGTAATTATTTATCTTGTACGTGTGCCGTCCAGCCGTCGATTACGGGTGATCCTCGAGCATTGCTTCCCACTTTTTAGACCCTTTTTTATTCTTTTTTCTTTCTAACAAATAAATACTTTAATAGAAAATGAAGTCTTCGACGGATAAAATCTATCTATATAATTGTCTACCAAAAAATCCTATGTGTTGCTCTTATGTTGCTCCTCTCATTCTCTAGAGCCACCAGATTGCTTGATTTATAAATGAAAGTTTTTCATGCATTTGACCCGAATTCGCGAGTATGGGTCTCACCAAACCTGAATATTCTTTAAATGAGTTATATCTCATTTATTTGTAAAACTATTTCATAAACAAACAATTATTTTCACGGTTCATGGGCCTCACCAAACTCGGATAACATTTAAACGAGTTATAACATTTCATTTATATATGAAATAACCCCTTAATTATCAAAGAATAACTTTCACGGGTTATGTGTCTTACCAAACTCTAATAGCCCTCAAATGGGTTATAAGATCTCATTTATTGATAAACACTTTCATTATCAAACCCTAATTTAATTTATTTGCTTTACATGTTCTTCGTTGCTGGTCTATCATCTCCATCGTCGGTTAACTTCTAATACTACCCACCATCGTCAAATACATCAACGCCTCTTTTTTCATTAGACAAATATTTGAGTTCATGTTTGTACATTTAAAAAAATCAACATGCTCGTGTTCGTTCATGTTTGTTCGTTAAAAATCTAAAAAACCTAAACATCTCAACTGATAAAACCCAAACGTTAAAAAATATAATAGCAAACTAATATATATGTATTAAATTAAAACAAAACTACGTTAACGAATAAAATAAATCATCATAAAATAGCAAAACGATTAAAAACAAAACTTTAAATAAACTCCCGTAACACATAAGGATCAAACTAGTACTATGATATTTACATTTCTGATCTGAGTTATATTTCACTCTTACTAAGCGACGAATGTCTCTATCAAATGAGCTAGCTACTAGCATCATATTAATTGATAGCTTTCATGAGATTAAGTTAAGCCCCGACTTGGCTTATTTAACTTAAGCTTGACTTACTCATGCTCTATTTATGAAGTTTGAGCTTGTAAAGTTAGCAACCTATAATCCTACTAGATAGCGAACCGAACCAAAGCCATATCGCATCGACATAGCAGAATTAACTGTTAAGTAGATCAACGAATTCAAGGCAAGAGAATACATTAGAAGTGACTCTAATAGTGGGGTCCATGAGGCAACGAGAAGTCTCAAAGATAGCGACGTGAGGTGGTCCTTTTAGGGACCATTACCTATGACGTCATTGTAGATGCAACTTAGGCCCCGTTTATATCATAGAATGTGAAGGAATTTGAATTGTAAAACTTTCACTCAAAATCTTGTTTGGTTGGAATTGGAATCGGAATATAATCGTCCAGATTCCATCAACAAAAGGAATTTAACATTACTTAATACATGTGATGGAATTCTAGATTTTTCAATAAAACGTGCAAGGGTTTCCAAAATACCCACATCCCAACCTTTTGTTCATATTCCATCTTCTAATTCAACTAAAAATAATCCATTTCTTGAACCAAGTAATCCAATATAAATTAGTTGTAAGGCCCCAATCCAGGTGCCATTTTTTAGTGTTGGATTACTCATAAAAACAATTCAAAGTACCACAGTAAAATAAAATTTTCATAGAAATATTAAAGCTTCAACCATAAGTTACAAAACAGAACATTCTTGAATAAAACATTCAATTTGTCTTAACTTAAAACATTATGTATTCCTTCTCTAGATTCCAACCGCCCAGTCCATACCATGCGTCATCCTCAAGTCAGCTCCTTTAACCTATTTACTGGCGTGCGTACTAAAAGTCAGCTACGTTGAGTGAGTTTTAGTTAATTAAGCAACATACATTACATTCACATACTACATAGTTAACCTACTTTACTTTCTTTAGTACATACACAGTACATACATTCATACTTACTTTCATACTTTCGTATTTAATCTTACTTTTACATACATACTTGTACGTTTTAAAGAGTCTTTCATCCTATAACCTCCCAGATATTATTAGGGTCTGTCACCCTTCTTTTAGATATATTGTTAGGGTATGCCACCCTCCTTTCACAGATATTATTAGGGTTTGTCACCATCCTTTCACATATATTATTAGTATTGCCACCCTCGTAACCACACAACCATACATACATTTCTTTATATATATAATACACACACACACACTTTCATACATACTCTTAACTTTTTCTATATCATTCATAAAACATTCATTTAATATACACTTATCACTTACGGCAAGTGTATTAACTAATCATATCGAGTATGCATACAACCTCAAAACATAACAAGGAAACAGGGCTAGACACTCACATGAGTAATGTTTCTCTCTAATTTAACCGTAACATCTCTTTTTAGTTGTGCACGGCTAACTGCGTAATAATCCAAAGTATTAAATAACCACCACTAACAAAATCATATTCTAAGTAAGCGAAACCCCTAACGAACAACGGTTTGGGGGCAGCGCCCTTGTTAGCAAGGGTGTTCAAAAGTATCCGAATCCGTATCCGAATTATCTGAAATTTCGAGTATCCGAAAATTCGGATTTGGATAGCAATTTTTGGATATTTTGGATAGTTCGGATATCCGAACTATCCGAAATATTAAATTTAATATTTTTTGCTTTTAATATATAAACTAATAATGGATCTAATATGCTACCAGCTTCCTAAGACCTAAACCAGCCGCCACTCAATTGAAGATCTCAAACTCAATACTCACACATCTCTCATTTTTTTTCCTTACCTCCTACGGCTAGTGGCTCTGACCACTTTCGTCCTCTGGTCACCACCTCGTCACTCGTCAGTCACCGATCAGTCACCACCAGTCAAGCCCAGCCATTGTCAATCGAGCCCTCTGTTCCCCGTCCACCGCTGGTATGCCACCACCACTCTAGCGCATCTCTCATTACTTGGGTTGTTTATTTTGAAAGAATTAATGTGTTGTTTATTTTGAAAAAATTAATGGGTTGTTTATTTTGAAAACCAACCGAATCGAGTTTTCAAACAAATCGAATCGAGTTTTCAATCCAATCAAATCGATTTTTCAAACCAATCGAATCGAGTTTTCAAACCAATCGAATCGTGTTTCAAACCAATCAAATCAAGTTTTTAAACGAATCGAATCGAGTTTCAAACCAATCGAATCGATTTTTCAAATAAATTGAATCGAGTTTCAAACCAATCGAATCGAGATTCGATTCGATTCGTTTTCCAAATGAATCGAGTTTCTCCAGAACTCGTTTCAAACATGATTTTTCGTGTATTTCCATTCTAATCACTTCCTCACATCCCGGCATGCCTGTTTTAACGATAGAATGAGTTTCGGGCCACAATAACTTCATTTCCTCACTCTAACACGGTCCAAACGTCACTGATTTGTTCCGTTTAATTCCAAACATCTTGTTTACGTTCAACTTTACATTTTTCTTACGTAATAAGGCCCGATTTTCCTTAATATCAAATCTTAGGGCAAACCGACCCCAAAAACTTAACATTTACATCTAAAACGTACCTTTTAAGGTTTCAGTTTGGTTCGAATATAGACTAACACGAGATCTTAAATGTATTTCTTGTTGTTTGATGATGCATCGAACACGAAAGCCAACCTTTCTTCAGCTCGGATCTAGGTCCGAAATGATGAGATTGTTTGTGTGTGTTTTTGAGTGTGTGGAGAAGGCTGGATGAATGAAATGAGGGTTTTAGGAAGGTTTAAGGGTGTTTATATACCCTTAAGCCCATGGATCTAAGGCCCATCACCAGCCCTTATTCCATCTTTTATTGTCCAAGCTCACACTCTATTATTTTTATTTAACTTAACTAAATAATAAAAAATTATTAAGTAAACGAAATTCTTTTATTTATTATTACCAAAAATAGAATGTTACAAGAAATTTTGTCATTTGAGTTTGTTTATATTCCAATTCCATCTATAAATCTAACAACCAAACATCTTACTAATTTTCAATTAGATTCCATTGCATTCCAATTCCAATAAGGATTCCAATTCCTTTTAAAAATATTCCGTGAACCAAACGATCACTTCGTATATGCGTGTGTGATTGTGTGTAAAAGGAATTGGAATCCTTATTGAAATTGGAATATAATGGAATCCAATTGAAAATTAGTAAGATGTTTTATATATAATAATTACTATATATAATGATGTAATGGAATCCATTTGCTTTATATATAGTATAGATTAATATTAAAAATAGATTTACGTATAATTATAATATACATCATTCTTTGCTTTATATATATTATAGATTAATATTAAAAATAGATTTATGTATAATAGATTTACATTAACAAGACAAATTTACTCCTATCCATACACCAATAATATACATCATTGTTCATGTTTGAATATGAGACCCCTTCCAAGAAACATATACCTCTACACGATCATCTGGCTCTACATTGATGATCAATCTAGAAAAAGTAACCTTAAACCATATATATTTATTTTCAATTTTATATATTTATAATAATAACATTTGTATAGAACATATATATTATTGTTTTTACACACAGTTATTAGACTATCCGTTGTGGGGCCTCATTGATCATAGATTCATCCTCTAATATTTCATCACATTGTGTAAACTGGACGCTGACTAGACCTTGAATAAATCCCCTGCTCGCTCACTTGTCCCTGTTGCAGATAAAGCTCCTGGTCGTGAGCCACTTTCTCAAACATTCCCTTCCAATTTGCTCATTAGCGCCCATGAGTGGGCTGAAGTGTAGCCAATAGAGCCCTCAATAACCTAACCGTGTCGTGGTGTTCGCGTGTGACGTGACAAAAAAGCCCCGTTCACGCCCCCGTTAACTTTACCACAACGCATAGCATAGTCTTATATGTATATAGTAATTATTATACGCAAATCTACTTTTAATATTAATCTATACTATATAAAGCAAATGACAAGGATCTCTTAAAATTTAAGATGTACAACTTGTATTTCATAAATTACAACTCATGATGTATGTCTTAAAGTAGTTAAGAGGGCATAGTAGTCTTTAGACAAACACATTGACGGTTAAAAATTATAGTTACAATTTTGGTCCCTAATCTTTACTCAAGTTTTGAAAATTTTAATTAAACTAATAACTTTGCCCCCTCATATTTGACTACACCCATAACAACTTTATTTTCTTTATATTTTCTTCTCATATCTTAAAAAGAAATATTTTTAACAAATTCCAAATACACGTTGCAGTGTGCTTTTTTTGTCAACATTTCGGTGTAAACTTTATTGAATAACGAGTTACGAGTTATAATGTACAAGTCTAATAATGCATCAATATACAAGTGTTTTGATGCATATATGATAGTTATCAACAATCTTCTCCTCCACCAACCCTATAAATTCTCATTCAAATTATAAAATATTTGTGTGTAATTATAGTTATACTAGTTTTTATTCCCCGGATTACGGGGGTTGTTATATATTGTCTGTTCTAATATTTATTTATTTTTTGAATTTATATTTTTTTGTTGTATGAAAGTTAATTATATACTTATGGCTTGATAATAAATTATTTCACAAATAAATGAGATGTTATAACCCGGTTTAAAAGCTATATGGTTTTGATGTGACCTAAGACCTGTTTATTTTTTTACTATAAAATTGGTTTTTTAATTATAAATAATATTTATGAAAGTTAATAATATACTTATGGTTTGATGAGACCCAAGACCCCGTTTATTTTTTTTACTATCAAATTAGTTTTTAATTTAAATAATATATATATATATATATCTTTTTTAAAATAAATAAGATATTAATTTTTATTATAACCTATTTTATAGGATTTTTACATCAATAATTTGGTGAGAATAATTTTTAATTTAATGAGATGCTATAACCCGTTTAAGGAATATCTGGGTTTGGTAAGACCCATACCCATGAATTCGGGTCAAATGCATGAGAAACCTCAATTTAAAAATCAAACAAATCTGATGACTCCAAAAAAAAGGGGGGCGATCACATCGCGACACGTAGGATTTTTATATCTTCGTTTATATATATTACGGATATCGTAATTGTGTTACCAAAGTTTAAAAGCCACTCACTTTACTTTTCTTTAAACTTAATAATTTAGCTTAGGCTAAAAATAAATGTTTTCTTATTATACTGAGTTTACTAATAAAAAAATCCCATCGGGTTGCTTTGAAGTTTTTGAAAGGAATTTCTCAGTTTCAATTGCATAAATGGTTGATTTTTATTGCATTACGTATGATTAATTTTCACAAGCTCTGCTTAATACTTTCCTAAATTTAATTGTTATGGATTTCATTTTTAATATTTAATACTCTTTTTATGTTTTGTAGACACTATAAATTATTTATGTTGTTACCATTTATGTCTGTTTGTAAATTTAAACTTGAATATTTATTTCTTTTCAAACTAAAATAATTTTAAGGCATATTTTTTTAATGTATATTAAATATCATATCATCATTTTCGAGATGTGTATAAAACTATCAAAAGTTTGGAAAACACGTAATGGAACATGTATAAGAGTAGGTAATTTCCTCCTGTTAAAATACATCACTAGAGGAATAATAAATTAACATGAACGGGTACTGCATTACAAATTGTTAACACCGCCGCAACATTGCGCGAGTTTCATACTATTATATTATTAACTAGACCACCCATAGTGGTGGCGGTAAACCGACGTTTGGCCCATAACGCAGGGGGCACACCGCCCCCCAGGAGTGTTGGGGTGTTTAATTTGGTTTAGCGTTTTGTGTACAACGTAAGAATGGCACGAAATTAAAAAAAAACTTTGTTCCATGTAACGGTCATATATCCGTTGTAAAAAAATTGTATTATATATAAATCAACTTCATCCCTAATCAAAACTCACCTAATTTATAAATCTTTCTTTCTACTCTATATTTCCTCACACCAAATTCGCTATAAACCCTAAACAGATTCTCCTACTTCTATATAATAATCAATTTTTCGGGCCCGAACGACAAGCCGAAGACGAAGCGGAGGAAGAGGCGGCTACGAGTGCGATTGTGCTCGTGACAATTTATATGAATTCTATTAGCTCTCCTCCACCCCCCTGTTTCAAAAAGAGCATATATCGAACAAGACCGTATCGAAGCCAACAACCGGTTGATGGCGGATTACTTCAACGATTTGCCGAGATACAAGAACCTGAAGACTTTTAGGCGTCACTTTCGGATGTCTAAAAAATTTATTTATGGATCACCAATGATTTGTAGCGTGAGCTTGACTACTTTAAGCAAAACCGGACGGTCGATGGATGCTAGGATTCACGGCTATTCAGAAGGTTACGTCAGCCATGCGTGTGCACGCCTACAGAAACATGGCCGACATCATCGACGAGTATTTAAAGATGGCCGATAAGACAACTCGGGACACCTTGGAGTATTGTTACGGCACATTTCATTTTTTTAAATAATTATATCACTTGTTTACTTTAATTAATTATGTTATAAGTTGTGTAAAAATATAGGAATATTAAAACTATATGGACCACATTATCTGAGAGAGCCCAACTGGAACGATCTACAACGTCTTTACGAGGCACATGCAAGGGTGCATGGTTTACCCGACATGAGATGGAGTGTAGATTGTATGCATTGAGAATGAGCTAATTGTCCAACTGCATGGCGCGGTCAATACACACGAGATGACCAAAAGGGACCAACGGCCAGCCTTCAAGTGATTGCTTCATACGACCTTTGGATTTGGTCGACATTCTTTGGTATTCCCGGTTCCAACAATGACGTAATCGTCTTAGAATAGTCGCTTGTGTTGGAGAGTTACATATCTGGGATCGTTCCCGTCACTTCGTTTTGGGCTAACGATAACTTCTATCATCATGGGTACTATCTGGGTGATGGAATATATCCAGAGTATGCGATTATCGTGAAAACATTCAGAGACCCGTTGATGAAAAATGACAGTATTTAAAGAAAGTACAAGAGTCTACGAGAAAAGATATCAAGAGGTGTTTTGGGGTTCTTCAACAATGCGGGCATTTTGTTAAAAATCCTTGTCACTTATGGTCTTTAGAAAGAATGAAAAGTGCTATGTATGCGTGTATCATAACGCATAACATGATTATCGAAGACGAGGGAAGAGCAATATGTTCAACTTTCATACCGGACTCGGATCCACCACGAACTCCAGCAAGTATGAAGCACAGAATTGAAAACGTGTATTTCGTGCGTCAAGATAAATACATAACACATTTATGGAGATTTGGTACAACATCTTTTGATGAATCAGCGTTTTCCTGGTGAAAATGAAAACCAAAACGAGGGCAACGATGAATACGATGATTAAGATGACGACGACGATGGTGAAGACGATGACGACGAGAAGGGTGAAGATGACGACGACGACGAGGGTGACAATTGAGACGAGTAGTTTTGTTTTTGTTTTTATTTGAATGTAATATTTATTTAATAAAATATTATTATTATTATTTGTTCACTTTTATCAAAAATTAAAAAAAAAAAAAAAGTGTACAAGTGACTGTGCACAACGTGACGCATAATGCTTAGGGATAGAAAGCTATGACTACACTCTCTTTCTAAAAAACATAACTTTATCATGCATAAATGTGTGACATTATGACACAAATAATGATCTCATTAACACGAACTGCTCGGCAAACCAATGAAAAAAGCTGAAACCAATCAGGGAATCGGCTTCTTTTATTTGACCCACAGACACACATCCATGTTTCATTTCACCACTCTCTCTCTCCACCACTTTCACTCTCTAAAATAAAACTCATTCATGTCATCTCCTTCAGAATGCCACTACAGAGGCGTACGAAAGCGACCGTGGGGTCGTTACGCGGCGGAGATCCGCGACCCATGGAAAAAAACCCGTGTCTGGTTAGGCACATTCGACACGTCCGAGGAAGCCGCCATGGCCTACGACTGCGCTGCACGTTCTCTTCGTGGTCCTAAAGCCAAGACAAACTTCCCGCCACCGTCATTACCGTCGTCGGTGGCTCTAGGGCTTAACACGTTCTCATCCGGTCAGTATATACAATGGGTGGCGCCGCCGCCTGCACAGTTTCTTCGTACTAGTGCCGTGGCGGCGGATAATGGTGTGTCCGGGGAGTTTTCGACGGCGAGGCGCGGGCTGGGTATAGATTTGAATGAGCCTCCGCCTATGTGGATGTGAAATGTAGGACGGGTTTAGCTTTGGGATTAGAGTATGTTATGGTCGGGTTTTAGTTTTCTTGTTCTCATACCTGATTGTAAACCGTGTTTGGTATTATTTGTATTTTGTAACAATACTTATTAGTAAAATGAATGGATTTTAATGGATTACTTTGTTAAATATGGAAAAAGAAATGTTTATGTTTATGGTTCAAATAATAGGATTGAATATCACCTAATATACACATGTTACACAAAGGCAACAAATTATTTTTATTTCTTTTTAGAACAATGTGTTTTTATTACATCAAACCAGCGTGAGCTCAGGGGATATATAAGATGTTAACACCGTTGTATTACCGATTAATGCTTTTGCCAATCCTTCATAGTCGTGACCAACTGACCACAATATTATAAATCACGACTGTACATTTACGCACTTCAAGTTGATCAAGATACTTAGGTTTAGTTGTGTTTTGTTTTCCTTTCAAGTTTGCTCATTCTCCAAAGAAAATATATTTCTTGATACTGCTTTCTAAAAGTTAATAGAGGAAAAGACTACATAGCAAGGACTTTACCAAAGAGACAAACCCCAAACACATTATGCACAACTAACTTTAAACGAATAATATCTAGAAAATTATATAAAAATGTAATTTACAAAGTTAATGAACAATTTTTTTATAATTATATAAAAGGCTACGGGGTAAAAACCAAAAAGTCAGAAGACAAACTAGCAACGACTTTATAAGGTGAGACAACCTAAATGACAACATTATGCACAACTAACTTAGAAAATTAACAATATTTTGAACCCACGTTTCGCTGCGAAAGTGTCTGTTTGTATAGCTATAATTGTATGCATGCAGTAGGACTGATATTAACATAGCATATGTAGAGAACGACAGTTTAACAATTTTCCTTTTCTCCTTCTAATTAATCCCACGAATATATAATTACAATGGGATAGGTGTAAGTATGGAAATAATATCTCAATAAACTATACAGGATATTGGTAAATCAATATATACATCTATCTTATTCCTATTATACCCTCGCAGTTGAAGCGAGAACTGAGCGGATGTTGAGACTGGACCGGACCGAAAGTCTTCAAAATAGAGCTCGAGGTAAGCATTTCGTAAAGATGTATGTGATCTTGTATCGTGTTGGCATGTGAAGAATTCGAACGCAACCCTGTTGAGCCTGTTCGCGGACAAAATGAATGTTGAGTTCAATGTGTTTGGTGCGTTGATGCTGAAATGCGTTACCAGAGAGATAAATGTTGGGTCCATATTTGGTGGTTTGTACTTAGTTCTAAGTGTTGTTCGGTTTCGTGGTGGGCTATGTATGTAAACCGAGATCACTAAGGGATCTCGGTGGGTTTTGGGCTTTACTTTGGGCTCGATTGTTAGCTTCCCTATATATAGAGAATACTTATATAGGGTTTAGGGGTTGATCAGTTGGTGAGCAGTTATTGAATATTCTCATAGCCACCATCTAGAGAGCAATACGATTTTGTGTAATCTCATGTACCAGACGGTTTATTAATATAATCGTGTGCATTTGGAGTATTATCGTGTTTGTCATATTCATATTATTTCGTATCATTGTTCTTGAATTATCACTGTGTTAGGATTCCGCACTAACATAGTGTTCGAGTTGATATCATAGTTGTAGTGATCCAGTTTCGGGACTTACAATTGGTATCAGAGCCTTGGACGAATTCAGGCTCGTTATTGTGATATCAACGAATTCAAGAATTCTGTTATTTGGTGGCGTTAATTGGTTTTTCCGTCGAGTTTTGATCGTAGAAGAAGAGAAGGTTTAATTTTGGTGAAAGTTTGGTTTTCTTTTGGAAACAAATCAAATCCCATAAATCTCGGGAGTTTGTTACAGTTGAAATTCTGCAGATCCTCTAGTTCTCGGTCAAGATTAAATTTGCTGAACAAGTAATCATTGTTCTCTGACCAGAATAAGAGGTTTCGGCCAGATTAAAGGGTTTTCGGCCACTTTTGAACGTTCTCGGCCAGATTTGAGGGTTCTCGGCCAACTTTAATCGTTCTCGGTCAACAAAAAGGAGTTCTCGATCAACAAACAGTGTTCTCGGTCAAAGTTTTGGGTTCTCGGTCAACAAAAGTTTTCGGTCAACGCGTGTTCTCGGTCAAAGTTCACAGTTCTCGGTCAAGATCAAGGGTTCTCGGCCAAGTTTGAATTTTTGGCGGGAAAATTTTTCTTGAACGAAATTTTTCCAGAATACTCTTTATAAGTAAAAATTCATTTTTGAAAATTTTGGCGAAAATATTTTTTTTGGGTGATTTTCGGTGAATTTTTGGCGGGAAAATCGAAAAATTTGCTAGAATGAATTTTTTCTTAGACGCTTCTTTTGAGTGGGATATCTTTCTTGAAAATTTTGGCGATCATATTTTTTCGAAAAATTTTGGCGGGAAAATCAGATCAATTCCTTTTAAATACTCTATAGATTCTCCTCAACTCATCTCAATGTTTGGAGTTACTCTTAATCAGTCTACTCCCTCACAAGTAGCAAATTCATCTGAGCTAAGGTTTCAACTATGTTCTCTAAATTGTGGTGAAAAAATAGAAATGTATAAGCTCCATTTCGATAACCTAACTAGAGATATGAAGAGAATAAAATCTGAAGACTTTAAACTTAAGAAAAATGAAAAAGGTTTTCTAGATAAAATAGAAGCATAGAAAAAGGACATCTCTAAGCTTAAGTCTGATTTTAGTATAAAAAGTTGTCACCACCTTGATGCCAAACAAGAAATCGCTGAACTAACTGCTAAACTGGAAGCCTCCAAGTTAGAAATTCTTAATCTAACTAGTAAATTTGAAAGGGCTGAACTAGACTTCAAAAAGTTCGAGGGTTCCAGTAAAGTAGTCAATTCAATGATTGAAAATCAATTATGGTGGAAAGAAAACGAAGGTGAGGGTATAGGATATAGTCAAGTACCCCCACCATACAATGACAACTATACTAGTCTTCCTCTTACCAAAGAACACGAAGAAAAGGTTAAAGATATGAAGTATGGTAAACAGGTTCAATCTGAAATTGTTGGATCAGGATCCCTAGAGGAAATCAAGCCTGTTTTTAAATGTGTGAACAATTTTGATGCTTCTACTTCATGTGTAGATATAGTAAATGACGTTGCTTCTGATAGTAAAGGGGTTCAGGCTAGTAAAACTGAATCTAATTCTAACGTGTCATCAAACTCAGATGACACCACAACTCAAAATTGTACTAACAATAATACACAGAGTTGTGGCAGCAAAGGGAAGGCACATAAGAAATCAGCACAACAAGGACAGTGTCGTCCTCATAGATCCTCCGGATCTCTATGTGTTGATAAATCAATGGGTGATATTTATATTAAGAGGCAAACATGTTACCGCTGTGGCACGCCAGGATATATAGCCAGAAATTGTGTTCATCGTCTATATGTTCCCTATTACAAGCAAAATCAGAAGGCTGCACCAAGGGGTAAGAAGAATGGAAAAACCTTTCATAAGATGGAATTCCAACATGAGGCTAGTGCTTACGTTGACATTAAAAGAATGATGAAGGCGTGTTTCGTCTGCTGGAAAGGCGGACATTTGGCAAAGGAGTGTCACTACCGTGCTGTTAATAGACAAGCTCCTCAGGTGAAAGGTAACAGGTTTCAACCGAATCCAGTGGTTAAACAAAATGCTTATTTTACCAAACCACGAGTATCTGTACAACGGGTCACAGATACTCAAGGATTCAAAGTTAATATGACATGTTTGCACTCAAATGATCTAAAAACTGTTAAAAGAAAAATAAATTTTTAAAATCAAAGAGCGTGGAAAGTTTTAAGAATTCGACTTCGAATTGCTCCACTCCAAAGTCTGTTTTATCAAATTTTACTAAACCAAGACAGATTTGGAAACTTAAAACTCAGCAAACAAAATCTGTATTAACAAATGATTCTGTTAAAGATGGGAAAGATATGAGTTGGCAAGAGATCACATATGTTGATGCTCAAGGGAACCCCAAGACATTTATGACTTGGGTTCCTATGTCCAACTGATCCCACTATGCGAGTAGGAACAACCACAAATTCATTGTTTATTAAATGGGTTGTTCCAGGCACATGACAGGGAAAATATCCATTTATTTTAAATCTTCAAATCCTAAAATGGATTATTTGTTGCCTGTACGGGATTTTAGGGTGAAAGAACGTTTTTAATCTGCTCTCTAAGTGTGTAGGAACAAATCAGGGAATACATTGCATATTAAAAGGCTTGTTCTAGACATCCAACTCGCAAGGATGCAGAATCTCAAAACAAGCTTATTCCTAAGGGAGAGATTCTCACAAATGGGAAAATGATGTCTTGAAGATAAAAGGTAACCGTATCACTTTGGTATGAAAGATTGATCAGTCAAAAAGATTTTAAAATTTTAAATTTAAAAAAAAATACAAAAATATGTTTCTGTATAGTTTTTCAAGTATAGTGTATTTTGTTTCTCAAAAATGAGAAAATGACTTGAACGTACATGAGAAATGATAGTACATCAGTTCCCATAAAAGTTTTTATTAATTACTACGTTTCGACGATTGAGTCTTTTTGAAGATAAATTTGTACATATTTGTTTAATTTGCACAAATTTAGGGGGAGAAAATTTAAAAATTCAAAAAGAGTGTGTGTGTGTTAATAAAAATAATAAAAATAAAATTTTAAGTTACAAAAGTTTTGTCTATGTCTTTCAAACTTCACTCTCGCTTAAAATTATGTCGGTTGCTCAACTTTGAAAAATATATACTTGTATATGTTTGGTCCGGTGATATACTTGTAGATTCACAATAGCCATTTATCTAAAGACTGAAAGCATCCGGGGTGATTTTGATGTGTTTTTGTGTTTTGAATTCTTTCACTTAAAATTACGTCGGTAATTCCAAGTTGGAGGGACATGTATTTTCATATGTGTCTTGGTCCTGTTAACCACTAGTGGTCATACGGTATAACCATTTACCTGAAAACTGAAGAGTGACCGGGGTGACTGAGTTCTTAACATGTGTGTCTTCTGGGAAGTGATATAATTATTCAGTTAATAGCTTTTTAGAAGCTTTAAAAATATTTTCAAATGAAAATTGATCAAACCTTTGGAAAGTGATAGATAAATTGTTTCTTTGCGCCTAACGGGTGAAGTTATTAGCTAAAAAGGCTCTAGATCAGTCATTGATTTGTATGGTAGCTTTCCATGATGCATAAAGTTATAGTGATATAAACTAAATATGCTAAACTTACTGTGGAGAGTTATTTTGAAGAAATGTTCATGTCTCTATATACATCTCTCCGAATGATAGGCAGAAAAGCAATTACCCAGTCATACACGAGCCCATTAGTGTCTTGATCACCAAAAATATTATGTTTCTAAGTTTTTGCTCAAGTAAAAAAAAAAGAAAAGAGAAAAATATATAATAAAAAATAAAAAAAAGGAATTATTGTGAAGCAAAAATATAAAAAAAGGTTTCGTATTTCAAAAGATTAAAGGGTAAAACCAAAACTACAGAGATGGGGGCACAAAAGTAAGTCCTATCATGTCTCGAATGAAAGGCTTGTAAGTCTGGAGGGCTTGTAAGTCCAACGTTCAACCTTAAAGCTCAAAATTCTTGTTTGTTTATCTATAAAAATCTTTTGATCAAGCATTAAGGGGTTGGAGTCAAATTGGGTGATCTTGGGAAATCCAAATACAGTTTGAGAAGAGATAGGAGGTATCACAGGTCCATGAGTGATGTCCATCTAAGCTTTATGCCGAACTGAACCTAATTCATATCACTGATGCAATGAAAATCATGCTAAGTTTGTTATACCTGCTATCAACCTGTTTCTTTTTGTCATAATAACGCCAAACATGAATCCTTGTGACAACACCTTAAACAATATGATTCCATGTTCGGATCTTTTCATAAAAGGCGGCGTTTTTATCAAAAACTGCAATTTGATCCCAAATTTTTGCTAAACTACAAGAAGACCGGGTAATTAAATATGTTTTATTTGTTGTTTTTTTTGGTTTTATTTTATTTTTACTTCTTGATTACTCTTGTCGAAACAAATGTGTTAAGAAATCATTTGAAGTTTTCAGTACATCAAATCTGATATCGGTTGTTGTGTTATAGTTGGTTTAGCTGGTATGATCTCATTTCAAGTCTTTTCAAGAAAATTAAAAAAAAAACATAAAAATTACAAAAATATGTCTGTCTCATTTTGTCTTATTTAATTGTTTTCAAAAATATTGTGGTTGATCTTTCTTTCAAAGTTGATTATTCTTTCAAGACTGATTTCTTGCAACGGAAGCATATGAAGTATCTGAGATTCAAATTGGATGATGCTGTCAAACATGGGGGAGATGATAGATTATTGGATGCAGATGATGAATTTGCTGATCACTGAAGTTGCTGATTATGTTCTAGTAAAGATTCTGAAGATCTTGAAAGCATTAGTCTAAGGGCAAGATTGTTGGGCTATAATTTGGTTAAACTGACGCATATCAAAAGGCCGTGACATGATCAAGACTAAAGTGTCATAAACAAAGACGAGTTGAATAATTACATCGGTGTAATACCGAAATCCCTATGGATTTCGGTTAGGCTGGTTTGAAGTGAAATAAACAAGAACAAAGCTACAAACCAAGGGGGAGATTGTTGGGTCCATATTTGGTGGTTTGTACTTAGTTCTAAGTGTTGTTGGGTTTCATGGTGGGCTATGTATGTAAACCGAGATCACTAAGGGATCTTGGTGGGCTTTGGGCTCGATTGTTAGCTTCACTATATATAGAGAATACTTGTATAGGGTTTAATCAGTTGGTGAGCAGTTATTGAATACTCTCATAGCCACCATCTAGAGAGCAATACGTTTTTGTGTAATCTCATGTACCAGACGGTTTATTAATATAATCGTGTGCATTTGGAGTATTATCGTGTTTGTCATATTCATATTATTTCGTATCATTGTTCTTGAATTACCATTGTGTTAGGATTCCGCACTAACATCATGTTCGGGTTGATATCATAGTTGTAGTGATCCAGTTTCGGGACTTACAATAAATAGCATTGACATTGTCATAGTAAACGAGAGTTACACGAGATAAGGAACATCAAAGTTTTAAGAGAGGATTACGTAACCAGCAGTATCATGCAACGTCGTTATCGTCCCTAGGGGCATTCTTCTTCAGCACTGGATCGGGATACAGTGGGTTGTTGTTTGGATGAGCTTGTTACCAACATATACACAGTAACCAGAGGTGGAGCGATGGGTGCCTGAGCACCTGGCCCAATCAGCGTACGTATAAGTAAAAACGCGAGAGAAGTGTGCTTGCTCCTGGTTATACCATAATCGGCAGTGCCTTGAACATATTGAATAATCCGTTTCAAAGCATCCCATTGATCGGTCTTAGGTGCATGCATATTTGTTGTACTACATGCGTAATGTCAAGTCGTGTAAAAGTCTAGTATTGTAATACACTGACAAGACTTTTATATAAGGGAAAATTACCAAAATAGACATCTTTGACCAAATATTTTCCACAATAAACATGTCTAATTTAGCGTACATCTCTCCAATCATTGGTTTTTTGACCAATAAATAACTGACACATTAGCGAAGCCGACTAAGCCTTAGCCGCCACTTTATGGGCACAGAATTTTATGAAAATTTAACGGGACCCACCTTTAACCAATACAAATTCGACACATGTCAAAGGCGGCTATACTTAGCCTACATCTATGGTTATTTAGCCGGCTTCAGGGAACGTGTCTATTTACTTAGCCGACTCCAACTCGGCTTGTAGGCTAAGGTTTCACTTAGTCGTCTTCTTTTTTTCATTTCGCCGTCTAATTTTAGCCGCCAAAATTGAATATTTTACCAACCCTATTAAATATTTAGCCGGCTTCACTTAGCTGTCTTCTTAGCCAGTGTAAATTTAGGCCCTAAAATTAAAATTTTTTTACCTACTCAATTTTGACGGCTAAAATTAGAAGGATAAAAGAAAAAAAAAGACGGCTAAGTGAAACTTTAGCCTACAAGTCGAGTAAACGAAGACGTTAACAAACATATATAAAAAAAAATAGGATCTTGTGTGATAAGAAAGTAAAAAAGTTTGATAGAGTGAAAATGGTTTTATAAGATGTAATGAAGATGGTTGTATAGTTTTATAAAAATGGTTGGTGAAAAATTAAATTTTGGTAGGTAAATGTATTTATTTTTGATGGCTAAAACATGGCCGCTAGGAGAAAAAAATTGACGGCTAGACGAAACCTGCTTAATAATTAATTGAGTAGGTAAAAATATTTAATTTCGAGGACTAAATTTACACAGACTAAGAAGACGGTTAAGTGAAACTGGCTAAATATTTAATAGAGTTGGTAAGGTTGGTAAAATATTCAATTTTAACGGCTAAAATCAGACGGCTAAATGAAAAAAAGAAGACGGCTAAGTGAAGCCTTAGCCTACAAGCCGAGTTGAAGCCGGATAAGAAGGAATATTTGGAGCCGGTTAAGTAAATAGACACGTATCCCGAAGCCGGCTAAGAGTCAAAGATGCCGGCTAAATAACCATAGATGTAGGCTAAGTTTAGCCTCCTTTAACACGTGTAAAAATTTTTATTGGCTAAATGTGGGTCCCGTTTATTTTTCATAAAATTCCGTGTCCATAAAGTGACGACTAAGGCTTAGCCGGCTTCGCTGACGTGTCAATTGTTTACTGGGCAAAAAACCAATGATTTGAGAGATGTAAGCTAAAACAGGCATGTCTATTTTGGAAAATATATGATCAAAGATGTCTGTTTTGGTAATTTTCCCTTTATATAATGTTGGATTAGCAAATGGCTATCCGTACTTAGAGCTGAGTTTTTTTGGATTGTTGTTAATGAGATTGGCAATCAGCTTGCAAGAGTTCATGCTGACCTTTTTTATAATGTCCAAAGCTTATGCATGCTGAGAGAAAAACATCAAGTCTTTCGAGCCAACGATGTTTATGGTTACAAAATAATTAAGGGACCCAAGGTCTTTCATAGCAAACTCGTTGGTGAGACCAGTCATGAGATGTTCCCGAAGGCTATCGGTAAACCTTTAAAGAAAATCTAATTTAAGAAAATTTTTCTTTGAAGGTTGAGGCATAGCCTCGGAGTTGTGTGTGTGTGCATAACAATATAATAATAAATAATAAAAATTATTTATCTAAGATTGCTTTAAACAATTTAATTCGAACACATAAGTAAAACAGATAAGCACGTATGAGGTTCCTAAGCATGTTACTAAGGCACCACTAACGACCTATCTTAAACCTTCGGCTTTGATACCAATCTATCACACCCCAACCTATGACGGAAATGCCGGGGTGTGAGCTGATTGTCCACAACTCTCAAGGTACTATTATGCAATATTGGAAATTTCAATATATATTTAATTAATTTCGATTAAGACAAATTATTCAATACAATATCCAAAAAGACAAATAGTTCACCAAACAAACATAGACCATAAAAACAAATGTCTTGTTAATTTTCTCTATCTTTATTCTTAACTGATTTTCCAAAACTTGAACTAACTTCACATCACACGATGCCTGCATATGCGTTAAAAATAAAGTAGTTTTGTCAACACAAGGTTGAGTGAGCAACACACAAGTTTAATGTATATATATATAATAGATAAATAAATACGCAACAAAGTCAAAGAGATAAACAATTTAACCAATGAGTAAAATAAATAAGATGGCGAAAAGCACGAAGCTATATAATGTATTTTTTCTAGAACTTAAACATAAAACATATTTTTAATATTAATAATTACTAGCATAAGTGCCCCCGCGCTGCTGCGGGTTCGTGCAAATTATCTCCTCGTATTGGTTTGTAGAGTTTGCTGTGATGTGTAATTGGTTATCAGTGCGAGCACGCTACCGCATGCGTATATGGATTGTTGGATGTTTTTTTTGTGCGGGATGCACACTATCCATTGTGCTTTGTTAATAAATTAGGTTTATTGGCATTGTGATTTTTAATCAGCATAAAAGGCTGACAGTATGTTAATTGGTGAGTAGTTAGAGTTGAAATTTAATCAGAAGATGTCACAAAGTTATTGGTCAACCAAATGTAAAAATGGTAAAGTGGTGAGCATATGTGATTTGATTGTGCACATGCATACTGGTGTATGCATATACAGGGCAGATCCAGCTTATGATTAGGGTGGGTCGGTGCCCACCATCCGGCTACCGGAATGCCGCGTTAGCATATTATGACTCAACAATCAGTTTGTGCCCCATTGTCCAGCTCCAGTCTATGACCACTGTCAGAACTATTATCATCGGATTTACAAGCAGGTCTTGAGCTACGGTGATTCAACATACTTTTGAAGAATGTGAAGATAAGAAACAGAATGGGGAAGATGAAAAGTAAAGAGTTAAATGTTTATTTTTTCAAGAGTTGTGCACACATGAATTAACTCATATTATTTAAATAAAATTGTCAATATTATTTTATAATATAATAGTGTTTCCCTTTTAAAGCTTCCTTTCACTCAATTTTTTAAGATTATGAACTAAGAGTTTAATTTTTTTTTTCATTTTACTATTTTTTGTTTGATATATTAATTGCTCTTTGGGTATGAACTCTACTTTTATGTTTCACGTAACACTTTACTATTTGGCTTGATATATAAGTTTACTTTGCCAAAAAATATTATTTTGTGTAAAAACATTACATGTAAAAAATTCTTTTCGAAAATATAATTTGTGGTCCTCTTATTATTATCAAAGACTGTCACTGTATTCACGAAACATATATAAACAAAAAGTATATTGTGATTTTTTAAAAGTTTCTGGTTTCGTCACTAATTTCATAATAATGACTGTGGTGCTTGGTGATAATATATAATAATTAAAGAGGTGGGTCCAAAATGTAATTTATATATATATATATATATATATATATTATATAATATATAATATTTATTTTAAGTGGTGTGTAAAATGACTAATTTACCATCTTATGTGCCTCGAAAGTGCATTATGCTCAGGCCTGGAAAATGGTTTGCTAGCCTGTTTTCTTTGACTCGACCCATTTTTAACCCGATCCACTTTGTGCCACCCGTAGCGAAAATCCTTGAATATATATATATATATATATATTGGATATTTGATGTTATAAAATGATAGGTTAGTATAAAATCAAATTAAAATGACAAACCAATTAAATGGTTTTCTTATTCTTCAACCAAAGTGAAATTGAACCATTGAAGATGAATGAACGATCACTTATGTACATATATAAAATGAACAAATATAAACCTAATAATAGAAATGTTAAAAATTTTCAATAAAAAAACGTTAGAAATCGACCCAACCTATTCAATCATTTCAAACAGTATCAAGAATATGTTGCTCTATGTAGTTATAAATACAATTATCTCGTTCAATATCCTGTGTAGGTAATTGCTCCCCTTAAGAAATCTATCTATGGTGTTGCTATTGTAAGGCCTCGTAACCGGTGCCTCACATTTGATGTTGGATTTACTCATAAACGCAGTTCTAAATATCAGAGTTAATTAAAACATTCGCGAAATATAAAAAAAACTTTCATAAAACATTTCATAACAAACCATATCTTGTCTTAAAACAACATCTCGTCTTTCAAAATAAACAAAACATTAAACTTAAACGTCTTGAGCCTTCCGATGCCAGCCTCTTATTCTATGCCACGTGTCCCCTCAAGCGAGCTGCCTCATCCTACTCACCTGCGTGCATACTAAAAGTCAGCTACGCTGAGTGAGTTCTAGTTAATCACATAACACACAATACATTCATAACTACATACTTTCATACTTTCGTTTATATTATACTTACTTACCTTCGCACTTTCTTTCATATACTTACCTTACGTTTTAAAGAGCATTCCGCCTATAACCTTCGCATATATTATTAGGGTATGCAACTCTTTAACCTTCACATATATTATTAGGGTATGCAACCCTTTAACCTTCGCATATATGATTAGGGTATGAAACCCTTTATCCTTCGCATATATTATTAGGGTATGCAACCCTTTAACCTTCGCATATATTATTAGGGTATACAACCCTTTATTCTTCGCATATATTGTTAGGGTATGCAATTCTTTAACCTTACCTTACCATTCATTATCATATCATTACATTTAATACCATACACAACATAATCGTATATACTTCCGTATTCACATACACATATCATACATACTACGCTATACTTGCCTTAACAGTACATGCAATACCCGAAGGTCGTTCACGTACTGTCAAGCATACATACATAACTATCAAGACATACACTTACCATTTAAGGTAAGTGTATTAACATTCACGTTGAGTATGCACACCCCCCCGAAAACATAACAAGGAAAATGAGGCTAGAAACTCACCTGAATGCGGTTACGTTCACTGTTAATGGTAATCCCTTTCTTCAGTTGTGCGCGGCTGAATGTATAATAATTACACGTATCAATTAACTATCACTACTCATATCATCTTTCTAGTCTTAGTTATTACTCACAACGAACGGGGGTCCGGGGGCAGCACCCCTGGCAGCAGGGTTCTAGGGGCGGCAGCCCCTAGCGGGGTCCAAGGGGCAGAGCCCTTGGCTGGGATTAAGCTGCCAGGTCAGCTTGAAAAAGTTTTATTTTCATTAACTGTCTTAACACATTTTCCATTAGGATTTTAATTTTTTTCCTAATTCGTTAACTTATTCCTCATAACAAATTAAGTCTGATTTCGCTATCTGATTCGTTACCCTTTATTTATGAGCGGACACAAATGTAAGCGAACTTAACTTAAGCAAACTTAACTTAAGCGAACTTAACTTAAGCGAACTTAATTTAAGCGAACTTAGCATTAAGCGAACTTAGCATTAAGCGAACTTAGATTCTGGCGAACTTGGTGTAGCGAAGTTATCTTATAGCGAAGTTATCTACAGCGAACTTGCTTATAGCGAAGTTGTCTACGGGCGAACTTGCTTATAGCGAAGTTATCGCGCTGTAGCCAAAATATTTGAGTTTAACCCACCGTCCATTTTGTTTCATCACTTAGACCATTGATATGAGGTTATCCATCCCCGTAAATGTTTCCACGACCAGTTTTGGATAAAACGCGACCCGGGAACTCATAAAGTTTGGACCTTTAGGCTTAAACATTCAATACTAAGTCTAGGGTTCATTTTAAGCGAGCCGCACATGTCTATGGGTTTATTAGTTTCATTTTTTATCATCAAGTTTACAAATTTACGTTTTGCATATACCCGATCTATTCTCGTTCTAAGTTTCAAGGCTAAACGTTTATGAAAGCGTAATATTTAAGACCAAAACATACATTTTTCGTGTTCGTTTGGTCTTGGTTAGCTTGTTTGCGAACTCTAAATCTTGTATATGACCTGTATGGCAAAGATCTATCAAATCCAACCTTCGCTTGCTCTCGTTTTCCATCTTTCTCTCTCTCGGCCGCAAGGTAGTGTAGATGTGTGTGTTTTTGGAGTGTGTAGGCAAATATGGAAAGATGGAATGAGGATTAGGGTTTTAGGGTGGTTTAAGGGGTATTTATATCCCTTAAAACCCATGGACCTAAGGCCATTACCCTTTAATCCACCATAATTAATCCAAGTCCATGATCTTTTATTAAACACTAGCTAATATTATTTAACGCTCGACCACTTAACGAAATCTTTCGTTATTTAATATTATAATATTTAGGACGTTACAGCTATCAACTACAAAAATAAGTGCTTGTGATTGTTGTAAATAGTGCATCCATAATGAAATATGAATGAATCTACATGCGTATGTGTCTATAATCAAGAACATGGGTTGATCATCAACCAAATTCAAAATAATATTTGAAACTAATTAACTCACAAGCTGTAAGAGAAAATTCAAAAAAAAGATTATTATGAGTTAGTTACCTAGTGTGAAAATGAGACTAACCTGGTCACCTCGTTTCTGGTTCAAACTCGCACAACAGAATTGGTGAATTTCATTTTCAAATATATATATATATATATATAGCAACTACATCAGATATGCGTATTATCATAGTGTATAGAGAACCCGTGAAGTAGAGAAAATGGAGGTTCTTATTCATTGGTATGCATGTATGTATGTATATCTAATACAAGTACACCAAGCCACTATATATAGGCTAATAGAGTTAATACAAACATAATGAAATACGGGAGTTAAGAATGTGAATAATCACCATAATAACATACTTATAACATAATTAACATTATGTAATGAAAATAAAATAAATTTTAAACAAATTATGGATTAGAAAATGTTCATCTAAAATAGTTATTTGTTACAAAATATCACCAAAACACTCAAGAAGAGTCTTATTCTAATTACAAAGGATCTGTATTACACGCCTAGTCGCCCACTAATTATTGTTAGACATACAGAACAAATTGATGATCAAACAAGTGGTGATCGTATGTGTGTGTGGAAAATTAATATATGAATAAATATATTGATTGAAATTAGACCTTTGGTGTGCTTTTTTGGTTTATCCAATTTATGGCATATGTATGCACTTAATGTAGTTAACAACCTTTTGAATGGTTAAAGGATGTATAAGTAATCTAACAAAATATGAAGTTTCATCAAGTTGTACCGAAAGCTTCAAAAACGAATTGAGATATTGGTGATTACTTTTCTTGCCCAATTATGTAATGACTCTTTTGTCCTTGTCATGCAATTATGAAATTACCTTGGTGCCCATCACTCTTCCTTTATATATAATATAGATATAGATATAGATATATATATATATAGATTATATAAAAACACATATTTATAGAAAAATTTAAATAAATAATTTAAATATATAAAATACATCTCTTACAAAATACTTATAATATACATTTTAAATAAACGATCTCTTTTTTAATCGTTATTAAAACCTTTAACAATCTTTTAACAATAATATTTATATACGCATACACACACACACATAAACACACACACACACATATATACACACACACACACACACACATATAAATATATGCATATAACCATGTTTTAAATCAAAGTTTGGAACGACAACGAGTTAATAAGTCGGTTTTATAAAATACCGACTAAATAATATTGTAACAATCCCAAAAATAGGGTCAATTTTATTTAAGAAAACTTATCGCTAATGTGATGTTATTCGAATTGTCGAATTAAACCGTACGTTAAAGGTCTTGGCCCGAACCGTCAATATAATAACCAATGGGCACGACCTAATGATTAGGTAGAACCGGATAGAGTTAGAGATAAGCCCAATAAAATGGTACCATAATATGTAACATTGGCTCAACCCAAATTAAAACAAGACAAACAAAGACTCAATAAACCCAAACAAACCCGAACCCGATAACTCGAAAAATTATACGGATCATCACTTAATAATTATAATTACTTAATCTTACTGCGTATCCAAAATATATGATCCAGATATCAAACAATTTCTTATATCACCATTCGGTTACCGAACCGAACGAAACGAGTACCAATTAACAAGACTTATAACATACTAGATATTAAATAAAATACCTGAATCCATGTTTATACATAAAAGCTGGTTCTCTTCTATTTTTTTTAAAACCATTATTTGTAGTTTATAAGAATAAAACAATAACAAAATATCTACTATTATAATAAACAAAAACATTGTTGTGCCACATGGCACCTAATTGTCCCATTATTTTGCCAAGTGGCATCATTATTGTTTAATATTTAAAGTCATAACTATCTAATTAAAAAAATTAATAAATATTTTAAACATTCCATAATAATAATTTATATATAATTTTATAATAGTAAATAAAGTAAAAATGTCATAAGTATCTAATTAAAACAATTAATAAATAGTTTAAACATTCAATATTAATGATTTATCTATAATTTTATAGTAGTAAATAAAGTAAAATAATTAGAAATAAAAGAACGTATATAGAACTTTTGAACTTTATTTTAGTGTGTGTAAATTTGCGTTGTATGCTTTTAGTTTATTAGTGACCGATTCAGAAGGTGCAACAATTCGTCTTTACTCGATTATTTTTACAGTTAATTCTATATATAAACTTTTTTTATATGTATTGATAACTTTTGCTAAATTGACATAATTCGGCACTCAAGGAGAATAGTAGATTGATGATGGTGCATATCAGTACTCTTCCTTTCAGATCTAATAATCATTTGCATTTTTTTGTCATATATTAACTGATAGTGAAATTCATTGTGCTTAATCATTGTCACAAACTTGCATCAACTAGAGTTTCTAGCCAAACCGATATAGAAAATGAGTTGTTTTGATCCCTAAAATACATTGATGTCATGGTGAGGTTTGTTTCCTTGATGATATCCATTTATATATTCATGAAGCAAAATTCATATCTTTTCGGAAGAGTATCCTGGTGGTGATGAAATTGTGTTGTTTGTTATAGGCACAACACTCATTTAAAAAATAAAAATAAAAATTTACAAGTTTAGGCCATGAAGTATACTTAACTAATATAAATGATAGGAAAATGGTTATAATTATGGGTGTTGCAAACCGATTTTTATGTAAAATCATTATAAGGAGTAAGATCATGAGTAAGGTGTTTGAAATACTAATCTGTTTCTTTTAATTTGGTTGTTTATTATTATGATTTGTTTGTGTTCTATATTTTATACAAGAATCTCAAAATTGTTTGATATTATGGGAGGAATGATGGTTTGGTTTTCAGTGAGATACTTATTCATTGTGAATAAAATCTCTACAATAGTTTTTTACTCTGATTTACGTAATGGGTCACAACAAGTTTAAAAGGACGGGTCGTATTAGT
The DNA here is from genome assembly GCF_021521415.1 of Bidens hawaiensis. Classification (NCBI taxonomy): domain Eukaryota; kingdom Viridiplantae; phylum Streptophyta; class Magnoliopsida; order Asterales; family Asteraceae; genus Bidens; species Bidens hawaiensis. The sequence continues at coordinate 319,340 of NW_027493111.1, forward strand.
CGGCGCAATGCATAAGAACCGGTTATGTCGGTACAAGTTAGGGTTAGAATTGGTTATTTTAAGAAAAATGTTACTTTTGGTTCCGAACATGTTTTCTTTTCACTTTTTTTTTGCATTTACACACAAATATAAAATCACTATAATTGTTTAGTTTCTTGTATGTTGTTGGAATTGAGTAAAATGTGTTAATAAGATGACATATTTGAAACTGAAAAAAATTTGATAAAATGCCTATACCTTTATTAGTGTTACACTTTCTTTGCCGATATTACCAAATATATAGTTGCCCTTGCTATTTTATAACCTAAGACATGAATTAGAAAAAAAAACATGAAGTAAGTCACACAAGTTTATTTTTTCTTGATTATGGATGATTAATAATTTAATATCATTAAATCCTCAATTTGAATAATTTGATAATTTTTTTACTAGATAAAAACTCTTGCAACTATTAGTTCAGTAGCAATATATGTTGAAACCAACACAACAACATAATTAAAAGCATATTTTTTCACATTTTTAGCTCTTGTGATTTTTTAAAAGTTTTGATGTGTTTTTTGTACATGATTATTGTGACTTGAAGAACCAGAATCATATAATAAAATCAATCAATCATACCCAGTGGAGTCCCACCAATAGTCAAGCTATAAGTAGGGTCTGGGGAGGGTGTATGTAGGCACACCGTACCTCTATCCAACGTGATAGAGATGTGGCTTTCAGGGAGACCCTCAGCTCTAGACTACATTTGTATGAGGCAATATAAAAAGAAATCGAAGTTCAACTATAATATAGTTGATAATAGCACGTACTAAAAATGATAATACTATATATATATATATATATATATATATATATATATATATACGAAAATAAATATTATAATGGTGTGTGACCAAAAATATGGTAAATAGAAATCCCTATAGTATTCATTTCTACCTAAAAATCCTTAACTTTAATTCTACTTCTCCAATAATTCCTATCCCCAACCATGTCCTCAGAGAGATTTAGGTCTATCAAATCATGCTTAATCCTCTCATCCCAAGTCAATTTAGGTCGTCCTCTACCCCTCCTACCCTCTATATTAAAATAATGAATGATATTTAATTTTTAAAACCCGTGTAATACACGGGTTTATAACCTAGTTAAAGATAATAAAAGATATTATGGGATCTTCAAATCACAAACCCCCAATCCCTCACCTCCTGTGATGTATTCTCTGCCACAATCAAAACTCGTCATCCCCTGTCCCAATCACCATCAATGTCAGCCTCCATCGGCTTCATGCAAATTTTGATTCTTTGCTACAAGAACTATTCTCCTTCATCTCTGTTCATATATCTTTTAATCTCATCTTCAAACATTGTCAACTCTCGGCTCTTTTGTTACTGCTTAAAGAACCTAACCAGCAATCAAGAACAAGGAAGAACTGGTAACAATCCTTGTGATCTATTCTATTCTATTCTGTTATATACTATACACGTAATCGTTCTAATGTTACCATGATAAATCCCAGCCTTGAATTCATCTCTACTACTTCGGATTAAACTCAGAAAGCAAAATAAACTAGCTTATTAAATCTGCTCAAATCGTTCAAGGTATCCGTTGTTCATATTCATCGATATCTTCGTTTATTTCACTTTTTGAAACCCTTGCATTAATCCAATATGGAAAAACTCAGTTTTTTTTACCAAACTGACGGAGTATAAACTGAGCCAACTAATCTTGTTTAACTTATCAAAATATAACGAGAGTATAACTGGTTTGTAGCTTTAAAATTTCACTATATGCAGCCCTAAAAACCATGAACACATTAATGGCCATTCGGTAACTCGTTTAAGGACGAACTAGTTTGAAAACCGAACAAATAAATGACCATATTAACTTTTGTGCTTTTAGCATGACTTCCAGAAGTTAAACATGCTTATTTAAGTCCTTAAACTTGGTATAAAGTAGCCTGAAAATATAACATGTAACTATGTGCTAAAAACCGCTTAAACTGACACGTTTGTAACCCGTTAAACTAATAAATTAGCCCTGCAACCTAAATTATACTATAAGAATAATGTTTTCATGATATATAATCTGTTCTAAAACTATTTTAAGTGAAACATTGCTTTTAAAACCGAATCAGAACCTAAACGAGCCAAAACCGGGCCCGTTAGTGAAAATGCAGCAATGAACATCTTTTTAAATCCCATGAAATGTCAAAACAACCTATTTTTTATTTATTATAATAGGCCCTAACTTGTTACTTAACGAAAAGTGAGTTTTTGTTAAAAAATATAACGAAAGGGCATTTTTGGAAACCGGTTATTTCTCAAAAACTGAAAGTATTAGAATGTGTTTTTGAAACAGAGGCTTGTGAGTTTAAATGCCTAGATAAAAGCTATGAAATGTTTAAGGGAAAATGTATTTACAAAATGGGCCCGTTTGCAAGCTTAAACTCATTGTTTCGTTAAAATCGACGAACGGGCTGACTTTTAAAAGAGTAAAATGCTTCAAAAATATAAAATAGATATTTTTCCAGAAAGTTATATTTAAAAAACTTTATCATAATGGTATAAAACATTTTTGGTAGATACAACATTTCTTTTGTCAAGAATGGTTGTTTAAACGCGAGTTACGGTTGAACCGACATAAACCGAACAAGCATTTTGAAAAATACTAGAATATGAGGTTTCTGATTTTCAACAGCATGTATAAGTGAATAAAACCTTACCTTGAGTATTTACTTAATTTACAATTACTAACCGAGTCTTTAACTTGATTTTTACTAAACTGAATGGTAAACGAACGTACGGGGACTAAGGCCATACAAACTCAAACTTTCTGAAACATCGGACCTGCTAATAACTTACTTTAATAACATATATAGTTCTGGAAAATGATAAGTTTTGATTTACAGAGTATCCGCTAATATAAACTATTCATTCGAGACATATCATTAAAAACCGACAACACCGGTGAAAACCGGTATTGTTAACTTTTCTAATCCTACGACCTTATACTTCAAACAAAAATCATTAAGATACTGATATAAATAAATTGTATAGCTTTGATGGTCATACGGTAACCCGAAAGCCAATCGAAGGCCCGGACTTTCCAAAAATGGAAACTTTATCGAAACCCAATAACTGAATTGAGCTAAATAAAACTCTTAGTAGTTGAACTATGATACCTAACACACAACACTAATATTATAAAATTATTTAAGTGTAACTTTCCATAAAAGGACACTTTATTCACCGTGAACCCAACACATTGAATAGCACTTTGAATTGACTAGTACACAGTACCCTTACATTTTAAATTGTGGTCCAATAACTTATTGTTGATCAATATATATATATATATATATATATATGTATATATATTAGGCGTACTTGGTGGTTCTTAGCGTAGTTGCAAGCTCATAGATTTTCTTTATTTACACATATTGCATATGAACTGAGGTGAGTTTCGTGTTGCCCTTTTTTACTTAAACTTTTTGGGCTGGATACATGCTGGTTTTACTTATGGTGTGATGTTTATCAAGACTTGTTCTCTGCCATGATTTTGTCCCACTTAAAATTACACAATCATTAACTCAAGGAGTGAGCCTATGGCTCATATGAGTAGTACTATTTGGGAGACCCCCAGTTACAATGACCCTATGTTGGGTAAACCACATTGAGGTCTGCGGACTGTTGCAGCATATGACCTAAACATTTGATTATTGCTTGGCAGGGTAATAATCGGGGGGGGGGGGGGACGCGTGACGTTCGGTTGAAAGTCAAGAGAGGGGGCTTATGATCGGATGCAGGATTGATTGTGGACTTGATTGATGTGTACCATGCTTTATACTTACATACACGAAAACTTACGCGCTTTTATAAATGAACAGTTTTATGTTTATGTGAGCCAAACTCACGAACTCACCAACTTTTTAGCTGACGCTTTTTAGCATGTATTCAGGTACTATGGGGATTAGCAATTTGGATTAGCTGTGTAATGAGAATGCTTAAGGATAGAGGCGTATGCCGAACATAAAAAATGAAGATTAGATGCCAAGAAGATTAGTAGAACCAACCTCGGGATTGTAGTAGTGTCAGAGAAGAGATAGTTGTGTAGTTACACCTTGTCATAAATACTTAGTGCAAACGTTGTAAGTAATTTTTTATCAATAATATTCCGCTGCTTACACTTGGTACCAATTTTTCCTTGAAACTCCCAGACCCCTTATTGGCGGGGTGTGACAAATATATATGTAATATTCATAATATAGTTTTAGTTGATTAAATACAATAATAATATGGCTTAAAACCAAAAAGAAACAAGAATTACGGGCTTGGGGGTTTCGAACCCACGACCCCTAGCCACCCAAGTCCTAACAATTTTACACCAGCCAACTTGGCTGGCACGTGATTTGTTATAAACGTGGTCACTAAATATTATGAACAGATAAGACACAGGCCCAGTTAAGCCTATAAACCCTACCGATCAATCGTTTAATCCGTGCATAAACGATCAATTAACCATAGGGTTAATGATCCAGGCACAGAAACGAGTTATCCCATGTAATTAATTAAGTTTAACCCAAGCAAAACGATGCTCAATTACGTCAAAAAGTAGTCGGCCAGGTGAGGATCAAGAACACGATCAAACGACGAAGATAATATAATTAAGTTGTTAGGTTATGACTGCAAGGGTTAGAAGAAGGTGTCTGGAAGTTTAATTGCTATATTACGATCGTTTATATGTATAACAAAACTGATTCAAGGTTGGCATGATATATTAAGTATAACGAATCCATATGATCGAATTAACTAAGTTAAATTGTCGGTTAGGCCGTTTATAGTAACAAGAATCATATGCACGATCTTAAATTGATTATTGACGAAGATTAAGGCTCAAGATATTGAAACGGGTCGTGGTTTGGATTTATGGACCGCGGATACGGGTTCACGTTACAGGGTTATAGATCTGGATATTAAAATATATTAATATATAATATTTACATTTTAGTCCCCAAGGATTTAAGGTGGAAACAAGTTGGGGTTAAAGTTTAAGTTTGGGTTAATTTTGCCATAAATTGGAAGTTATAAATATATTTCACATAAACCATTTAAACAATAATAAAATAATAATTAATCTTCTCGATAAGCGCGATATTTTATTTAATAAAATGACCCAAACGTCGAAACGGGTCGGGCGTTAATAAAAATATTAATTCAAAAAGAAGGAAAAACCCGAGTTGTTACAATAGGCTTTAGCAAGATCGAAATTTTTTTGACCATATAGACTTACATATTATTTTTGGTTTTGTGGTTGTTTGTATTTTATAATTGGTATATCATAACCGACCACAAACAAACAGATATATTTTAAAATATTAAAACAGTCATAATAAAGCAAGTTCTAAAATGAGTTTTACATCTTAACAAAATTTTGTTTTTAAAACTAATAATAACCAATTATGTTTTTGCGAATTAAACTTAATTTAATTTTCAAAAACTTAGAGCTTAATAGACTTTCTATTAACTTAAAATTGGTTAGATAAATATATCGCGGAAAACTTAGTTTTAATAGGTTATTAACACAAAGTGTCCTGAGAGATGAAAGCGTTCATCATTTTGTCTCGATTAAATATAGTAAAATTGAATTTTGCTCTATTCGGTAAATATTAAAAATAAATCCCAATTGTAAATCAATGTCTATGTCATCATACTATAATCTATTACTATACTCTTCTGTTACGTGCCACAGCCATATGAAGACTAAGGTAGGCATAGATGAGGCTAAACGTATCTAATTAGGCAAGTGTTGTCTTAAAAGGCGTCATACTCAAGAGTTGTGCTTATTCACAATTGACAATCGTTGTCAGTCTGCCTAACCACTTACTAATGCTGTGTGCTACAGTTGTCATTGCTAACTGGAAGCCAGATTCTCAAAATTCCTTTTCTATTATTGTAAGTGGGTCATTAATAAAAGGATTAAATCATCGAAAATACTAATATTTTATATTTTGCTTATTACACGCATGTCTTCTAATAATTCCTCATTCGCTCTCAAGCATGTATTTGAGAAAGAAACACTGAATAACACCACCTTTCTCGAATAGCACCGCAGTTTGAGAACAGTTCTCAAGATGGCAAATAAGCACTCTGTTAGTGCTCAGGTGCTTAAGAAAAAGGGTACATTGACTAAACTTGGTTGTTCCCTACCAAATGAAATGCTAGCGGATTTCATCCTGAACTTTCTCCCCAACTCTTACAACTAGTTTGTGATGAATTTCAATATGAATGGTTGGTGATGCCAGTGATGAATATTCAAAATAAAACTAATCAAGTTCTTGTGGTCAAATCTACAGGTGTTATGAAGCCCAACCCCGAGAAAATGAGTTATAACAATAAAAGCAAGAAAAAAGTTTACTTTTGATGCCACGTCTACCACCAGCACTAACAAGAAAGTTTTAAAACCACCACTTCTGCATCATGAAGAGTGCTATTGCTTTCAAAGAAACAAGACGGGGCACTGAAATGTAACTGCCCATGTACCTGGCCAAGCTGAGACGAAAGAGGGCCATTGGTAAAATGCTCCTCTTAAGGGATTTATATTTATGTTATTGAACTTTTTACTGTTTCTGGCAACACATGGGTACTTGATACCGGATGTGGTTACCACATCGTGAATATCTTACATGAGCCTGAAAATGGGAAAAACTGGAACAAGGCAACATGGAACTCATAGTTGGTGATGGAAAGAGAGTCCAACTTCTTGCAATTGGCACTTATCGTTTGTGTGTCCATCTGGTCTTGTAGTTACCTTGGATAACTATTTGTTTCATTACTCCTTGAACAAGTTTTTAGTAAGCTTTTAATAATATTTCTATTTTTGCCTACTTAACTAATCTCATTTTATTTTGAGGCTAAACCTCAAAACGGTATTATGAGATAGATGTTCAAAAAGACAATAACTTATATAATCTTTCTAAACCTATCAGATATGACATTAACGATATATTTCTATGGCATTGCCGACTTCACCACATAAGCAAGACAAAAGTTAAAAGGCTCTAATCCGAGGGGATTCTTGAATCCACCGGACCAGACTCCTTTGACGACTGCGAACCTTCCTTAGCTAGCAAACTCGCCAAGGACTCCTTCACCCATATTAGTGAACGAGCTAAGGATCTGCTATGACTTATACATACTGATGTCATTGGCCATTTCAGAACCATGTATAGAAATCATGAAAGATACTTTGTTTATTTTATCGACGGTTATAGTCGATATACTTATGCCTTTCTTATGAAACACAAGCATGAAACTTTTGAAAAGTTCAAAAGTCTCAAAACAAAGTAGAACACCAAATCAGTAAAAGGATTAAAACACCTCTATCAGATCGACGTGGAGAACCATTTTTCTCGGAATTAATCAATCATCTGAAAGAGCGTGGAATTATTTCACGGCGCACTCCATCATGCACACCCCAACATAATGGCGTGAGCGAGAGGAGATATCGAACCCTGCTAAACAAGGTCTAATAGATAATGTGTAGAACTAACCTGCCTCACTCCCTTTTGGAGCTTTGCTCTTATAACCATCGCCCAAATTGTCAATCTAGCACTGACTAAGAAGGTAAATATGACTCCAAAAGAGATATGGCATGGCTTAAAACCCAATTTGTCTTACCTTCGAGTTTAGAGATTTGATGCTTATGTTACTAGCGAGTCTAATGACAAGCTCAATCCACACATCGTAAAAGTTGATTTCGCCGAATACAACCAAAGTGGAAATTATTTTAATCATCTAGATACAAATATGATTTCTATCGAAAGGATGTACCAATTCCTTGACAATGAAAATTTTCGAATGAGGAACTGAAAATAATATTATCTATCTTGAAGAAATTTGAGAACCACAAACAACCACTGAGGAAGTCGGAGCGTCTAATCAAAAAGTAGTTATTGCTGATAAATCAGACATAAAAACAAGCATTCGCAGAAGTAGCAGGGCTCACGAAGAACCTAGTAGGTACATATGGGCATCTAAATGGTCCCGAAGTCCTATTAGTAGCTGAGTCAAATGATGAACCTGCTAACTACAAATATGCTATCTTAGATTCGGAATTTGACAAATGATGAGAACCCACGAATGCCAAGATGCAATCTATGCATGATAATCAAGTTTGGGACTTGGTTACGCTACCCCTGAGTTTCGGGCAGTATGAAGCAAATAGATTTTCTAGATAAAAACCTGACATGTATTGAAATTTACGCACTTATAAAGCATGGCTAGGTGCGAAAAGCTTTACTCAAACTCAAGGTGTTGACTTTGATGAAACCTTCTTGCCCGTTTCTATGATCAAATTGATCAAGGCATGCAAACTAAATAAGTCCATTTATGGACTCAAACATGCATCTCGTTGATGGAATCTTTGTTTTGATCAGATAATCAAATAGTATGATTTTTCCAAGAATCAAAACGAGTCTTGTGTTCATTGAAATGCAAGTGGGAGCACTATCTCATTCCTCATCTTGTATGTGGATGACATACTGATCATGATAAATGTAACATCCCTAAATTTCTCTAAATAATATTTAATATATTAATTGCGTCGGAAGAATTAAATTGAGTTAGTAGATTAATATTAATAAAATAATAAAGAAAGAAGGATGATAAGCTAATTAGATGAAATTAATTATGGAATAAAAATGAAAGATAGCCTAAGGTCCATGGGCTTAAGGAGTATAAATACCCCTTAAACCCTAATCCTTTTGCATCTCCATTCATTTTACACCATAGCCTACACCATAAAAAATACACACTTAAGCGAAACACTCTCTACTCTATTATATTCAACGATCCGAGACCAACCGAAGGTAAGAAGTCATTTATCTCAGCTGACCCAACATAGTAGAACCCGACACCGTAGCCTCATGATGCCGTATGAGCCGTTTGGATCTAGATCTATCTTTATTCGGGTGTTTAGTCAACCAAAAACGAACTTAAGGGCCACCTTAGCTTAGATCCATCATGTCTGATAGAGATACTCGCTTTACTTTAAGGTTCTGGAAGAAGTTCCATGAAGTTATGGGAACAAGATTGAACATCAGTACGGCGTATCATCCTCAAACAGATGGGCAGTCTGAAAGGATTATCCAAACCCTTGAGGATATGCCACGTGCTTGTGTTTTTGATTTTGGAGGAAGTTGGGATGATCATCTGCATCTGGCCGAGTTCTCCTATAACAACAGCTACCATTCAGGTATTGGTATGCCACTCTTTGAGATGTTGTATGGCAGACGTTGCAGAGTAACTGTATGCTGGGGAGAGATTGGTCAGAAAATAAATTGGAAGTCTAGAAGTTGTGCAAGAAACCTCTTCAAGGTTTGATCAGATCAAGGCAAGAATGAAAGATGCTCAAGATCGTCAGAAGTCCTATGCTGATAAGCGGCGACGACCGATTGAGTTTAGCGTTGGTGACAATGTGATGCTCAAAGTCTTGCCTTGGAAGGGGATTATTCATTTCAGGAAGAGAGGAAAGTTAAGTTCAATGTATATTGGACCATTTAAAATCGTTGATCGTGTGGGTAAAATAGCTTATAAGCTGGATTTGCCTGAAGAGTTAGAAGGGATTCACTCTACTTTTCATTTTTCTCACTTGGGGAAGTGTCTAGCTGATGACACATCCCACGTGCCGCTAGTAGACATCGAAGTTGATGAACAGTTGAACTACATCGAGCAGCCTATTGAGATAGTGGACCGTAAGGAGAAGCATATTCGTCGTAAAGTTATTCCTTTAGTAAAAGTGATATGGAATCATCGTAAGGGATCAAATGCTACTTGGGAAGTTGAAGAAGAGATGCACAAGTTGTACCCGGACTTATTTAAGTATGAGTTTAGGTTTCGGGGACTAAACCTCTTTAAGGAGGGAATACTTGTAACATCCCAAAATTAATTTAAATAATATTTAATATATTAATTGTGTCAGAAGAATTAAATTGAGTTAGTAGATTAATAATAATAAAATAATAAAGATAGAAGGATGGTAGGCTAATTAGATAAAAATTAATTATGGACTAAAAAGGAAAGATGGGCCTAAGGTCCATGGGCTTATGGAGTATAAATACCCATTAAACCCTAATTCTTTCCATCTCCATCCATTTTACACCATAGACAACACCATAAAAAAACACACACACTTAAGCCAAAGACTCTGTACTCTATTATATTCAACGATCTGAGACCAACCAAAAGTAAGAAATCTTTTATCTCAGCTGAGCCAACATAATAGAACCCAACATCGCAACCTCGTGATGTGGGTGTTTAATCAACCAAATACGAGCTTAAGGGTCACCTTAGCTCAGATCTTGAAACCCTGAAGCTACCCAAACCATAAACGATCATAAACCGACCAACCATGGCGGTTAACGGCGGATGACGGAGCCGTAATCGAAGAAAAACCTTAAAAACGCGTGAAAAAGGCTGACCTGCCCTTATACGCCGTATAAGTTGCAGTGTATAAGTCCAAGTACCGTAAATGCATGACATAGTCGTATAAGTATAAGCAACGTATAAGCTTGTACGCCGTGTATATATGAGTAACGTATAAGTATGACCAACATGTATGTATATGCCACGTATAAGTGTGGCTAGCGTGTGTGTATATAAATGTATACGTAGACATGCATCGTAATGGATGCATGTAACGTGTATGTATGTGCACGTGTATGTATGACTTATATGCCAGGTACCTATGCGCTGGAAGGAGGACTTATATGCCAGATGCACTTATGCGCTGGAAGGAGAACTTATATGCCAATAGAACTTATACACCAACAGTAAACTTATACGCTTAATTAATTTTATAAAATAAACGAAAGATAGACAGCGTTTACATACGTAAATGATAGATATGGACCTATACGATATATGAGCTAAAGATAAGTAAATTATTAACAAAGAAAGGTAACGTTTAAAATGAAGATTCGAATTGATTAAATAATTGAACTTCAGTTTTTCTGTATGTATGAGTAACGTATAAGTATGACCATCGTGTATGTGCCACGTATAAGTGTGACCAGCGTGTATGTATATAAACGTATATGTACGCATGCAGCGTATATGTATGCATGTAACGTGTATGTATGACTTATGCGCCAATTGTACTTATGCGCTAGAATGAGAACCTATACGCCAGATGTACTTATGCGCTGGAAGGAGAACTTATGAGCCAAAAGAACTTATACGCCAACAGTAAACTTATACACTTGTAAGGCCTAGATACCGGTGCCTCACTTTGGACATTGGATTTACTCATAAACACAGTTCTTACAAATCAGAGTTAATTAAAACTTTCGCGGAAACGTTAACTTCAATCATTCCATACAAAACATTCGATCTTTTCTTTAAAACATAACATACAACATCATATTTAAAACGTCATTTCTTCCATCTTCTGATGCCAGCCGTTCAATCCATGCCATGTGCCATCCTCATGCCAGCTTAATAAACATAATTACCTACGTGCATACTAAAAGTCAGCTACGATGAGTAGTTCTAGTTAATCAGGCAGCATACAATACATTCTCATACATTCACGTATACGTATCCGAAGATACATATTCCTACTTAACCGAACTTCATTCCTGACACTTTATAATTATCCATAAGAGGACCATTGCATAATATATATTAGAAGAACAATTACTATCATTCATAGAAGTAACAACTTGAATCACCCATAGAAGGGTCTATATAAACTATCCATAAATGGATCCCTAGATATTATCCATAGAAGGATCCTTAACGTTACCCATAGAAGGGACCCAATATATTTTCCATAACAGGACCACTATACTTTATCCATATAGAGAACTCTACACCTGATCCATAAAAGGAATCATATTAATTGTCCATAGAAGGTACTCCATAGATGGAACGCATGCTGAGTTTTATACTATCCGTATAAGGAATGCTACAAAGGTTCACAGTCCTTATTTACACTATCACATATCGAGTCTAGGTCCCATAGTAGTTTAGAGGGATTTGCCATCCTAACTTACTATGTCGGACGTAGATCTCACATACCATTCATGTGCCTACTTACACATACTTCACATATACAATAATTACATCGTAGCATATGAACACTCTAGGCATTCTTCACATCATTCATCTAACAACCAAAATCCTTGACAATCGTGCAATATCCGAAGATCATTCATGCACCGACAAGTCTACCCTCCTTAAAAGAGGTTTCGTCCGCGAAACCTATGTATTCATTATTCACACACTTTGTTGAATCGTCTTTGCTTTCTGGGTTGTCCTTCTTACTCCTGACTTCACAGTCATCGAGTGGTGTGCATGTGTTTTAGCTATTAAGGTAGCTTGTCCATGAGGCCCTCGATGTACCAAGTCTTGTCTCGTCCTTCCAAGGGGCTTTGTTTCACATTATATTAATGCTAACGCCTATGAAGACGCTTTAGCGCAGCACGACAAATCATCATAACCAACATGCATTCAAGACAATTCATATCATAATTAATAAACACCAGTTTAAACTTCAATATAAAGAACACGCATTAAGTCATTAATGAGTTACACATAGATTTAAAACTTATGACTAGCAACTAGCCTTCTTGAGTGGTCTTTTCTAAGCATACGGAGGAAACTGTTAAACCTCAAGCATTCTTCTCTGCTTCGCGTCCTTCTTTCGGCTTCCTACAGTCCCTTGCTAGGTGTCCACGTCCTCCACAGTTGTGACACCTATGTTAAACCTTACACTCCCAGGAGGAATGTCTTGCTTTTCCACACCTGAAGCACACACCTAATCCCATTATGCACTCTCCCGGGTGTTTCTTTTCACATTTTCTACAGATCGGGAACCCATCCTTCCTCGCTTTCTTCTTAAGGGAATTCTCCTCATTAGCTTCATCTGGTTCTGTGGCTGGGTTCTTTTTCTTCATTTCAACCTTCTCCTCTTTATTGGTGGAAAGGTCATCATAAACCATCTCGGCCAATTCCACGGCTGAATCAAATGTTGCGGGTTTGTTGGCCCTAACCAGTGTTCAGATACTTTGTGGTAGTCCTCTGATGTAGAACTTGATTCTTTTCGCTTCAGTATTAACCATGTCGGGAACCAACCTAGAGATGCAGTTGAACTTGGTGGTGTACTCACGGTGTGTCATTTTTCCTGCCTTCATATTCAAAAACTTCATCTCAGCTCTCTCATCCACAGCATCAGCACATAATCGCTTCATCACCAACTCCTTCAGGTCATCCCACTTCATAGCTTTAATCTCTTTTCGAGTCTTCCTCTGTTCCACTTTCTCCCACCAGAACATAGCCTCGTCACCAAATGATTGGGTTGCATAACCCACAGCTTGATCAGAACGGCACTCGCTAATTCGAATAACCTTGTCCATTGTGGTTATCCACTGAAGAGAAAGCTATCACGTCTTCCAAGCCAGTTAACTTTGGTGAGTCACATACCTTGAACAATTTATAGTTACACCCACCTCTTCCTCTTTTCCTTGCATCAACTTTCACAGATCGAACTTCAATCGAGTCGCCTTCCTCATCATTAACTTTCTTACCATCATTCCATGCCCTTTCAGCGGTCCTTGCGTGGATTTCTGCAGAATTTTTAGGTTGCAGGTTCTTCACTGCCGCAGCTACAGCTTGGGCAATGGGAGCTTGAACAACAGGGTCAAGTTGATACCCTTCATTCTAGTTTGGCCCTCGCAGAGTCTCACTTGGTCCTTCAACACAGTTAACAATTGGTTCTTCAGAAGGTTCTCGGACAATGCGTGGCCTACCACGGCGTCCAGTACGACCTCCTTGTCCAGCAACTTCCTAGCTCCAACCATTCGTATGCTATAAGGAAAAAACATCATCACTCAAGGAACTATTTAGTATAAGGATATTAAGGCTAACAGGTAATAACAGTGGCCAGTTGTGATTAGCTGATCACGTTACTTTCCTTGTTCTATACACTTCACTTTATGAGTCTATTTGTGTTATGTTCTACTCTTAAATAGTTAATCAATCAAACAATCAATTAATCCTATTCCTAACATTCACATATCCTTCTTTAGCAATTAAGCTAACATTAACATACATTATTTAACCATACACTTTACGTTTACTTAGCTTGCTTGAGTGACACATGGCTATCTTGAACTGGAATCTTCCTTCTTTACTTAAATCCCATTCTCTGTTGGAGTCTAAACATGTAGGATGCTTAATTCTTTAGAACTTTTCCCTGATACCAACTTGTAAAGCCCCGATCCAGGTGCCTCACTTTGGACGTTGGATTTACTCATAAACACAGTTCTTACAAATCAGAGTTAATTAAAACTTTCACGGAAACGTTAAACTCAATCATTCCATACAAAACATTTGATCTTTTCTTTAAAATATAACATACAACATCGTATTTAATACGTCATTTCTTCCATCTTAAGATGCCAGCCGTTCAATCCATGCCATGTGCCATCCTCATGCCAGCTTGTTAAACATAAACTAAAAGTCAGTTACGCTGAGTGAGTTATAGTTAATCAGGCAACATACAATACTTTCTGGTATACGTATTCGAAGATACATATTATTACTTAATCGAACTTCATTCCTGACACTTTATAATTATCCGTAAGTGGACCATTGCATAATATCTATTAGAAGAACAATTACTATCATTCATAGAAGTAACAACTTGAATCACCCATAGAAGGGTCTATATAAACTATCCATAAAAGGATCCCTAGATATTATCCATAGAAGGATCCTTAACGTTACCCATAGAAGGGACCTATATATTTTCCATAAAAGGACCACTATACTTTATCCATATAAGGAACTCAATACCTGATCCATAAAAGGAACTATATTCATTGTCCATAGAAGGTACTTCATAGATGTATCACATGCTCAGTTTTATACTATTCGTATAAGGAACGCTACTAAGGTTCACAGTCCTTATTTACACTTTCACATATCGAGTCTAGGTCCCATAGTATTTTAGAGGGATTTGCCATCCTAACTTACTATGTCGGACGTAGATCTCACATACCATTCATGTACCTACTTACACATACTTCACATATACGATAATTACATCGTAGCATACGAACACTCTAGGCGTTCTTCACATCATTCATCTAACAACCATACTCCCTGACGATACGTGCAATATTCGAAGATCGTTCATGCACCGACAAGCATTCATTCATAAAATTCATACTTACTATCACATAATTCATCATAGCATACACTTACAATTTAAGGTAAGTCTATTAACGTTCAAATCGAGTATGCACACAGCCCCGGAAACATAACAAGGAACTGTGGCTGGAAACTCTCCGTTAATTGTTATTCCTCTATTTAACTGTGCTCGGCTAACTGTACATTAATTACATGTATCAATACTTGTCCTAATCACATTATTCAGGTTTCACCAGAAACGGTTAAGTCTGGTCTGTTATAATAGCATTGTATTTGAATACCTTGTATTCGAATGGCATTAGAATATATTCGTGTTAGCATACATTTGTATTCTTTTAGCACGTGATTAGAATACATTTGTATTCTAATGGCATTTATTCTAATAGCATGTGATTAGAATACATTTGTATTCTAATGGCATGTGATTAGAATACATTTGTGTTAGCATACATTTGTATTCTAATGGGCATATTGTATTCGAACGATCATATTGTATTCTAATAATCATATTGTATTCTAATGGTCATATTGTATTCTAATGATCATATTGTATTCTAATGGGCATATTGTATTCGAATGATCATATTGTATTCTAGTGGGCATATTGTATTCGAATGATCATATTGTATTCAAATGATCATATTGTATTCGAATCGTCATCAATGTATACGGGTGTATACATGTATTCGAATCACCAATGTATGAGGGTATGGACATGTATGTGAGTGTATCCATTGTATTCGAGTGTGTCATATGTATTCTAAAATGTCCATTGTATTAGAATTGCTCAATGTATTCTAACATGTCCATTGTATTCGAATTTTTCAATGTATTCTAACATGCCCATTGTATTCGAATTTCTCAATGTATTCTAACATGCCCATTGTATTCGAATTTCCCAATGTATTCTAACATGTCCATTGTATTTGAATTTCTCAATGTATTCTAACATGTCCATTATATTCGAATTCCTCAATGTATTCTAACATGTCCACTGTATTCAATTTCTCAACGTATTTTAACATGCCCATTGTATTCAAACATTACCAATGTATTCAAATATATGGAATGTATACGAATGACCTGATGCCATATGTTCCTTTTTATCATTATTTCATTATATTTTAACCTTTATGCCCCTATTTTCGTATTATATTATCTCATAAACGTTTCCATAACCGTTTTCGGCTAAGACCTAGCCCGTCCATACGTAAAACTTGAAACTTTGTCATTTAAGCGTTCTTGGGTTAGATCTAGGGTTTCCTGCCACTTCATTGTAAATCATTTGGATGTTTCAAAAAAATAGTACAAGTCATCTAGGGTTTCTTTTATGAACCGTATATAGCCATGAGTTTGTTAAGTCCATTTTAAACATCAAGTTTGCAACTTTATGGTTCCTCTAGACTCTATCTACTCCAGGGTTAAGTTTTATGGCAAACAGTTCATGATAACATAACCTTTACATGTAAATAACATACCTTTATGCGTTTTTAGGCTACGGTTAGCTTTGATATTCAACAAGGATCTTGTGTCTTGCTCGTATATTCAAGATTTATCAAGATCTAGCTTGGTTTTGGTCTTGGATCTTCTCTTCTAGGTCGCAGCTAGTTATAGAGAGGTGTATGTGTGTGTTTTAGAGTGTGTAGGGAGGCTAGGAGATGAGAATGAGGGATTTAGGGTTTTAGGGATATTTAAGGGAGTATTTATACTCTCTTAAGCACATGGACCTAAGGCCCATCCAACCCTTATTCCGTCTTTCCCACCCAAGTCCATACTCTTTATTTTATTCAATCTTAATTAAATATTAACACACATTAAACAAACATAATCTCTTTTATTTATTATTATTCTTCTAACTCATTTAATCCTTTCGACGTAAATAACATATTAAATAATATTTCTTGAAATTTCGGGATGTTACAAGTCTACCCTCCTTAAAATAGGTTTCGCCCCCAAAACCTATGTATTCATTACTCACACACTTTGTTGAATTGTCTTTGCTTTCTGGGTTGTCCTTCTTACTCTTGACTTTGCAGTCACCAAGTGGTGTTCATGTTGGGTTTTAACAAGATTATCAAAGTGATAAAATCCCTATTATACCAAAAACGCAGCGAATATAAAAGTTTTAAATCTTGTTAATATGATATGTATAAAACCAATTTTAAACATGAAAAACCCAAACCCGGATCCAAATACGAATTACACACTATCAAATACATACATGTCACTATAAGTCCATGCATGTTACTACTACCTTTCAATATGACAAAACTGGGTGAAAGAGATGATGATTGAAAGGTAAGAACTTGAATATGGAAGCTCCTCAAGCTAGCATACCCCAAGCTTCAACAACACACCACTTCTAGCTAGGATTTGCACTTGAAATTTTCTTCTTCTTTTCTTATGTTGGATGAAAATACCCAAGAGAGGAAGAGAGAAAAGTTTACTTGAAAATTATGTGTGTTATGAAAGAATGAAAGAGAAAGACTTGGTTTTATTCAAAGGCATCTTTCTCTCCACCAATAATAACCATTGCATGTCTCCACTCACCTTGCATGTCTCCACTCAAACATATAATAATATTACATTTGAAAGAGTATTATTCCTTTTCCTTTTTTTTATAAAGTTATATATATATATATATATATATATTTATAAGTTTATAACTTATAACTTATAAAACTTATTATATGTTAAGATACATGCTTGGTTATTATTATTCACATATTGTTATTCAACCAACTTAAATAACACTATGTAATGTTCTCTCATAAAACATAAATCATCCATATGATTTGTTTATTACACAAGTACATTTTATTTAGAAACCTCTTTCCAAATAACTCAAGTGTTAATATTCATTTGTTATGATCACATCATATGTAAATGAATATTATCGGTGTTTGTTTACCTTGTTATTGGGTATGACCCGACTTGGATCATAACGTACTAGCCACATCAATTATAATATTTCTCTTGGGCAGACCGAGTCCAACAATCTCCCACTTGCACAAGATACATAGAAGATTGATGCAAGTAGCAAATACCGCCTAACTACGGTTTACTACCCCTAATACGCATGACGAAGTGCCATTCAATAACATCATCCCTTTTAAGTCCCATACTTGAAAATGATTTAGGTGAAACTATCATTTATCCTTTTGCCACAAATGTCATGTTAAATCCAGAGACACAGAGTGATCATTCTCTGTTGATTTAACTTGTCAGGCCTTAGACATTTAACTCTCAACGAATAAGAGGGACAAATCCCATATTGACTACATACGTTTCTCACTATCACCTTGTACTATACTTGAGCTTAGCCTTATGTACAGACATATTTCAGAGCAGCGAAGAACTAAGTCAAAGCATAATAGTCTATGAATATCAAGACCCAATATGTATCTCAGGTTAGAGGATACTATGAAGTTCGCCTTTACTCAATTTACTTATGATCACAAATCCCAAGGATTCCATGCAGTAAAATTGAGGGCGGGTCAGTCCAATATTTATCCCATAAATATCTATGAACCTTGGCAGCAACCCTTTGCTATATTCATACCTCATTAATATCTACCAATCCAAGTTCATAATAGTCTTACTTTCACATTTGTTCCCACAACTATGAACGACTACGGACGTTTAGAATAATACAAATTATTCACGGATTTAAACATACTAAAATGGAACATAACTTAAGAACATGACCATATGATTGAGTTAAAATAAAATTGTTCCAATATCCAAATACAAATTTTGATCAAATCCAATCACTAGAATATCGAAGTCCTAAGGCGCAAGTATGACTCTCATGCTTCGGCCTTTCAAGGAGTTTCGTGAGTGGGTCCGCAATGTTTTGATCAGTGTGAACTTTGCGAATACATATCTTTCCTTTTTCAACTTCATCCCTTATGTAGTTGAATCTCCGCTCAATGTGCCTCGTCTTTTGATGAGCACGAGGTTCTTTGATTTGAGCAATCGCACCCTCGTTGTCACAAAAGATCTCTAGAGGGTCCTGAATGGTACGAACCACTCCTAGATCAGCAATGAACTTTCTAATCCATGCAGCTTCTTGAGCTGCCAGGGAGGCAGCGATGTATTCAGATTCAGTGGTGGATAAGGCTACCGCATCTTGTTTTGCACTCTTCCATGAGACAACACCACCATTGAGAACGAAAACATATCCCGATTGTGATCGAGAATCATCTCGATCAGTTTGGAAACTCGCATCAGTGTAACCCTTTACAACGAGTTCCTCCTCACCAGAGCCATATATTAGAAACATATCCTTAGTCCTTCTAAGGTATTTCAATATGCTCTTAACAGCCATCCAATGGCTAGTTCCCGGATTTTGTTGGTATCCACTTGTCATGCTCAAGGCGCATGACACATCCGGTCTAGTGCAAATCATGGCATACATGATGGATCCTATAGCAGATGCATATGGGATACCACTCATTTTTTCTTGCTCATCCTTTGAGCTTGGACATTGAGAAGCACTCAACATCGTTCCTCTTTGAATAGGTACCAAACCTTTCTTAGAGTTTTCCATCTTGAACCTTTTCAAGATCTTGTCTATGTATGCACTTTGATTCAAACCTATCAACCGCCTTGATCTATCCCTATAGATCCTTATTCCCAAAATATAGGCGGCTTCACCAAGATCCTTAATGGAAAAACAGCTTCCAAGCCAGGCTTTTATACCTTCCAAGGTTGGAATGTCATTTCCAAACAGTAATATGTCATCGACATATAATACCAGAATGGTTATGATGCTCCCACTAGCTTTCTTATACACACAAGCTTCATCAGCGTTTTTGATGAATCCAAATTTCTTAACTTCATCATCAAAACGGTGATTCCAACTTCTAGATGCTTGTTTCAATCCATAGATTGATTTCTTCAACTTGCATACTTTGTTAGGATGTTGTGGATCGACAAAACCTTCAGGCTGAACCATATAAACATCTTCATTAAGATGCCCATTTAGAAAAGCAGTTTTGACATCCATTTGCCATATCTCATAGTCATAATATGCGGCTATGGCAAACAATATCCTAATAGACTTTAGCATCGCTATGGGCGAGAAAGTTTCATCATAATCAACCCCTTGAGTTTGAGTGAAACCCTTTGCTACAAGTCTAGCTTTATAAGTATCCAAGTTTCCATGCATATCAGTTTTCTTCTTGAAAACCCACGTACTTCCAACGATTTTGGAATTTAGAGGTGGAGCAACCAAGTCCCATACTTGATTGTCATGCATGGATTGCATCTCAACATTCATGGCTTCTAGCCATTTGTCACAATCAGATTGCGACATTGCATCTCGGTATGTGGTGGGTTCATCCGAATCTACCACGTAGCATCCATCCATGAAAAATCCATATCTCTCAGGTGGGGTGCTAACTCTACCAGATTTGCGAATGTTTTGTGTGTTTTGATCAACCATTTGATCATCCTCAACAACCTCTTGTTGATTGCTAGCGTCAACCAAACATGTATCGGCTTGTAGTTCTCGATCCTCTTCGAGTTCTACAGTTCTATCAGTTCCTTCCATAAGGAACCTTCTTTCCAAGAACTTAGCCTTTAGAGCTATAAACACTTTATGCTCGCTTGGATTGTAGAAATAATATCCCATCGAATCCGTGGGATATCCTACAAATATACACTTAGTGGATCGACATTCAAGTTTGTCAGGGGTGTAGATCTTAACATAAGCCTCACAACCCCATACCTTTAAATATGAAAATTTTGGAGCCTTTCCATGCCATATTTCAAAAGGTGTCCTATCCACTTTCTTGGTTGGTGCCATATTTAAAATACGGGCAGCGGAGATCACAGCGAAACCCCAAAATGATAGAGGTAATGAGCTTCTAGCCATCATGGATCGAACCATGTCCAATAAAGTTCGATTCCTCCTCTCGGACACACCATTATGTTGTGGTGTTCCAGGTGGAGTAAGTTGTGAGACAATCCCACAACTCCTAAGATGTTCTAGAAACGCATCATTGAGGTATTCACCTCCTCTATCAGAACAAAGTACTTTGATTGTTTTGTTGAGTTGATTTTGTACTTCATTTTGGAAGACTTTGAACATTTCAAAGGCCTCATTTTTGTGTCTTAACAAGAACACATACCCATAGCGACTATAATCATCGGTAAAGGTAATGAAGTATCTTTCACCATTTCTTGTCATTGTCCTAAAAGGTCCACATACATCCGAATGTATGATACCTAATAAGTTTTTCGCCCTCTCATTTGTTCCATTAAATGGCTCTTTGGTCATCTTTCCCAATAAACAAGATTCACATTCATCAAATGAATCAACATTTGATTTCAAAAGACCATTCTTTCGAAGTGTATGAATACGATTCTTGTTTATGTGACCAAGACGACAATGCCAAAGAAAAGTATTACTCAAATCCATTTTGAGTCTTTTGGTGTTAGCTTGGTACAACGAGTTATCAACGTATGAGTCATCATGAATTAATTCATAAATGCCATTAAACGACATCGCTTTAAAATAAAAAAACATTATCCATGAAAACAAAAATACCATTATCAACAAACTTAAAGTCATAACTAGATTGTCTTAATACAGAAACAGAGATAATATTCCTAGTCAAACTAGGGGAATATAAAATGTTTTTCAAAATAATTTCCAAACCATTTGGAAGTTTTAAAACATAATCTCCTCGGGCTTGGACGTAAACCTTTGCTCCATTGCCCATGAAAAGACTTATATCTTTTTTCTTCACTTCATTTCTTCTTTTGAACCCCTGCAATGAATTGCATATATGAGTTCCACATCCGGTATCCAATACCCATGTGTTAGAAGAAATAATATTAAGATCAATGTGAATCATGAAAGTTGTACCTGAGGTTTGCCCCGTATCCCTCTTAGCTTTCAACTCCTTGAGATAGGTCGGACAGTTTCTCATCCAATGGCCTATCTCACCACAACCAAAGCACGGATCCTCAGTGCTAACCTTTAGCTTCTTTGGTTTTGGTTCCGCCTTTGCCTTTCCCTTGAACCCCTTCTTGACTTGCCCCTTGCCAACGGCAACCCTTGCCTTTGGTTCCGGGTGATGCCTTTTCTTTGAGCCACCCTCATTGATCGCAAGAACGGGTAAAACCTTTTTACCCATGCCGGCTTCGGCTGTCTTAAGCATTGCGTGAAGCTCACCAATGCTTTTGTCCCATCCGTTCATGTTGTAGTTCATGACGAATGGCTAACTCTTTTGAGACGGGACAGTTAAGCCGTTCAAGCCGATCAATGTGGCTCTTCATCTTAAGTACATAAGATGAAACAGATTGGGTTTCTTCCTTATGACATGCATGAAGCGCTCGAACCGTTTCGAATCGCTCAACCCGAGCTTGAGTAAGGAACATTTCCTTAAGCTAGGTAATCATGTCATACGCCCCATGATTCTCGAAATCCTTTTGGATCTCGGGAATCATTGTTCCCAACATGAGGCAAGAAACTTGCACCGAATCCTCGGTGTATTTTAACCAATTCGCGTAGGCATCTAAATCGTCAACGTTTGGTTCATCGGGAATAGGATCATCTAAAATATAAGACTTCTTTTCTTGCTTGAGAACAATTCTCAAGTTTCGATACCAATCCATGAAGTTGTTATAGTTTAGACGATCCTTATCCAAAATGGATCTTAGTGATAAGTTATGCACGGGTGGGATAATAGCGTTTGGTGCGTTTTTTGCGGCCATCTAAAAGAAATTTTAACAAAGTTCAAATTAGTATTTTCGATATTAATAAAATTTTAATCTTTAATACCCTTTAATGTCTCCAAGACAGTTATTGATTAAAATCTAGAACCCAACGTTTCATTCAAATAATAGTTAGGTGACCTTTATCCTACTATTCAAATTAACAAGGTAGTCAACGTTTGACGATTGCAACCCTTTGCAACTTCTAGTTTTATGGGATCGGTTAAACATCATATGTTTAGTTGGTATGTTTATTCCCATCAACACCTTTGAACGCCATGTTAAGGTGATCCTATAGTCATGGTTTCAAATCAAGTCGTCCTACTTATACACACGTGTGAGTTTACTCATACAAGTGGTTAGGTGATCGTAATGCCAAAAGTACTTGTAAAATCACCTTAAGATCACAAGTTTTCTTAAAAGTGCTTAGGTGATCCTAACTCACTTTCAAGTCTACAAGTGACTTAAGTGTCGTATAAAAAGATGGTGTTTAACTTGTTTTAAAAGGGATTTAAGTTTTCTAAATTCTTGATTGGAAAACTATTTATTGTACCTTTCATTTGCATGCATTCAAATGTTTGGTACTTAGTTGAAAAACCTATTTTCAAAGTTCCTATTAATAAAACCCATTTTATTATGAAATCATTAGTTATTAATAAAACCAATTTTTTTTATTACCTAACGATTTCTAAGGAACAAATTTTATGCTAGTTGATTTTAAGCAAACCATTTTGCAAATAATACAAACATAAGTAAATCAACCATGCAAGCATAAAATATACACAACCACAAGTTCATAACCATAGCCTCCTAATGTTGACCACACTTGTTGACCGAAGACAAGTGTGTCAAAAAGTCTCTCCTAAGGGACCCAAAAGAACATGCACTTGTGTCGGTGAACTCCCACTTGATTCCGCATCCATATGCTCCAAGTGTTTACCCCGGTGTTGTGGTCTCCATCATTTTATTTGGGCTTCCATCCATGCATCTTCTTTTACAAAATATATCCTAATACATTTTTCTAGTAAAAGAAATACATCTAATCTACTTATTATTACAAACCAAATGAATGAATAAATAGATTACAAACCCAAATAAATATTACAACCAAATCGAATGAACAAACAACCAACACAATCATTCAACCAAACACAAGGCCATGGTTAGGTTATGAACATCTATTACACATCCAAGTAT
Source organism: Bidens hawaiensis (assembly GCF_021521415.1). Taxonomy (NCBI): domain Eukaryota; kingdom Viridiplantae; phylum Streptophyta; class Magnoliopsida; order Asterales; family Asteraceae; genus Bidens; species Bidens hawaiensis. Next base: position 343,474 of record NW_027493111.1, read on the forward strand.
TCAATAATACTAGACCCAAATGGTTCCCCTTTTTGCCTAAAACTTTCGGCCAAAGCTTAAGCAAACCGAAAGTTTCGGGTTTTGTCCAAACAAACTAAACAATCATCCAAATGACTTGGTTTTTCAAGATTACCACATGCATGTAAAGTATAACCTTGAAAAACCATAGGGTAACCAAAACCCCAAAAAGTTTCGGCCAAATGGTGAAACCCACCATAAACCCAAAAAATTTTGGGTCTAATGAAGCATGCATTCGTATAAGCGGCTCTTGATGCCATTGTTGGGTTTTAACAAGATTATCAAAGTGATAAAATCCATATTTTACCAAAAACGCAGCGGATATAAAAGTTTTAAATCTTGTTAATATGATATGTATAAAACCAATTTTAAACATGCAAAACCCAAACCCGGATCCAAATACGAATTACACACTATCAAATACATACATGTCACTATAAGTCCATGCATGTTACTACTACCTTTCAATATGACAAAACCGGGTGAAAGAGATGATGATTGAAAGGTAAGAACTTGAATATGGAAGCTCCTCAAGCTAGCATACCCCAAGCTTCAACAACACACCCAAGAGAGGAAGAGAGAAAAGTTTACTTGGAAATTATGTGTGTTATGAAAGAATGAAAGAGAAAGACTTGGTTTTATTCAAAGGCATCTTTCTCTCCACCAATAATAACCATTGCATGTCTCCACTCACCTTGCATGTCTCCACTCAAACATATAATAATATTACATTTGAAAGAGTATTATTCCTTTTCCTTTTTTATAAAGTTTTATATATATATATATATTTATAAGTTTATAACTTATAACTTATAAAACTTATTATATGTTAAGATACATGCTTGGTTATTATTATTCACATATTGTTGTTCAACCAACTTAAATAACACTATGTAATGTTCTCTCATAAAACATAAATCATCCATATGATTTGTTTATTACACAAGTACATTTTATTTAGAAACCTCTTTCCAAATAACTCAAGTGTTAATATTCATTTGTTATGATCACATCATATGTAAACGAATATTATCGGTGTTTGTCTAGCTTGTTATTGTGTATGACCCGACTTGGATCATAACGTACTAGCCACATCAATTATAATATGTCTCTTGGGCAGACCGAGTCCAACAATTCATGTATTTTAGATATTAAGGTAGCTTGTCCATGAGGCATTCGATATACCAAGTCTCGTCTCGTCTTTCCCAGGGGCTTTGTTTCCCATTATATTAATGCTATCGCCTAAGACGCCGCTTTATCGCAACATGACTATTCATCATAACCAACATGCATTCAATACAATTCATATCATAATTAATAAACATCAGTCTAAACTTCAATATAAAACAACCCGCATCAATTCATTAAAGAGTTACACTTAGATTTAAAACTTATGACTAGCAACTAGCCTTCTTGAGTGGTCTTTTCTAAGCTTGGGGCTGCCGCCCCTAGGATCCCGCCACTAGGGGCGTTACCCACGGACCCCCGTTCGTTGAGGGTTTCAATAACCTAAAACTATGATATGGATAGGGCTAGTTAATTGATACGTGTAATTGTTATACAGTTAGCCACACCTAGTTAAAGAAAGGAGTCACCATTAACTCTGAAAGGAATCGCTTACAAGTGAGTTTCTAGCCCCATCTCCTTGCTATGTTTTCGGGTTTGTGTGCATACTCAATATGATTAGTTAATACACTTACCTTAAGTGGTAAGTGTATACCTATATGATTTATGTGATTGAGGTTAAGAATGAATGCTTGTCGATATGTAAATGATCTTCGGATATTGCACGTATCGCCAAGAAAGGTGAGTTGTATATATATATATATGATGTATGAATGATATATGTATGTTATATGAATGATTAAGAGTATGTGTGAAAGTGTAAAGAAAGGTATGATAGGGATGCACAGGAAGAAAGGAACCGAGCCCTAATAATAATCGAGGAAGAAGGGACCGGACCCTTCTAGAAAGAAAGGGACTGTGCCCTAATAATACTCGAGGAAGTAGGGCGTAATGCTTTTTAAAACGTACAAGTATGTAAAGTATGATTAAATATAAATGTATGAAAGAAAAGATGAATGTATATACTTATGTATGCACGAAATAAATAATGAACAGGTTAAGTAACTAATATGTATCTTCGGATACATATAATTAAGTATGTGAATATATTGTATGTTGCCTGTTTTAACTAGAACTCACTCAGTGTAGCTGACTTTTAATATACACGCAGGTGAATAAATTGCAGCAATTGGCTTGAGAGGGGGACACATGGCATGAGCAGAAGGGACTGACATCCAGAGAAGATTTGTCATGATGTTTTAATAAACTAATTTATGTTATGTTTTAAGGACAAGTTGAATGTTTTGTAATGAAATATTGAAGTTTCATTATTCCTCGAAAGTTTTTATTAACTCTGATATTTAGAACTGTGTTTATGAGTAAATCCAACACCAAAGTAGGGCACTGGGAACAGGGCCTTATAATAAAAAACATCCCTATAGGAAATCAAGCACCAATTGGGATCTTATATCACAATGAAAGATTTTGGAGAAGCTGTTTACATTATGGGAATCAAGATCTATCAAGATAAATCTAAGCGGCTTCTAGGGCTAAGTCAAAGTACATACATACACAAAATTAGGACATGCTTCTCGATGGAAGACTCCAAGAAAGGTGGAATTCCTATTGCTTAAGGTACCGTGTTGAAAAAATCGTAATCTCCTTCAACATACATTGAACCTAAGCACATGCAAGTAATTCCATATGCTTTAGCGTTTGGTTTTATCATGTACACTATGTTATGCCCTAGACTTCATGTCTCGTATGCTTTAAGCATGACCAACCGGTATTAGCAAAGTCCTGGCGTTGGTCACTAGACTGTGGTAAAGAACAATCTGAGGTACTTAAGAAGAGCCCAGATCTCATTACAGGGTCAAACATATTCTAAAAGGGTTCCACTATAAATGGAAATTACTGGAACATGAAGACATTATAATAAGGGAAATAAACACATATCAAATCCTAGAATGCCCGTTCACTAAGCCGATGACTCCGGACATGCATGACCTTTATAGGGATGAGATCGGTCTTAGATTAGCTAGCCATACATTTTGATTTAGTATTTGGATGTACGAACATTTTTAAACAGTTATACTTTTTAATTTTCTTTTGATTTACTTGTTAAATGCAAACATTGAATCTTATAGTTGTGTTCGATTTTAATACGTTTAATTCATTAATCTTGCATTCTAAATTATCTGGAGTCAGTCAGACTCGTGGGAGCGACTCTGAATTAAGACAGGTTCTGACTTTTTTCAAGGAGTTGACTTCCAAACTCACATACCCCATTATGAATGACGTTTGGTGTAACTCGTATCAAATCATCTTCATGGATCTTAGTCATAAGATGCTTTGATATTGGTATACTCATTAGTATCCTCTTACCTGAGATATATAGTAGAACTTTTGTTTACCAAAGAATATTCTTTGATCAGTGTCAACCATTGTCGCGTAATTTCTAGTCATAAAGGCATTGGTTGGGAGTAGTTCTGAAGTTCAATGAGAGTTGTATGTAGTCAATATGGAATTCTGTACTCTTACATTATATGTAACAGTTAGACATCCTGGCGCTCTCTTTGATTCAAACTGGTGAAGTGTAAGGCCTTACCTAAACTTACTGTGTGTTTGATTAGACCACTTTGAATCTAGATCGAGAATTATAATAATTGGCCTCCATATGAGATTGAGTCTAATCCATTCCTCATTGTTCAATTGATACCTTATACGGAAAATATAGATGAAAACGATTACCATAAGCTCATTGTCTTGCAACAGGATGTTCCGAGATGTTTTGGTTAATAACTTTAAAGTGTCATAACTTGTTGGGGGCAGTCATGTGTAGCTAGAGCACCGCTGGTTGTCTGTGTTAAGAATCGTAATCGAAATCCGTCCAAGTGGGAGACTGTTGGAGATAGTGAAACGGTTTGGTTAATTAAACATGGCCGACTGAGTTACGAACCATGAGAGTTACAACTTGGGCAACAAAAAAAGATCTGCTTAGATTGTTTAACCGGTAAATGACGAACATAATTATGAGGGAATTATTATTTATAATAGTTATAAATAATATAGTTTATTTACTAATTAAATAAATTGGTTCGGGCATTAAACGAGAGTTGGACTTTTGGAAAGTTTAGGTTTTAATATTGATAATAATAACATTATTATCTATATAATGAACATAATAATAGTAACCTAATGAGGGTTTTGATTGGGGAATGATGACCCACGAAAAGTGGAGTCGTACTCCACTAAAACTCCAAATCTGGTTTTCCACACCAACTACAAACAAATTCGTCGGTGTCATGTTGTCACGCATAAGCCACCAACCACCGTTGTTACTGTCAGACGTTTGAAGCCACCATTGGATCAATGTCGCTCGCCGCTGCAATTCATCGCCACCCGACGCACCGCCTCTCAGTAGCCGTCGTCCATCGCCGCATGTCGGAAGTCGATGATGCTTGAAGTTACTGCTGTTGCCGTGTACTTGCTCTCGCCGTCGCTGTCACGCACCACCGGCCGCTGTTTAGATTTTTCGGTTCGGGCTTTAAATGAGAGTTGGACTTTTGGCCCGTTTAAGTTTTAATGTTGATAAAAATAACATTATTATATACATAATGAACATAATAATAGTAACCTAATGAGGGTTTTGATTGGGGAATGATGAACCAAGAAAAGTGGAGCTGTACTCCACCAAAACTCCAAATCTGGTTTTCCACACCAACCACAAACAGAGTCGTCGGTCTCATGTTGTCACGCATAAGCCACCGGTCACCGTTGTTACTGTTAGACGTTAGAGGCCACCATTTGATAAGTGTCGCATGCCGCTGAAATTCAATGCCAACCGACGCACTTCCTCTCAGCAGCCGACGTCCGTCGCCGCATGTCGGAAGCCGATGCTGCTTGAAGTTACTGTTGTTGTCACACCCCGAAAATCTTAATTAAGACAATGGAAGACTTTAACTTAAGTCGTTCGGGTCGTGACAGATGCCGATAGCCAATAATAATAGAACAAGAATATTTAATAATAAAAGTTATAACTTTTATTTAATAAAATATTCATTAAATTTTAAGAGTTATACACGTGCTATCGCACGGTTTATTAGTATCCCATTTTCCTACATTATTCAAACACACAACCCACATCCTATTTTCCTTTCCCCAATGAAACCATCACTTACCTGAAAAGCATATTAAAATAAACGTCAACACGAATGTTGGTGAGTTCTATTTATTGAAAATAATATATATATACATACATACACATATATATATATATATATATATATATATATTAACGAAAATAAAGCAATCAAAATTTCAATGTAACTCATTATGAAAATCATAATAAAAAATATTATACTAATTTATCGAGTAATACAAAAACGTAAACGAATACTTATAAATTCTTTCCATATCATGGTTCAACGACCATTCTTTTCATAATCCATTACCATAAGCAACGATGGTGGCCTTTCCTACCGTTCTTTTAACATGGTAATTATATTTTCAATAATTCTCAATAATTGAATTTGCCATTAAAAACGAAGCATTTTATCTTTTAAACAAATCGTATTGTTGATGACTAGTAAGGAATACAACAAGTGTATGAATATAAAAATTGATAACGCGATACCTACCATACTCAAAATATTCTCATTTTTAACCCAACGCGATTGGAAATAGGGGGCGTCACCCCGATAGATCTACCAATACTTTTGTGCCCTTATTAATTCGGTTAATAGTAATTTAACCAATTGCTGACTCATCCTATTTTTTACACGATTTGCAAAATAAAATGCTTTTAAAAACTTGTAACATCTTTCTTTTGAAAAGAATACATAAAATAAATTTCGTTTATTTCATAATGTGTCGTTAAGCCGTTTAGATGAATAAACTATTAGAGTGTGGGCTTGGACATTTAAAAGATGAAATAAGGGATGGTGATGGGCCTTAGGCCCATGGGCGTAAGGGTATATAAACCCCTTAAACCACCTAAAACCCTCATTCTATCTCTAAGCCTCCATACACTCTTAAAAACACCCACAGACACTCTCCTATATCCCGAGCCAAGATCCGGAGAAAAAGACCAGAGCTCGTTGGTGCTAGAACGTTGTGAAGAATAAAACCTACATCAAGACTAGATCGTGTCTGTAAACCGATTCGTTTAAAGGTACGTTTTATAATGAAACACTTGTCGGCTCGTTTAGTATTCCTATATCCATACAAATGATAAAGACTAATCATACGTGATGATTCATGTTCATATTTGTTAAAATATAATGGGTTAATTGTTAGTATTAAGATCCATAACATATATCAATCAACCGCACTATTTAAACCTGATGATTGGCTGTTTGGTGGACTAGGGTTTGTAGGCGCTGGGTATACGAACCCAGTGATACCAGATTCGTGTTGTTTCATCCTAAAATGAGGATTTATTGGAAATCTGGTGTTTGTTGACTGTTATTGTTCATATCAATTTTGACTTTGACATTCGAGTCAACAAATGGATAAGTCTGATGCTCATTCGTCATGTCAGAGGGATCGTTGGTCATTCGTTAAACAATCATAACGAATAAGACACATTCGCGTGTTCTTGTCACGAATGACCTTATTCATTCGTTATTCGTTCATTCGCCATGGGGAGCCAGCGAATGGAACCATTCGTCACAGATATATCCGTATGCTTCTGTAATGAATAAGCCTTTCATTCGTCTCAAAGAAATCACGAATGGCCTAATTCATCCGTTACTCAGATCAAGCCACTCATTATAATGAATGGAACCATTCGTCATAACGAATGAGATAGCGAATGATGCTTAACCATGAATAAAATCTTTACTTAAGTAGTTTATGAGGATTGGGTTTTTATTAAATTTTAGTAAATGATCGTAAATGAAAACAAAAGTTTTCCAAACTGACCTGACAGATTGACCCTAGCCAGGGGCTCTGCCCCTTGGACCCTGCTAGGGGCTGCCGCCCCTATACCCTCTGCCAGGGGCGCTGCCCCCGGACCCCTGTTCGTTGAGGGTTATATTAAACTAGAAGTAAGATATGGGTAGTGATAGTTAATTGATATGTGTAATTGTTATACAGTTAGTCGTGCCTAGTTAAAGAGAGATTTTACCATTAACTCGGAAAGGAACCGAGCTCAGGTGAGTTTCTAGCCTCATTTGCTTGTTATGTTTTCGGGGTTATGTGCATACTCGATGTGATTAGTTAATATACTTACCTTAAGTGGTAAGTGTATGCTATGTGAATGTTTATGAATGAAGTATGTATGATATATGAATGTCTATGAATGAAGTATGAATATTATATGAAATTTATAGAAAATATTAAGTGTATTTATGAAAGTAATAAAAATAAATATAAAAAATATAATGTATGGCTGTATGGTGTTATTCTTAGACCCTAATAATATCTGCGAAAGTTACAGGGTTGTAGACTCTAATAATATATGCGAAGGTTACCGGGTTTTAGACCTTAATAATATCTGTGAAGGTTACCGGGTTGCAGACCATAATAATATTTGCGAAGGTTATAGGGCGAGAGGCTTTTTAAAATGAATAGATAGCTATGTATGTAATGTACAGGCTAAAAGAATGAAAGTATGATGGAAAGAAAATAAGTATGTATGTATGAATGAATGAAAGAAAGGTAACAGGCTAAGTATGTAATATGTATCTTTGGATACGTATAAAAAGTATGTGAATGTATTGTATGTTTCCTGATTAACTAGAACTCACTCAGCGTAGTTGACTTTTAGTATGAACGCAGGTTAATAGACTGAAGCAGTTAGCTTGAGGGGAACACATGGCAGGATCTGAAGAAGCTGGCATCTGCTGAAATATTTGTCATGATGTTAAATAAGATGTTTTATGTTATCTTTTTAAAGACAAGTCTGATATTTAAGAACTGGTACCGGGGCTTTACAAAACTTCAATAAAAATCGATAAAAGAATATGCTCCCCCCCCCAAACACAATGAAAACAATTCGAAAACGATGGGTCGATAGAGAAACTCATAGTTGAAACTTTTCGTTCCAAAAATTGCGTGTCCTATATTAGTACACGTTTTATTAATAAAACTTGGTTTGAGTTTTAGTTTATAAAAATCTTTAGCTGTTAATCCTAGTTTAATCTCCACACAAGCACATAAGCAAGTAAGTTCCTATTAAGTAAACGAATACGTATAATTCGGTTTTCGTTAACTATTGTTTAAATAACTAACTAAATTAATAAAGAATTTAAAATATATAAACATAATAAAATATTAAATTTTTAGTTGCTGGATAGTTTTGAGAAAATATTAATTTATTATTTTTAATGAATCTTGTCGGTTTTGTCGGATAAAAACGAACCGTTTGACTTTTCACATATAATATAACTTTTAAGTCTTGAAAAATACTTGTTACATATATATTAGTCAAGTTTTATAAGTTACTTTACAAATATATGTTATTTTTATTTTTGTTAATATTTTGTTAAAATAGCAACTTTTTAACGTTTTGATGTCGGTTTTCGCGACATGAAACGTTTATGACCAAGTTTTGTTATCCTGTCATTTTCTCATATATTAAATTATGTTATATATGAGTAATTTACAACTTTATGGGCTGTTCTAAAACAGTCCCTAATCGTTGTGTCGGTTCACGTTTAAAAGCCGATTTTTCGACTGTTAAAGTTACCGACATGTCAATATTAGTCAAATAAGTCTTCACTAATTGCCCTATGAACTAATTACACATATTATAACACATATTTCATCCTAAATTCCAGATTTGATCACATAGTTTCAAATAACACATTTATATCAATTTCAAGTTTCTAATTCATATTTTAAGTTTATTAATAATGTTACTAATCAAGCTTATCATTTCTTGTATGAATAAACATTATAATATGACCTAAAATCCAGATTTTAACCTTTTGTTATGATTCCCACAACAAGCCAAATAAACAATTTACATCTATATTTTTCTATTCCTATTTGGAAGGTTCTAACATGTGTGATCATGTAAGTCCTTTTTCATGAATCAAATAATTCAACTTTGTGTTTATTCCTTCCGTTGTCAAATCATTACATATCATCACAACATCAAGTCATTCAAACAAGTCATTCAAATAATTAGTTCATGTATCCTTGTGAATCTTCTAAGTGTTTAATTATCAAAGTTTCTTATTATAGAACTTTTATTTTTTGATAATTCTATTTAATTCAATCTTTCAATTCTTGATTAAGTGTGAATCTAAGTTTATCTCATTCAACTAGTTTGGTATGGTTTCATGCACCCTATTGTTCTATTCATGTTTTGATCTTTCAATTAATCAGGTAACAAAGTTTCCATCTCTAGTAAGTAAGTGATAATTTGATCAATATGCTAACCTAATCTATACTAATTATTTATTTACTTTCTGGCCCGCTGCCTAAGGTTATTACACGTCATGCTTGTCACGTGTCAAGATTTGGACTTTTTGTTGATTTTGCAAGATATAGAATCTTAGTAACGGAAGATTTTATTAATAAAATGATATTATATTTCATGATTACATTAACGATAATATTACTTGTTCTCGCCGCCGCTATCATGCATCGCCACTGCTATCACGCACCGCCATCCGCCGTCTAGATTGTTCAGTTCGCCAACTAGCACTTGTTCTTTGAACCTCGGTGTCTCGAACGGTTATTCATTAACCACAAGATATATCTATCTCATTGGTAGTTAGTTAGATAAGTATTTGTTTTGTTACGTGCTTGTATCATATGTAACCGGATCCTGTCGGGTTTAGTTTTAGTGCTGATTACTGGTTTATTTCCGGTGCGCACATATAAATTAATTCGATTAATTATTATCTGATATATTTGCCGATATTATAATCTGGTCACCACCGAAACCCAACAATATTTACCTATAGATAGAAATTATAAACATTAGTGGTTATTTATTGTCACACCCCACTTTAGGGCCTAGGCGTGTGACCACAAGTTGGTACCTGTTTTGTAAATAAATCAGAGTTGCGGTTAATAGCGTAAGTCTTTAAAATATTATTATTGAAAACTTATTAAAATCTCGGGTTTAAATACCTGTTTGATATTTTAAACACATTTCTTTATCATAACTTTTTATAATATTTTCAAATAAAATACCTAAGCCATCAGATAGCATCTAATGACTATAACTCCAATTTCTATTTCTTCTTGCTTGTATGTTCTAACCTCTCTTGTTTCCCTGTAACATGGGGGAAAGTACGTCAGCACAAAGCTGGTGAATAACGCTGACTCTAAAGCCTCTTTTCAATACTTTTGTGAAACCAACAATAATACCTTTGTGACTACTCATTAGGCACCCAACTAAATTGGGATCAAATTACCCTAAGTACCATGTACAATTAATTATATACACAATATCATTTCTCTGAACAGTCCCTTAGACCTTCAGAGGCATGTTGATGATATGCATGGCCTCGGGGAACTCCGAGTCACCATGTATGTTTGGATCCAGACACATGTATACTCTTAATCAGAGTGTCCGTTTCTTATTATTGTAACACAAATTTTTAAGGATTCGTAAATCCTATGCAAACATTCTGACTCAATATAAAAGGTTTGGGGCGTATTCACGTTTTCTGTTTATAATCAGTTTCTTTTACTGATTCCTGTTTTCTGATTCTTCTTCTTGTTTTTTTACCTCGGACATATAGTACGAGAATAACATTTTGTAAAAATAACTAGATCAACGATCTAGCTTTGGACCTTTAGTCTACTTCGTATAGCTTTAACCTTGATACAACATTTGTTTATTCAAATCATTTGGACCTTTAGTCCCTTTCTTTATTTACTAATCATATGCTACGTTTCTTCTTCAAAAAGAAATGTCTATACTGAGTTCCTTCTTCAAGAAGAAACATTAATCAAACTATATTATTTGAATATCATATTTCTTAATAATAAAGAAATACTATTTTAACTATAACATTTACTTAAGAAAAGTAATATTATTCTTAGTCGTAATCAAGGTTCGGCTGTACCTCCGACTATGGTCTAAGCCATTTATAATAATATAATAATAACTTAGGCAGAACCCCTTACCTCGCACGGTATTCGGAGTTAGATATTCCTAAGTTTACACGGGCAGCACTTCTACTTTACACGCACGTTTATCGAGGCATTCTTGATCAACTCTTCTTGGCATGCAAAACGAGACAGCGTTCGGTCGCCGGGTCGTGCACGTACTTCGAGACGGAATGTCGGGTTACTTTTTGGGTGACACGCACTTCGAGGAAACACCGGGTACTTGGCACGGATTATGAGGTTCGGCACACCAAACGATACTCGGCATGCAAAATGAATGTAGAGAGGGTGATTTCTAGAGAGAGAGAGTGGAATTGTGTGTGTGAGAATGAACCCGTGGCCTCCCCTTTTATAGCTGATCTCGCACTCTATCGCGGTATGCGATGGAGTCTTTCATGTGGCCGTCGCGTACCGCGACGCCGCCACTTCTGCATGATGGCCACGTGTCGCCACGTGGCATGACACGTCTGCCACGTGTCCTGCCAGGCTCCCACGTGTCACCAGAGTGTGACACGTGTGTGATGTGTCATCACGGCCCATCTCGGTACGCAATGGCCGTGTCTTTGGAATCATCTTGTTGCGCGATGGGTCTCTGGAAATTATTTTTCATTTTCAGTCCCTATACTTTAGTAGCTTGTCATATCTGGTCTATTCTCGTTGTCCAAAAATACTAAGGCGGATGTGCAAAGTGCGCCATCAAAGCGCCATATTACGCCCTTCGCCGTCGCCTTCGCCATCGCCATCGCCCTCATCCTCGTCCTTGCCCGAGCCCGTGCGCGTGCGCGTCGCACCCTCCGCTAGGACCACTTGGTGCATGATATTCATAAAAGAATATTACTATGGAAAATCTCTTTCTTATAAAGAGCTTCCATTTCTTTACCACTTTCCATGTGTGATAGATTCAATTTTTCTTATTTATACTTAAGTGGAGTGCTTCCACTTTCTTGCATCCTTCCATGTGGGATGGAGTTTTCCCTTTTTCTTATTTCCTTCATGTAATTAAACTTAACTTAGGAAATATTTTTATTTCCTTATTTTTCTTATATTTCCTTATTTAATATTTTCTCATGAATTGTCTTGATATTATTTTTGATCCCTCAAATTTCCTAAGTTGTCAAATTTGGATCAAAATTTTGGGGATGTTACATCCTCCCCACCTTGGAATGAATCTCGTCCTTGATATTCGTTGTTTGAAGTATAAATGGTTCTTACCTTTCAAATGTTGATTAGATTCTATCTAATCTGGTTCTTGTTGTATGCAAACTAACTAGGGTCTTTATTTTGTCGCTAACTTACATCCTTAAATGATGTAACCAGTCAATAGTTCAGAATATCATTAGTAAATATAAATTGCTAAACACATTGATCAGTTGTGTTTATCTCTTTACCTTACCGTTTAGTATTCTAAATATCTATTGATGTTAACCGCATTTTTGTTGGGATTCAATCTATTGAATCTATTTCTTTAAGTTGTTGTTTAGATTCAGTCTATCGAATCTATTCCATTCCTTGACCTTGATCAACAATGTTCTCAATTCTCCAACAGTACTCTCGTACTTTGACTCAATTATATTGCTAAGCGATTGTATTTCTTGAATGTCTTTGACTTTTGATCAACCCTACCAGGTAGGAAATACAATATTCCATCAGTCGTATTTCTTGAACGAGTTCCTTTCGATAATATTTTCTAACGTTTGGCATATCATCTTCCTAGATGATAAATTTTCTCAATGTTTTATTTGTTCTAAGTTTCGGATGAACTTTTCAACATTTGAATCTCTTGATTGTTCTTTAGAGGTAATGAATATAAGCATTCTTGTGTATTGACACGATCTATATGCTAATATTTCATATATAATACAGGGAATTAAATACCCTTCTTTGATTACAAAACTTCTTGTTTGAAAACGAGTTATAATTAATATACAAAAGTTAGCAAGTCTATCTTGACATTTCCTTGATGTGATCTTGTCATTTATTAATCTTGACTAGCTTTTCTTTTCGGGCATTGAGTCTTAAAATGACCCGTTTCTCCGCATGTAAAACATACTCCTAACTTCTTGCGACATTCATCTATTGTGTGTCCAGCTCTCTTGCAGTACGCACAATTGTCTGAATTTTCTAATCGACACTTTCCAGCATGTTTTCTTTCACAAGTCTTACATGCTGTCTTGGAAGTACTTTCTTCTTTTCCTATCTTCTCGGAATCTTTAACTTTCTTAGTTTCCTTGTCTTTCTTCTTTTCTTCTTCTTGATTCCTTATCATGCTGTTGATTAAGTATCCGGCCAATTCCATAGCCGAATCAACTGTTTCTGGCATATTGGATCGTACCATGTATCTTATTTCTCTTGGTAGTCCATATATGTAACGAGTTACTTTATTATATTCCGGAGTTACTAAATGTGGAACCAGTCGGCAGTACTCTAGGAATTTAGTGTTATATTCCCTAAGATTTGTGCCAACAACCTTGTGATTCCATAACTCAGTTTGAATTCGATCCATTTCATGAGTTGGGCAAAATTTCTTTAATATAAGACCTTTGAATGTCTGCCAACTTAAGTTATACATAACTTCTCTCCCTTTGCTCATCAACAGCGCATTCCCCCACTCATGCGCCTCTCCTTTAAACATTAAGGCGGAATACTGAATCTTCTCTTCATCAGTACACTTACTTGTTATCACTATTGTTTCCATCTCCTCGAGCCACCTCACGGTGGTGATGGCTCCTTTATCTCCGTGAAAATCCTTTGGTCCATAATACTTGAAGTCTTTGAACGAACATCCACCGATTTTGAGTTTCTTTCGTTTCTTATTCTTTAATTGATTATCAGACGTAGAGCTATCATAAGCTTCTTCCTTTCTTGAAGGAACAGATTTACTTCGACCTCTCTTTTTAGATTTTGGTTGACTTTGACTTGTATAAAAGTCCTTCATAGCTTCCTTAATCATCTTTTGAATTTCTTCTTTATATTGGGCAGGAATTTCCTTATCCTTATCTTTATTCTTATTGTTTTCTTCATTTCCCGATTTCTTGGGAGGACTATTGTGAGAGTTTGCACTTTCTTCTCTTGACATACTACAATAAAATTTTAAAAGATAAGTCCAATATTCGAAGAATTCAAAACATATCTTTTATTCATCTTATTATAGTTACAAGAGTGCATATTATTTTTTACAATTATACTCTCTATAATTACTAAGGTTCTATTTCTTCCAGCGAATGACTAATTTCTTAATCTTGCTATCTTTCTTGGTATCCTCATTTTCTTTTTCTTCTACTTCCATTTCTTCCATTGTTTCTTTCTTTTGAGTGCAAGTAAAGTAAGGATCCTGAGTTGCCGGAAAATATTCTTGTCCGTGAGGATATTCTTCCGGATAAGTCATTACTTCTTTTTCCTTGGCATCATTGGTTTCTTGGATCTACTTGATCCTGCTCCATATGTTTTATGATTGGGAATTATTTGAGCTAGCGGAATGTCTGAATCATAGGAATCTGAATCTTCCTCCATTTTTGTTTGGCATGTACTTTCATCGCTAGATATAAAAATTGAGAGAAAAAACTTTCCCATAAATCCTTTTCCTTTACCAGATCGAAGCTTAACGGATCTTCTCTAGATTGACGATCGGACATCTGTGTGAGGTTTTAATTTTTAGGGATAGGTAGACGCTCATATCTTATTTATTGTATCTTATCCGTATTAGTTATGAATGATTTCTTGATACTTTTCAACTAAGTATCTTGTTTGCTTGAATCAATATTTGTATAATAAGTTCTCATAACTTATCCTTAAACAATGCCTAGGTATAATTAAATACATAATTCGCTAAGATTGATGGCTCTGATACCAACCTGTCACACCCCACTTTAGGGCCTAGCCGTGTGACCACAAGTTGGTAACTATTTTGTAAATAAATCAGAGTTGCGGTTTATAGCGGAAGTCTTTAAAATATTATTATTGAAAACTTATTAAAATCTCAGGTTTAAATACCCGTTTGATATTTCAAACACATTTCTTTATCATAACTTTTTATAATATTTTCAAATAAAAATTCTGAGCCATTAGATAGCATCTAATGACAATAACTCAAATCTTCTATTCCTTCTTGCTTGTATGTTCTAACCTCTCTTGTTTCCCTGTAACATGGAGGGAAATACGTCAGCACAAAGCTGGTGAATAACGCTGACTCTAAAACCTCTTTTCAATACTTTTGTGAAACCAACAATAATACCTTTGTGACTACTCATTAGGCACCCAACTAAATTGGGATCAAATTACCCTAAGTACCATGTACAATTAATTATATACACAATATCATTTCTCTGAACAGTCCCTTAGACCTTCAGAGGCATGTTGATGATATGCATGGCCTCGGGGAACTCCGAGTCACCATGTATGTTTGGATCCAGACACATGTATACTCTTAATCAGAGTGTCCGTTTCTTATTATTGTAACACAAATTTTTAAGGATTCGTAAATCCTATGCAAACATTCTGACTCAATATAAAAGGTTTGGGGCGTATTCACGTTTTCTGTTTATAATCAGTTTCTTTTACTAATTCCTGTTTTCTGATTCTTCTTCTTGTTTTGTTACCTCAGACCTATAGTACGAGAATAACATTTTGTATAAATAACTAGATCAACGATCTAACTTTAGACCTTTAGTCTATTTCGTATAGCTTTATCCTTGATAAAACATTTGTTTATTCAAATCATTTGGACCTTTAGTCCCTTTCTTTATTTACCAATCATATGCTACGTTTTTTCTTCAAAAAGAAACGTCTATACTGAGTTCCTTCTTCAAGAAGAAACACTAACCAAACTATATTCTTTGAATATCTTTTTTCTTAATAATAAAGAAATACTATTTTAACTATAACATTTGCTTAAGAAAAGTTATATTATTCTTAGTCGTAATCAAGGTTCGGCTATATCTCCGACTATAGTCTAAGCCATTTATAATAATATAATAATAACTTAGACAGAACCCCTTACCTCGCACGGTATTCGGAGTTAGATATTCCTAAGTTTATACGGGCAGCACTTCTACTCTATACGCACGTTTATCGAGGCATTCTTGTTCAACTCTTCTTGGCATGCAAAATGATACAACGTTCGGTCGCCGGGTCGTGCACGTACTTCGAGACGTAATGTCGGGTTACTTTTTTGGTGGCACGCACTTCGCGGAAACGGCAGGTACTTGGCACGGATTACAAGGTTCGGCACGCCAAACTATACCCGGAACGCAAAATGATGTAGAGAGAGAGTGATTTCTAGAGAGAGATTGGAATTGTGTGTGTGAGAATGAACCCGTGGCCCCCCCTTTTATAGCTGATCTCGCACTCCATCACGTACCGCGATGGAGTCTTTCATGTGGCCGTCGCGTACCGCGACGCCGCCACTTCTGCATGATGGCCACATGTCGCCACGTGGCCTGACACATCTGCCACGTGTCTCCACGTGGCCTGACACGTCTTCCACGTGTCCTTCCAGGCTGCCACGTGTCACTAGAGTGTGACACGTGTGTGATGTTTCATCACGGCCCATCGCGGTACGCGATGGCTGTGTCTTTGGACTCATCGCGTAGCGCGATGCGAGCGTGCGAAGTGCAAAGTGCGCCATCAAAGCGCCACATTGCGCCCAACGCCCTTCGTCGTCTCCATCGTCTTCGTCCTCGTCCTCGCCCGAGCCCGTGCGCGTGCGCGTCGGCTGCTACGCAACCTCCGCTAGGACCACTTGGTGCATGATATTCATAAAAGAATATTACTATGGAAAATCTTTTCCTTATAAAGAGCTTCCATTTCTTTACCACTTTCCATGTGGGATAGATTCCATTTTCCTTATTTACACTTAATTGGAATGCTTCCACTTTCTTGCATCCTTCCATGTGGGATGGAGTTTTCCTTTTTTCTTATTTCCTTCATGTAAGTAAACTTAGGAAATATTTTTATTTCCTTAGTTTTCTTATATTTCCTTATTTAATATTTTCTTATAACTTGTCTTGATATTATTTTTGATCCCTCAACTTTCCTAAGTTGTCAAATTTGGATCAAAATTTTGGGGATGTTACATTTATTCTAATATATTTGCCGATATTACGGTTATTTAAAGATATTTTAGTGCTAAAAAGATGTATATATTCCTATGCATCACTTATCAATATCAGGGTTATTTTTGCTAATCAACTTTAAAGTTGCAAGAAAATGACCTTTTGAAAAAGAGTCTTCTGATTCATTATGACCGCAGGATGATAAAGAATTTTCTAACAAGAATCCGGTACTACGAATATAACCCATTAATCGAAATCGATTTCCAGTTCTTTCTTCTTTACTTTGCTTATTGAATTTTTCATGAATGGATTATTTTTGGTTCAAGAGATTGTCACATTTTTGCATCGCCTTATTATGATAGCTGTCAACATCCCAACATGTTCTTTTAAAGTACTTGGTTTACTCCAATTATAAAAGCATTCAGTTGAAAAAATATCTCTTCCACCTTGATTACCCACGTTTCTTTAAATGCGTAACAACCTAAGAAATAAGCTTTGTGTACTTTTAATACAATACTCTAACCATATATATTTAACAAACCATTCTACATTAAAACGTCTCGGCTTACTATAATAGTCTTTGCATGGAAAGTTATGATTTCGTGGTTGAAAAGCCTTTTTAACAAGATAATGTCTTCTTATGTAATCTCTTTGATTAGGGTGATAACTAGCAATATGTGGCCTATCACTGGGATCCGAATGAAGATCATTCAAATTGATTGTATGTGAAATCTAAGGACTTGAAGTTGAAGGAATATCTGGACCAATATTATCATCGTCTTGTTATAGCACATCATTACCAATATTTGACTTCCATCAATAGCTTCAAACTCTAAAAATTTTGTTTTAAAAAATTTGCCAATAAGAACTTGTTTAGGATGTGGTTTCATCTTCAAAATTCCAAATACTCTAATGGCCTAATTATATAAGAAAGTAAGAGTTACAATTTTAAATAAACAAAGACAAAATAATAACTAAAATTAACAACCAATCCCTAATTTAAAGTCCAATTTCAACTCTTTTACATATAAACCCTAAAATAAAAAAACAAACAAACAAGAACAATACCTTTGAATATTTGATTATTTGACTAAAACAGAGGTGCTTGATGGTGAATCAGAGGTGGATGGAGGAGTTGGCTGGAGAAGGGGCTGGTGGACGGCAGTGGTGGACTTGGTGGAGTGGTGGCTGGTCTAGATCTGGTCGGAGATAAGGGAGAGGGATCGATGGTATCTGGTAATATGTTTTATATGTTGTTTTTTGGTTTTATTTTATTTAAGTTGTGTGGGCTTTTAACTAATGTGCGGACTTATCAAAATCTTTGAGGGGTAACCTAGTTTCATTTAGCGATAACCCAATATATAAAACGACTGTAAGGCCCCTTTACCGGTACCCTACATTTGGTGTTGGATTTACTCATCAACATAGTTCTAATCATCAGAGTTAATTAAAACATTCGCCTAATATAAAAACTTTCATATAGAATTTCATAACAAACCATAACTTGTCTTAAAACAACATCTCGTCTTTCAAAATAAACAAAACATTAAACTTAAACGTCTTGAGTATTCCGATGCCAGCCTCTTATTCAATGCCACATGTTCCCCTCAAGCGAGCTGCCTCATCCTACTCACCTGCGTGCATACTAAAAGTCAGCTACACTGAGTGAGTTCATACTTTCATAACATACAATACCTATATACTTACATACTTTCATATCTTTATTTCATTCTCACTTACCTTTATTTCTTGCGTTATAAAGAGCATTACGCCCTACTTTCCTCGAGTATTATTAGGGCTCGGTCCCTCCTTCCTCGAGTATTATTAGGGCTTGGTCCCTTCTTCATCGAGTATAATTAGGGCTCGGTCCCTCCTTCCTCGAGTATTATTAGGGCTCGGTCCCTCTTCGTTACCATACAACCATACCTCATTTACATTCATTCATATATCGTACATATCATATCATTATTTAACATAACATTACAACTTGACAAAACGTGCAATATCCGAAGATCGTTCACGTACTGACAAGCAATCATTCATACTTTTCACATAATCACATAAGGCATACATTTATCACTTAGGATAAATGTATTAACAAACACATCGAGTATGCACACAGCCTCGAAAACATAATAAAGAAATAGGGCTAGAAACTCACCTGAACGCGGTTACGTTCACCGTTAATTGTTATTCCTTTCTTGAGCTGTGCACGGCTAACTGTATATAACAATTACACGTATCAATTAACTATCGCTATCTATATTGTTTTTCTAGTTCAATTATAACCCACAACGAACGGGGGTCCGGGGGCAGAGCCCCTGGCTGGGGTTAAGCTGCCAGGTCAGCTTGGAAAAATTTTATTTTCATTAGTTGTCTTAACACATTTTCCACCAGGATTTTCAAATTATTTTCTAATTCGCTAACTCATTCGTTATAGCAGTTTGCCTCTGATTCATTATGTTTTTCATCCTTAATTCGTTATGCTGATTCGTCATCTTATCCTCTGATTCGTCATTCCAATTCGTTATCTGAACATGACTTGATTCGTGGTCTAATTCGTTATTGGAACTTAGCGAATTTGTGAGTAACGAATCACCTGACTCGTTACCTGGTTCGCTATCCTAGTTCGTTAGCCTAGTTCGTTATCTTGATGTAACGAACTAGGTGAGCTGATTCGCTATATGGACATAACGAATTGCACCATTCTTAACGAATCATCCATGTTCTTATCCAGACTTTGACTTAGGGTCAAAGTCAAAATTGTCAAGAACACGAAATAGTCAACATTCATCAGATATGCAATTAAACCCTCGTTTTCTAACCAAATATCATGATTTAGGTATCAATGGATTCGGAATTACAGCGCTTACAAACCCTAACCATTTATTCATCCAATCGTTCACGTTTAAAGGGTGCGATTTAGGCATATATATACGGGTTCTTTTAGGTTAACAATTAACCCATCAAATGTTAATCAATTTCCATAAGATTTGTTGCTTTGGACTCGTTTATAACATACTACAACAGATCTATGATTTCCTGAACCAAACCGAACCTATATGAACGATTTCTAAATATAAACGTACCCTAAACGAGTCGAACTACGAACGCGGTTAAGCCTTGATGTTGTTTAGGTTCGTCACGATGATCTAGCACCAACAAGCTCGGATTTTCACCTTCGGATATCGTCTCGGGATATAAAATAGTGTTTGTGTGTGTTTTTTTCAAGGTGTACGCTGTGATGTAGAGATGGATAAAATGGAAAGGATTAGGGTTTAAGGGGTATTTATACTCCCTTAAGCCCATGGACCTAAGGCCCGTTCACCTCTTATTCCATCATCTAAAGTCCAAGCCCGCCTTCTATTAGTTTATTTATCTAAATCGAATAACGACACATTATAAAATAAACAGAATTTATTTTATTATTTCTTATCAAAAACAGGATGTTACAACGACGAAAATATATTTTTTTTTTACACTATGGAATGGAAGTTGCGAGGTAACCCGAGCCACCCCTTCCTATAACATATGTATGGGTACCCTACCCAATTCAGGGTAGCCAAGGGCACACCTCCCCCCCCCCCTTCCAAATACTTTAGAATTCATGTTAGAGTAATTGTGGCACACCCCAACTTAAGGCGTAAATGTCGAGGCGTGAGTTGATTGCTCACAGCTTTCAAGGTACTATCATGCAAAATATAAAGTTATAATATCTATTATTCCAATTTAAATAGTCCAACAAATTCAAATAATCAAAGTACATCAAATTCATAATTAAACAAGTAAAACAACATTCAAAATTAAATTCTTGTATCTTCTTCTCTAACATGCACCCTAAGTTTGTTCGAGCAAATCTTGATAATCATATCATGCGATAACCTGCATATGCGTCAAAAACACAATAGGTTTTGTCAACATGAGGTTGAGTGAGTAAAAAACCAGATTTTGTGAATATATGATAATAAATAAATAAATAATGCAAACTGTGTCAAGTGGAATAAACAATTTAACCAATGAGCAAGTAAACGTTGTAGATACTCTCGATGCCAGATGAACTTGGCGATGGCTACTACATAAGCAAGTAAATAAGTTGTAGATACGCACGATGCCAGAAACACTGGGCGATGGCTACTACATAAGCAAGTAAATAAGTCGTGGATACGCACGATGCCAGATACACTGGGCGATGGCTACTACATAAGCAAGTAAAGAAGCATATAACACGTTAGACATAAATTGTTAAACACGCATGATTAACAGCTGCAAGTTGAGTATTAAATAATAATAAAATATTTAGAAACGCATATGTCCCGAAAACAGTAAAAATGAGTTAAAAAGGGGGGAGTGAGATACTTAACTTAGAAATTAAGCAAGAGATGAACGAATATGGTAAAAACGGTAGCAAAAAAGAGTCACGCTCTTAGGAAATTACTGACGAGAAATCCTAATAAAGAATAATTGCGGAAATAAATATGGGTTTTACAACAAAGCTAAAACTAGATAGAGGTTCGGAATTCGATGATCGAGCGTTCTTGTGAAAGTTTAATGTTACATAGATTTATTATTAATTTTGTTATAAAAGTTTATCGTAAATAATATAACTTAATTATATAACATAATTAAATAAATATTTATATAGTTTATATAAAGAGATTTGTTTTGAAAGTTTATTTTAAACTAAAAGTATGCTTAATGTATTTATATATATATTTTCATTATTAATAAAAATTTCTTTTAATATTAACATTGTAACTAATAGATAAATAATAAATAATATTATTTATATTAAATACGATCTTTTACAAAATACTTAACCTATTTTTTATAATGCCTGAATGAACAAGGCTATATTATGCATTTTAATAACTAAAATATATATACATATATAGGTTTGATTTGTTTTGAAAACCACTTTGTGTTTTAAGAACTCGAAAGAACTCAACGTAAAATTTTTTTTTTTGAATTTGTTTTTACCCATATGTAAGACGTAAGTGTAAGTAACGTAAAAAAAATTACAGTATTTTTTACACACCGAATCGACTTCATGTGTAACTAACATTTAAATTTGTGTAATCATCAAAAATATTTATTGTCTCTCCTGATTAATTTTTTAATCGGATTTATTCTCAGCCACGTTTTTTATAAAGTTGTTTTTAATATATTAAATAATTATAATAATAAATAAAATATTAGTAACTCGATAGACGTGATATTTTATTGGCTAAAACTTCCCGAACATAAAAGCGGGTCGGGTTATGATTAATAAATATTAATTCAAAAAATTCGATTTGTTACAAATTGGTTATAAATAAACACATTCCAATCAAGCAATTAATAACGTTTACCTTACTATACCCGTGTTACACAAGGGTGAAAATATTTAAAACATCGTTTATATGTATATAATATAAATTTATAAAGCATATTAGATACCCGTATATTACATGGGCTTTTTTAGTAAAATACTAATATGTAAAGATGTTTATATATTTTAACAATTTGTAAATTTTTACATGTCATCTACAAATAAATTTAGATAAATCATTTGTTTTATGAATGAAATTGTATTAAAAGCACAAAAGTCACACGAAGACTTGCGATAATGTTAAAGTAATGAGTGTCCCGTTTGATAGTAGATAGATTAGTAGGTGTATAACACGAAGTAAATAATTAAAATGATAAACAATTATATATGTATATACCTGTATATACATATCAAATCTTGAACACAAAGTATACCTTTTTAGACATTATATATTTAAACCTTATTATATTATTTAATAGTATTGTTAAAACGTCTAATTTATAGGTAGATTGAATAACTACAATAGCAATTAATTTATTAAAAATGAGTAGCCTTAAATAGTAATTGAAACACTTCAATTTATGAAGAAGAAATAATGATGTTATAACGCAACTTTAATAATTAGTATTATTAAAAAGTATGAACGGCAACCTAAAATATTACTAATATATTTGAATTATATTTATTATTATTATTAAAGAGTGTTACATTAGGTAAATGCTTATGTGTCTATATATGATTGTTTTAATAGTATAGTAACATTAACACATCTACGAATAAACAAATTAGTAACCCATATGCAATGAGTAATGTCAATTTGTTTAGATAAAGATCAAGTTGATGCTAAAATCAAGTGGCTAATTAAAAATGTAATAAATACCAAAAACATTAGATGATGCTAAAATCTACCACAAGATTAGGATTTCAAACATAATACAAGAAACATATTATCCTTTTGTACAATAAACACAGTGATTAAAATATGAATTAAAACATAAATCACTAGATGATGTATATAAATATAATTGAATGTTTGTAATGAATGAATGAAATTTAATTTATTTCGCGAAAGTTTTAATTAACTTTGATATTTAGAACTGTGATATTTAGAAAGTTTTAATTAACTCTGATATTTAGAAAGTTTTAATTAACTCTGATAAAGAAAGTTTGAATGTTTGTAACGAATGATTGAAATTTTATGTATTCCGCAAAAGTTTTAATTAACTCTAATAATTGACGCAGGTTAATATACTGAAGAAGTTAGCTTGAAGGGGACACATGGCAGGATTTAAAGAAGCTGGCATCTGCAGAAAGATTTGTTATGATGTTAAATAAGATGTTATATGTTTTTAAAGACAAGTTTGAATGTTTGTAACAAATGATTGAAATTTTATTTATTCGCGAAAGTTTTAATTAACTCTGATAATTAAAACTGTGTTTATAAGTAAATCTAACGCCAAGGTATGGCACCAGATCGAGGCCTTACAATTTGACCACTTTAAATTATGCATAAATGTTGAAAATCAATGTCTAAAATAACCCAATTAATAATTTCAATATTCTATTCGAATTTCGAATTATCATACTCATTATAATTTACTTTCAATTTTAGTGTTACTAAAAATATAATAAATTGTTGTTTAAATAGGAATTTGAAATTACACCATTAAATATGTTATTATATAAACATTCTATGTAAAAATGAAGATTTAAAAATTGCATATTTTAAAAATTATTATGATTTGTTTTCAAATTAACTTCTAAAAATAACATCAATGACCTCTTTAATTTTCGTAACTTAAGCATTTTGTTAAATATCTCATTATTATCAAAGTAACTCATTTTCTACTGTTGCAACATTTACAAAAATAAAAAAACCATAATTGTTAGAGTTAGAGTCGAATATAAATCTTCGTTTTATATCAATAATAATTGAATTATCAAAATTATCGTTATATTAAATACAATTACTTAAAAAATTGATTGGTATTAAATAATTCTTTATTTAGTAACTGTTACACTTTAATTATTATGTTAGCACAAAACTATATTAATACCTTATTCCTAGCTAGAAATAAAAATTATTTGTAACTTTTAACTTATATTCATTCG
The DNA here is from genome assembly GCF_021521415.1 of Bidens hawaiensis. Lineage (NCBI taxonomy): Eukaryota > Viridiplantae > Streptophyta > Magnoliopsida > Asterales > Asteraceae > Bidens > Bidens hawaiensis. Next base: position 368,104 of record NW_027493111.1, read on the forward strand.
GTTAAATAAAATTAATTAAAAAGTTTACTTAACAGTCATCAATTATATTTATATACATCATCTAGTGATTTATGTTTTAATTAAAACTTTTGCGAAATAAATTAAATTTCATTCATTCATTACAAACATTCAAACTTGTCTTTAAAAACATAAAACATCTTATTTAACATCATGACAAATCTTTCTATACATGTCAGCTTCTTCAGATCCTGCCATGTGTCCCCCTCAAGCTAACTTCTTCAGTCTATTAACCTGCGTGCATACTAAAGGTCAGCTACGCTGAGTGAGTTCTAGTTAAAGTATGTAACATACAATACATTCACATACTTACTCATACGTATCCGTAAATACATATTACTTACTTATCTTTCTTTCGTACATACATAAGTATATACTTTCTTTCTTTATTTCATTCTTTCTTTCTTTCATAGTTTCAAATTTTATCTTGCTTTACATACATACTTATACATTTTAAAGAGCATTTCGCCCAATAACCTCGCAAATATTATTAGGGTCTGTCACCCTTAAAGAGTTTTTCGCCCTATAACCTAACAGATATTATTAGGGTCTGCCACCCTCCTTCACATATATTATTAGGGTCTGCCACCCTCATTCACAAATGTTATTTGGGTATGTATCATTCATATATCATACATACATCATTCATAGACATTCATATATCAAACATACACCATTCATAAACATTCACATAGCATACACTTATCACTTAAGGTAAGTTTATTAACTAATCACATCGAGTATACACAAGCCCCGGAAACATAACAAGGAAATGGGGCTAGAAACTCACATCAGCTTGGTTTCTTTCCGACTTAATGGTAACTCCTCTCTTTAACTGGGCGCGGCTAACTGTATAACAGTTACACGTATCAATTAACTACTTCCAACTATATAATACTTCTAAGTTATGGTAAACCCAAGCTATGGGGGTCCGGGGGCAGCGCCCCTGGCAGCGAGGTCTAGGGGCGGCAACCCGTAGCAGGGTCCAAGGGGCAGAGCCCCTGGCAGGGTCCAATTTTCATTAAATTTTTAAGTAATAATTCATTCTGGATAAGCACCATTCGCAATCCCATTCGTTATAACGAATGATTCCATTCGTTATGATGAATGGCTTGATCTGGGTCTTCACGAGACGAATGAGTGCATAACGAATGACTAAGGCTATTCGGGATTTCTTTCAGACGAATGGAAGGTTCATTCGTTATAGGAACACACAAGTGTTCCTTATAATGAATGGCTTGATTGGATGTCTCAACGTGACGAATGAATGGGTAATGAATGAAAAAGATCATTCGTGGCTTCTATAGGACGAATAGGAGGCTCATTCGTTACAAGAGCATACGAATGTGGCTCATTCTTTATGACAGTTCAACGAATGACCTGCGATTTGCTCAACATAACGAATGAACAACAATAATTATCTCATCTTTGACCCAAAATGTCAAGGTCAAAATCATCAAGAACACCAAACAGTCAATAGATACCGGATTTGCAATTAGCCTTCAAATCTCGATGAAACAACACAAGTTTGGTATCATTGAACTCGTTTACCCAGCGCCTACAAACCCTAATCCTCCAAACATCCAAACATTGTGTTTAAATGGTGCGTTTGATCGATATATGCATACAGCTTAACATGTGATTAATTAACACACCAGATGTTAATGAATTTAAAAGAGAATCATTGTGTTTGATTCATTTTTACCATTTATACATAGATCTAGGAATACTAAACGAACCGAACAAGTTTTCGTTATAGAAATTACCTAAAACGAATCGGTTTCACGAACACCATCTAAGCTTGGTGTATGTCTTGCTTATCATGACGCTCTAACAGCCACAAGCTCGGGTCTTTTCCTCCGGATCTTGGTCCGAGATAAAGGAGGGTGTTTGTGTGTGTTTTTAAGTGTGTTATGGTGGCTAGATGTCACACCCCCATCTTAGGCCTAGGAGCGTGACCCATAAGTTGGTATTGTAGTTGTAAATAAATCAGAGTTGCGTTAATTTGCGGAAGACTTATAAAACTTTAAGGATCGAAAGTGTAACATTTATATTTAAAAGACGAGATTATAAAACACCCGTTTAAGTTACAAAATATTTATGTGTTTATAATTACAAACCATCAGATTAAGTTTACAAAAGAAATCCGAGCCATCGGATATTAGTAGCACTTCGACTCATCCAAGTGCTAATCTTGTTCACCTGCAAAATGTAAGAAAATACGTCAGCAACGAAGGCTGGTGAACACGCTGACGCAAAAATACTTTCTTTTACTTTATTACCCCTCGAGACTACACCTACCTCGGCCCAACGTGGCTTAGGAATAACAAAGTCAAATAACACATTATACACTAGAGCCTCTACACTAGGTCACCTCAACAAACACCGCAGCGTTCGACTTAGTAAGTACTCATAAATATACACAACGGTAGTACTCCTTGCAGGAGAGCGTCCTACGACCAAGGGTGGTGCGATCATGCCCATACATCGTATAGTACCACCTATGTAAGGATCCAGACATATGTATACCACAGCCCGAGGGCTAGGTTTATACCCATAGTTATAATGGTTTTAGGAACACATAGTTCCTTGTAAACAGTTATATGACTTTATTTTGAAAACAAGTTTAAAAGTTTGGGGGAGTATTCACCTTATCTCTTTAGGATCGGCTTCACTCACCGTCCAAGGGTCTTTCCCTTCTTTATCTCGAACCTATAGTTACGAGTATAAATATTTGTTAGTCGGATACACGATCCGGCTTAAGACCTTAGTCTTATCTCAACCCTCGATGAACCTTTAGTTCATTTTCTTTTACTTGAAAACCTCTAGTTTAAAAGTAAATTATAAACCTTTAGTTTATATTAAAAATCTGACGTTTCTTCTTCTCCAAGAAACGTAATCATTTTCTTTTATTATTTAAGAATACTTATAATTCATTAAATAATATTTCATAACAAAGAACATATATATACTTGCACACAAATATATATTTATCTATCATATCATTTCTTTATTATTTTCTTTGTTATGTTTGTATTTCTTTCTATCGACGCATCGAGTATAACCTCGACTTAAGGCTTAAACCTTGAATATAATATTAAATTATATTGAATTCATCATTACGCCTAACCTTTAGTGGCGTATAAGAAACCCTACGAAATCGAGCAGCACTCCGACGCCGCTTTTCTTCTTGATCAACTTTGTTATACCAACTTCAACACTCGTCGGCACTTTTTTCGGGACTCATTGCCATAACAACGCCTTCTTGATTGTATGTGGGTGGAAGGTGGCACGCGCTTCGAGGAAACGTTGTACACAAACAAAGGATCGTGGTATGCTTATCGAGGCAAATCGTTTCTATACTCTAGAGAGAGAGTAGAGAGAGGTGGGAGCAGGTTTTGGTGTGCAGAAATAGGCTGCCCTTGGCCGTTATTTATAGACAAATTTCTGGCTCCCATCGCGTACCGCGCCCAGTCCTTGGGCAAGCCCGTCGCGTACCGCGATGTAGGTCTGCCACGTGGCGACACATGGCAGCCACCGCTCCACGTGGCGACATGTGGCAGCAGACAGTGCCACCGTATGCTATGTGGCAAACGTGTCATACTTTGTCAAACACCCCATCGCGTACCGCGATTGGTGTCTCCTCTGACTCATCGTATAGCGCGATGGGTCAGGAAAACCAAATTTTCATTTTAAACCCTCAAGTTTGGATTTTTGCAATTTTAGTCCTTAGATTTTGGAAAGTTGATACTTTGAACTCGAAATTTTCATGTTGTAACATCCTCCCCACCTTGAAACAAATCTCGTCATCGAGATTGCTTTATAAGAATAGTTGGGGGTATTTCTTTCTCATTTCCGATTCGAGTTCCCAAGTATATTCGGGCCCTCTACGCGAGTCCCATTTAACTTTCACAATTTTCAGTGTTCGTCTATTTAATTTCTTTGTTTTCGAATCTTCTTTTTGAATTGGACGTTCTACAAATTTTAAATTCTCATTTATTTCAAAATCTTTTAATGGCATAGCCAAAGATTCGTCAGTCTAACACTTACGCAGATTCGAAACATGGAACACATCATGTTTCCCTTGCATCTCCTCGGGTAGTCGTAAACGGTATGCAACATTGCCGATTCGTTCGAGTACCTCAAAAGGTCCAACGAATCGAGGACTTAGCTTTCCTTTCTTACCGAAACGAACAACGCCTTTCCAAGGCGAGACTTTCAATAACACTTTGTCACCGACATTAAACTCTAACGGCTTACAATGGACATCAGCGTAACTATTTTGGCGATCACATACCGTTTTAAGTTGTTCACGGACTTGGAGAACCTTGTCGGTGGTTTCTTGGACTATTTCGGGTCCAGATAACTGATTGTCTCCGGTTTCAGACCAACACACGGGCGTTCTACATTTTCGTCCATATAACGCCTCAAATGGTGCGGCTTGAATACTTGTGTGATAGCTATTATTGTACGAGAATTCCATTAGTGGCAAGTGGTCGTCCCAACTTCTACCTAAGTCGATCACACAAGCGCGGATCATATCTTCCAGCGTTTGAATAGTCCTTTCGCTTTGCCCATCGGTTTGTGGATGACAGGCAGTGCTAAGGTTAAGTTTCGTACCAAGAGCTTGTTGGAAGCTTTTCCAGAAATGAGACATAAAACGACTGTCTCGATCAGATATTATAGATAGCGGTACTCCATGCAAAGCGACAATGGTGTTTACATAGATACGTGCTAATCTATCCATTGAGTACGACTCATTAATGGGTATGAAGTGTGTGGATTTCGTTAATCGATCCACAATCACCCAAATCGCATTTTGTTGTCGAGTCGTCTTCGAGAGTGTGGTAATGAAATCCATAGTGATTAACTCCCACTTCCAAACGGAAAGTTCGGGTTGTTGAAGCAATCCCGAAGGCTTTTGATGTTCAACCTTGACTTTTAAACAAGTCAAACATTTCGCAACATGCGAAGCGACATCCCTTTTCATTCCGTTCCACCAATAATTTGCCTTTAGATTATGGTACATTTTATCGCTTACGGGATGCATCATATACTTAGATTTGTGAGCTTCGCTTAAAATTTTCTCACGCAAGCCTCCAACGATTGGTACCCAAATCCTATTACCGAGTCTAAGGATACCATCATCACCTTTGACTAACGAGTCAATGGTGCCATTACGTTTTTCGTCAGAGATTTGGTTTTCGTTAATCGCTTGAGTTTGAGCGGATTTGATTTTCTCGATAAGATCAATTTGAATTTCTAGCCTTAACGCTCGGACTCTTTTTGGCTTTTCGTGCTCCTTACGACTCAAGGCATCGGCCACAACGTTGGCCTTACCTTCGTGATAAACTATTTCACAATCGTAGTCGTTAAGAGTTTCCATCCAGCGTCGTTGGCGCATATTGAGCTCTTTTTTCTCAAATATGTGTTTCAAGCTTTTGTGATCGGTGTACACAGTAAATCTTATTCTATAGAGATAGTGCCTTCATATCTTAAGTGCAACGATTATGGCGCCTAACTCTAGATCGTGAGTCGTGTAATTCTTTTCGTGTACTTTGAGTTGACGAGAGGCATAAGCGATTACTTTCTTGCGTTGCATTAGTACGCATCCCACGAGTGAGATGCATCACTAAAGACTACAAAATCCTCAGTACCTTCTGGCAAAGCCAAGATAGGTGCTTGGGTGGGTTTTTGTTTAAGTATATCGAACGCCTAACGCAGCTGGGCTGGTGAACACGCTGACGCAAAAATACTTTCTTTTACTTTATTACCCCTCGAGACTACGCCTGCCTCGGCCCAACGTGGCTTAGGAATAACAAAGTCAGATAACACATTTTACACTAGAGCCTCTACACTAGGTCACCTCAGCAAACACCGTAGCGTTCGACTTAGTAAGTACTCATAAATATACACAACGGTCGTACTCCCTGCAGGAGAGCGTCCTAGGGTGGTGCGATCATGCCCATACATCGCATAGTACCACCAAAGTAAGGTTCCAGACATATGTATACCACAGCCTGAGGGCTAGGTTTATACCCATAGTTATAATGGTTTTAGGAACACATAGTTCCTTGTAAACAATTTCATATAACAAGTTGACTTTATTTTGAAAACAAGTTTAAAAGTTTGGGGGTGTGTTCACCTTATCTCTTTAGGATCGGCTTCACTCACCGTCCAAGGGTCTTTCCCTTCTTTATCTCGAACCTATAGTTACGAGTATAAATATTTGTTAGTCGGATACACGATCCACCTTAAGACCTTTAGTCTTATCTCAATCCTCGATGAACCTTTAGTTCATTTTCTTTTACTTGAAAACCTCTAGTTTAAAAGTAAATTATAAACCTTTAGTTTATATTAAAAATCCGACGTTTCTTCTTCTCCAAGAAACGTAATCATTTTCTTTTATTATTTAAGAATGCTCATTATTCATTAAATAATATTTCATAACAAAGAACATATATATAGTTGCACACAAATATATATTTATCTATCATATCATTTCTTTATTGTTTTCTTTGTTATGTTTGTATTTCTTTCTATCGAGGCATCGAGTATAACCTCGACTTAAGGCTTAAATCTTGAATATAATATTAAATTATATTGAATTCATCATTACGCCTAACCTTTAGTGGCGTATAAGAAACCCTACGAAATCGAGCAGCACTCCGGCGCCGCTTTTCTTCTTGATCAACTTTGTTATACCAACTTCAACACTCGTCGGCACTTTTCTCGGGACTCATTGCCATAACAACGCCTTCTTGATTGTATATGGGTGGAGGGTGGCACGCACTTCGAGGAAACGTTGTACACAAACAAAGGATCGTGGCACGCTTATCGAGGCAAATCGTTTATATATTCTAGAGAGAGTAGAGAGATGTGGGAGCAGGTTTTGGTGTGCAGAAATAGGCTGCCCTTGGCCGTTATTTATAGACAAATTTCTGGCTCCCATCGCGTACCGCGCCCAGTCCTTGGGCAAGCCCGTCGCGTACCGCGACGTAGCTTGTCTGAGTCACCCAGTAGGTCTGCCACGTGGCGACACGTGGCGGCCACCGCTCCACGTGGCGACACTGTTGCCACGTGGTGACACGTGCCAGCAGACAGTGCCACCGTATGCCACGTGTCACACTTTGTGTGACACCCCATCGCGTACCGCGATGGGTGTCTCCTCTGACTCATCGCGTAGCGCGTTGGGTCAGGAAAACCAAATTTTCATTTTTAACCCTCAAGTTTGGTTTTTGGCAATTTTAGTCCCTAGACTTTGGAAAGTTGATACTTTGAACTCGAAATTTTCATGTTGTTACACTAGATGATAAGAATGAGAGTTTAGGGTTTTAGGGAGGTTTAAGGGGTTTATATACCCTTAAGCCCATGTACCTAAGGCCCATAATCATCCCTTATTCTATCCTTCAATGTCCAAGCCCACATTCAAATATTTCATTTATCTCAACTGAAGAACGAGACGTTATTTAAATAAATGAAATTTCTTTTATTTATTTTTATCAAAAGTAGGTTGTTACACAAATCTTACTAATTTATTAAAGCAACACATTATGTACACATGTCATTCACCTAGCTTGTCCACATAGGATTCCATGTCATCAACTTTCTATGTATCTAATTTCCACATGTTCACAATTTTATTTTAATCTAATAATTGACAATAACAATTTTCCTTTCATAAGTTTTGGCAACCGATTTTAATTTTATCAACCAATAAATATTTAAACCTTAACATTAAAAACTCTAATAAACTTTTATTATCTCTCTCTCTCTCTCTCTTCTATCTCTCCTCTCTTGAGGTTTAGGCAATTTTCCATGCGGTTATCTCCGTATTGCCGGTATAATATTTCTTCTACGCTTATGATCGATTCTCATGTTTTATTGATTATTGTTCAATTGTTCAATGTTCGATTGTTAAAGTATTATATCTTTTCCTCAAGTTTTTTTTTTTAATATTTTTTTTACATCATTGCTTACTTTGATATTCGTATAATCTATATATGCCCTACATCAAAATCCAATGTTAAATGAACATGTTGAAGTTTTTGTAATTGCTCCATCTTTCCAACAATAAATTGCTAATTTAGGTGGTGATTACAATTATTCTCTTAAATATGGTTGATGTAGATGGTTATCGAAATTATCTGTTCAATATTCGGTTATATCAATTGGTAATTCTTACTAAACCCAAATATGTGTTTTCATATCTTAATTTAGCACATATATTATATAATTATATATAACATTAATTGAATTTTATTTATTTCAGCTTCTGGCGTTCCAACTTGATAGATTAGCTAACTGACTGGAATGAGTATTTGCTGGAAAATAGTTTTGTTATATGAATGAGTTTGTTTTGATCATGACAAATGTGTCTTAGTTATTTACATACGATTATTTATTATGTAGCTTAGACATGTAAATTAATGTTTTTTATATGTTAAAACTTTGTTTTGATTGTTAACATGTGTGAATTTTATAGCAAATCTTTATCATTTGTTAACATGTGTCTGAATGCTTCTTTTTAGTTTTCTTTTTACATAATTTATTTTCCAGATTCATTATAGAATTCACTTTTATGTGACAAATTAATGATTCGAAATTTTTATTTAAATTTCAAATTAAGATAGTCATTATAATTTTCATTAAAGTGATACTTAATTTACAATGGTTTGTTGCTTAATTTATGTTTAATATTGATAACATATTTAAACAATATTAAACATGGAATTTGACCATTTATCAACAAAATTTATTTGAAACTTTATTTTGACCGTTAACATTTGTTAATGTTATTGAAAATTTGTAACAATTGTTTGTGAATCTTTAACCAACCATAGGTTATTGGCTAAAAGATACTGATTATTGATTTCAATCTTGTATTCAAAATTGAAATTAACATTCTCATTATAATTATATTAATTCTATGTTACTGAAAGTATGATACGATTAATGTTTGATAAAACATATTTAAAGCTTTCCATAGTCTTAGATTTAACCATTGACCATTTTTAATCGTGTTTAGATGTCAAAACTAATGTATAATATAAACCCTCATTTTAATATTTCAAAAATCAAAAACCTTTCCAAAAATTTTTGGAAGTTGACTAAATAATCAATTTGATCTTTATATCTAAAATACGAAGTAATTGAATGTCTCTAAAACTAAATGTAAATTAAAATTTTCTTTATAATAAATTGTACATTTTATATAGTTTTTTATACAATTGTATGTCTTTCTATCAAATTTTGAATTTAATTTTTTTTTATTTTTTCAAACACCCGTTTTGTTGACCTGTTAATTCAAATTTTGAAAATCTTATTATATATGTTGACCTATGAATAGGAACTTAATTGAATATAATAATTAAAATATTAGTTTATTCATAATTTTAAATTGTGTTTCCTTAATTTTTTCAATCATAATTTATTGTGTTGACTTTTAATAAATATTTGAAAGGTTTTAAATATTGAAAATCATCTAATTATTGAAAGTTTTTAGTTATATATTCCTTATTACTAGTTATTTATTTTTTTAATGTATATGTGTTAATTTAAATAATGGTATCTTTGTTGTATTTCAGTTATTGTGTATGAGACATGACATTTGTGATGTTAATTTAATTAGATGATTAAGTTTTAATTAACATATGTTTTTTTTTTCTAATGTTATAAGTTATAAAAATGTTTTAACTTTTTATTTATCTTTGTTAGTTTTTGTATTTGAATTAAAAGAACAATTTAATGTCTCTTAATTTGTGTAAAAGTATTTTTTTTTTATAAATATGACATTTGCATTTTACTAATTAATTAAGAATAAAGTAAGCAACAAAGGTTATACGTAATTTTTTGGTCAAAATACGTATTTGAAATCATTAATACTGGAATTCGGTAATAATGTTAGAACTTATTTTTAGCATAAAAATGCTTTAACTTTATAAGTAACTTTTGAACATTCCTCATAAATTAAGGAACGCCTTGTTATATTTGAATTAGTAACAACTTATTATATTTCACAAACAATAATTATGTTTGTTTATATGTTAAAAAAATGATAGTAATCAAAGAATAAATATGGTTTGTTTATATGTTACAAAAAAATTCACAAAAAAAATATTGACAAACATGTTTACAATTGATCGCTTTTTTCATTAACACATACACATGTTAACAATCAAAACATGTTTACAATTAATAGAAATTTTCAATAACATCCAAGATCCTTTCAAGCAGTGAGCTAATCTACAAACTTGGACCGCCAGAGACTGAAATGAATAAAATCAAATTAATGTTACATAATATTTTTATAATATATATGCTAAATTAAAAAAAGAAAAACGTGCATTTTGGTTCAGCAAGAATCAACAATGGTTTTAACCAGAATATGTAACAAAATAATTCTAATTACCACCTAAATCAACCATATTAAGAGAATAATTGTAATCAACACCTAAATCAACAATTGAGTGTTGAAAAGATGGAGCAATTACATACACATCAACATGTCCATTTAACCTTGGATTTTGATTTAGAACCTAAATAAAGTAAACGAAAATCAAATTAAACAATGGTAATCACACCGTTAAAATGAAAGATAATCGGAATAATACTCAATAAAATGAAATGACAATACTTAATAATGCATTAGAATTGAACCTTAGAGTAGAAGAAATATTTATTAATCCAGTAGAAATGAGAGTCCATCGTCAGAGTGTGGATGTAAAACGCAAGAGAGAGAGAGTGAGAGGGAGAGAGAGGAAACTAAAATTGTTTGTTAGAGTTTTTAATGTCAAGGTTTATATAGCATGAAAGAGATAAGTTGGCATTAGTAAGGTATGAAACATGTGACATGATATCTAGTTGATATCTAGGTGAATACATAGAATGATGTCATTCGAAAACTCTTACTTACTTTAAAAATATAGTAATATATAAAAAAGATGTTATAAATAATTCTATTATTATTATGTTATAATACAATACATTTATGAATGGGTTAAACATATTTAAGCACTTCTAAAACATGACTGGTCCAAGGTGGTCCTGCGGGTGGCTGCTGGTGTAGTAGACATCCCAAAATGACTCCTATTCCCACTTAGTGGACCACCTTTTTATCTAATTTAATTAATTATATATATATTTACGTGTTTTTAAGTTGATGCCAAATAGTTTTAAATGAAACAATAATAGAAAAACCGAGTTTAGTTCAAATAAGAATGATTTTCTTAGGAAAGAGATGAAAAATGGTATTTTGAAATATTTAACCAGAATTTAAAATTAAAAGCTCACTTAATTTAATTTCAAAAGCACACGTACAGCTTCACTATCTCATAAAACCACCACCACTCCACCGCTATCATAACCGTCACAGACAGCCACCATCTACCCGGAAAAGTAGCCGGAAAAGTTGTCGGAATTTTTCACCGGATAAGTCATCGGTATTTTTGGCCGAAAAAGTCGCCGGGAACTTTTGCCAGAAAATATTCGTCGGAAACGTCGCCAGAAAAAACACTATGAAGAAACACAACGTAAAAAAACACAATGGAACAACACAATGAAAAACACAATTGTATAACACAATTTGATAAAACACAATCATGTAGAATAAAATCTTGTAAAAAACAATCTGTAGAAAAACCCCACTATTTTTTTTATATAGCAATATGATACTTATATAAAAGATAAAAAACTCTCGTTATTATGGTAAAAAAAATTAAATGTTATATAAAAAGTTACAGACGTTTTAAAATGATAGGGGAAACTGACATGTACCTTGCATTTGATGAGAGAAAGTCAACAAATATGTTATCCCTATCATGTCATCCCCTTATGTGTAACATTTGATTTCACCCTTAAACTAATCTCAATCATCAATGTCCAAAATCAATGTACTAGATTACTTTTTATCCTTCCTAAAAAACCATTCTTCCTATTGTAACATAACCCATAGAAAAATCTTATTAACAATAATGTTAAAACCTAAAACTGCAATTACATTTTTAGTCATGATTTGGATTCATACAATGACCAAACCCATATTTTAAACCTAAATCACATCACTATAAAGATGCAACCTTTGGCCTATTGAATGGTCTCTGGCCTTCACTGAGCCTGACGCCTTCGTCCCAAGCAGGGAAACCACTAACGTCACAACTATGTAGTTGCATAACAAGGTGTTCCTAGCGTTGCCACTCGTCCACATAAGCCCCGTAGGTGTGCGAAATGTGTATACTCCATGGTATTTAACGTTCAAAATTGGCCATCATTAAATGGGTGGAGCATTTATAGAAGTGAACAATGAAGTCACAAAGCTGAACACATAGTAGTTGTAGACTCCTTTGTAGATTTTTTTTTCAATGTGAAGAATCAAAATTTATTTCTAAATTGTTGTTGAACATTGAAAGCTAGTTAAACAATCAGAGTTGAAATGTAAAGCTGAAGATATCTTCAAGTTATAAGCTGCAGTTGACATATATAATCAAGAATTTGTTTTTTCTTTTTTTTTTGCTTAAGTTGACAAGTTCAAATACAGTTGTTCTTAGGATCCGAACAACAATACATGTTTTTTTTTTTTGTATTCCAACAGTATGAAACAAATTTCAACAAATTTACTTAGTAAGACACTACTCATAAGTTACTCATAAGGGATGTGAGATAATGAGAAACATTTTCTATATCACAAGAGATAGATAGGTTGCACTAAGACTTATTTGTAAGTTGTCCATCATCAAAGGGAAATTTCTCAAAATAGCTAATTTTGACCAAGCTTTTCCAATTCAGTTCAAGACCAAATCAAATTCCCCATCATCAAATTACCGGATTGACCTGCCTTCACAGATGAAATACCAAATGGATTTGTTCGTTGGTGAAATTCATTACACCAAACTTTGACCTCAACTGGACTTGCGAATTTCTCTTCTAATTCCGGCTCTTCTTGTTTGAGTTAATGAACATATTTTGTAACATATTCTTTTACAATTATCATCTGGTCAAATTGTCAATTATTTTTTCCTTTGTGCACTTTCTTAAAAGTTAGCTTGCATTTATCATATAATTATGTTCAACTGTTTGTATTTATAGCAGTTTTGTGAAGATTATTTCATTACAGTTTGGATTTACAATTCTTTAGCATTATCATTACATATGTTTTGTTTTCGTTTCATTGGCTTTTTTCTTTTTTATTACTATTAGTTATTTATTTAGTATACAAATTACCACTTTTTTATAACATGGAAAACTGGATTTTATTAATAATAATTAAAATAGAAAAGAAACCTTTACTTGTATTTCAGACTTCAATATATGACTTTACTTTTTAGAATGTTCATATATTTCAGATATGTTCTATTTTCTAACAACTTAGAACATCCTACAAGTAATTTATTCGTGAGTTGATGTGACTTAAGTTCCAAATGATGTGTAGATTTATTAGTGACAGGAGAAACGGGGTTTTGGTTGATGAAATTTGTCAAAACCAACTACGCTCATTCCACTTACGACTAAAACGATCAACTGTGGTCTTTATTATGTATGCTTCTTTAATTTTTATTTATTTATTTTTTTAAATTAACCATTTTTACACATATAAACACAAACCGAAATACATCTAAATAATGGGTAAGCGAACAACAATCTGCGTCGCTATCACCTTTTGAATCGCAAAGCCTATTCTACTAAATATCAATCCTTGGTACCTCGGGCTCTGCGAGTCACTGTGGACCACCTTCTGCACCCGCTCCAAAAAGCGACCCGCCTCGGGAGCTAGGGATCCAAATGTGTCGAAGGCAAATGGAATGAACACGTGCTGATTCTTCAAACACGCTGTCTCATGCTTAGCCACCTTCCTAGATTCCGCCCTCAAAACCGTCTGTCCCGGAACGAGGTCACTGTCTCTCAGCCCGACCAACGGGGACACCCCAGTGAGGTCGACACACGCATGCTTACACCCTGCCCAACCAAACACAAGAACGTTCACAGGACGCAGAGTAGATCTTCTCTCTCGCGGATCAGTCAAAAAGTTAACAGGTGCTTCTTTCTTGGCTGAGATCCCGGCACGCCTAAGCACATCCCATAAGACATCTCTAACCCAGTCGTGATGATACTTGAATACTGGAAATTCCTTACAGTGGAGGGCATGCTCTCCAAATCTATCCAAACAGACTTTTTTACAAATATTGGGGCATGATTCATCTGGAGGGAAAAGAGGAACCATAAGCCGGTATTTAAGGATGACTCTGTATTCAACTGCCGATATCCGTTGCCCAAGATCTTCAATGGGCACAACGGTCAAAAAATCCTGGGCATGAGCCCCATTGAGACAAGCAAAAACTGTCTTGTGCCTGGGGTCATATCGAATCACTCCTCAAAATCATGTACGTGTTTACCATAAAGAGCACTCACCAAGGTTTGTTGAGGTTTCTTGGGGGCGGTCTCCTTATCAGTAAAACTTCCTAGATCAAGGTCCGGAAGAGTTGTTCCAATATTACCAAGTGCAAATGAGTAGTCAGGATCTACCCCCATAACACCAGCGCTTCGCAAGATGTGGTCTTGTAAATTCCACGACTGGGCCCTGGAAGCCACAATGGCATATGTGGAGACATCCTCCGTCGAGAAAATTCCTAAGCCTCCGCAACGCATAGGGAAGGAAGCCAACCTCCACTGGAGGTCCCTAAAATGCAGTCCTCCACACACACAATATCTTCAATTTCCCCCCGCAGGCCCGCATCACAGATGGACACAGCCTCTTTGACATGTTCTGGTTGACAGGTCCAGAGCCCAAACACTAACTTAGCAATCCCCAAGCACGAGCGCAACAAAATGAGCTCACTTTGGGGGTCCCTCAAGTTTGGCAGGCCTTTCATAAGTTTAACCGCCCTCAAAGCTCTTTTAGTTACCAAATACCGAATAAACCTGCATCCCGACTAACCGCTCCCCCGAGGAGTTTAACTCCCCTCATAGGCCTACTAATCTCGCTAGGGAATAAACATGGCACTTTCTTCAAACCATGGTATGACGGCCAAAAAATCTCCATTTTCCGAATATTAAGCCTAAGCCCCAGAGACCCCCCCTCTGAGCGAATAATGCCCAACGCTCTAGCAACCTCCTTAGCCTTACCAATGATAGTGTCATCGTCTAAATATCAAGCATGGAAGGGCAAGGAACAGGTCCCATACACTCTAAAGATGAGCGGATGAAGGACCAACGCAAAAAGAAGAGGGCAAAGGGGGTCCCCTTGCTGCACCCCAGTAAAAGCCGTAAATGAGTATCCCCCACATATAACCGGGAAGGACGGGCATATAAAAACTGGACCCATAGGAAGATGGATGGACATCTACAGCTAACTTCCCTGAGACGGGTCGTCCGGTCCACCTCGTTGAAGGCGTTAGAAAAATCAACAGTGAGTATAGCCAGAGACCCGTCAGAATAGAACGCCCTCAGAAACCTGTTAGTACTATGCAGTACCACTTTTGCCCCGTTAGAGATCCCAACCCCGAATTGGAAATCCCCAAAAGCAGCCACCTTTTTCCCTACTTTACGCAAAGCGACTTTCTACACCAATCTTCTCCAAATGGCCCCCACCGCGATGGGTCTATTTCCATTGTCAGGCTTCAACAGGGGGGTCAATAGCGACGAAGCAATGAACTCCGCTAGAACTTTAGGACAAAGCCCCCCAAGCCACAATTTGACAACATCAGTGATGGCCTTTAGGAGCCCGAAGGCAGTTGGAGATAGAGGTGCACAAATCAGGTTTTTTATATACCCGGGTTCGGGTATGACTGGGTACGGGTGTGACCGGGTATTGGTAATAATCGGGTCGGGTATTGTCTCTAAAAACCATACCCTATGCATCGGGTTCGGGTCGGGTATAGAACCGGGTATTCTAAAACCGGGTATTTGAATACCCTAAAACCGTGTATTGAAAAAACCTTATTTACGGGTTTTTTCGGGTTTTTTTCCGGGTTTATTTTGGGTATAGATTGGATTTTTTAAAAGTTTGCACTTTTTAGGGGCCTCTTTCGGGTATTTTAAGGTATTTTTCGGGTATATATCGGGAATTGGAAAAACCCGGTTCTGGGTATGGAACCGGTTTGTGTTTTCGGGTATAATCGGGTACAAATCGGGTCTGGTTCGGGTTTGGGTTTAAGTGCCAAAATGCATACCCTATCCGTACCCTACGGGAAGGGTCGGGTACGGGTTATAAAAACCCGGGTATTAAGAAAACCGTTTCCGGGTTTTTATTTGGGTCCGATTCCGGGTTCAGGTTTTTTGTGCACCTCTAGTTGGAGACCCCTGACCACATAAAGCGTCTAGAGTATGTTGCACCCGCAAATCATCCCTCCCACAAGATGTACCTTCCAAGAAGGTTTAAATACATTCTAGCACACAATCATTGTCCACCTGCAAGGCTGGTTTCGATGGCACGGCGGAGGGCATGGTCGGGGGTCCACCACAGAGTGTTTATCTATCAATGCTCTCAATGTATCCCCAAGCAGGCGCGACCCCGGATGAACACATGACTTTGATCACCATTGTGTAATGGCCATTTGTTACCTTCCGAATGCACTGCTTGATATTGTCCCCTCCTTCTTCTTTAAATTGGCCATCCCACATCACAGGAGGAAGTCCAAGGAGGGGTAGCACCAACTCTTCTACACCTACCCCATCTCTCCAGTTATGTTTAACTTTTGATAACATTTTAATATACACATTGGATGGTACATGCTATGTGTTACGATCGTAGCATAGAACAAAATTAACTGCGCCAGAGTTGGCACGACTGACGCATAGTCTGGCCATGGTATCAATCGTGATACTTTTGTCCAACATTTCTTAACTAAGCATGTGGTCATGATTTCTTGGCATAAAAATATATTGTAAATGGTCGTATGAATGATTATATATACCATTTGTATCACATGTTCTTATTTTTATTGTTATCAAAATTAGGAGTGCCTTATATAATGTGAAGGGGTGCAATTTGTTTCATCTAATTAGCACGTCTTCTACAAGCAAGCATATTAGAATTTATAACCTAAACATTGCACATGATTTACCTTTTAAGCGAGCAAGTAGATTTGACTATTGTTATATAAGGATGCTCTCCCCCTTTCAGTTATTTAGTTGATTATTAAGTTTGTTGTGTTGCACTAAAGGTTGTTAATGGGTATATATAATGCATTTTATATATTCACTTATTTAGGTCATGAAGGGATAACACAATTGAATTGTTATTGCAAATGGCAATCAGTAATGGAAATGAATGACTTAAATTGTCTTCCAATGTCGGAATCATGTACTAGTATGATGGAAACAATTAAACAAACACAAAAACTTGATTTCTATCTGCACAAACGAGTAGCCCTGGGTCAATATCTAAATCATAAATCACTGTTAAATAAGCATATTTTTATGTTACGCACAATGACTAATTGGATTAGACAGAGAATTTTGTTGATGAAATTGATTTTAAGATTAAGTGAATGCGTATATCGATGGTTTTGATGTAACCATATGTTTTGTCACTTTGTGTGTGTTCGATCGAGAGTCAGAGATCCGGGAAAATAAACATCGGTCGGTCAAGTATTCCAAACGATTCTCACATGAACCCAAACAATTAATTACAATCCCAACTCAGTACTTAAACACAAGTAAAATAATTACTTAAACCCAAATATAAAATTCAATAACAAAGCTCAAATAACATTAGTGTGAAACTAGCTTCACTCCTGCGTCACTTAACTCGGTTACACTGACGTTTTTATCTCGATCGACAATTTAATCCAGTACACTAAAACATATGATGATAAAACAAAAATTACCGACATCCAATCTAGTCAAGAGTACCACTATTTTCTCAAATAAACACCATATGATAATCAATTTAGATATTATTATATACAACTACCTTTACAGCCCGTGTAACACACGAGATGATCCGGATTATAAATTACAAGTAAACCAAATAATTGCATAACTTATATGGAAAAATTTATTACATCTATGCTTGTATCTATACTATGTGTACATAACTTGAATTTATTTATATCACCAAATGATTTTCTTGATGAACCTAATAAAAAATGCACATGCAAGAACGTACCCGAGAACGCTGCTTCTATTGAAAATTTCATTCTCAGTGTCATATGTGTATAATTGAAAGTATTTTGGTTATGAACCAATTTCAGGAAAAAGACTTCTCATACAATAGAATTTCTGACCACTCAGCTTAAATACAGAAGGAGCGATACATTTATTGATATATTTATTAATTTACCAACCATAAAAGGAAAGGAGAACATTAAATTGTAACAATGGATGTTCATTAAGAATTATGATTTTCAGAACTACACCATGATAAAGATTTTGATAAGTTTCGGGGGCTTCTCGACTTTGCCGTAATGATAACATAAAAAATAACATGTTAACCCATTCAATTTAGTGAAAATTTTTGCTTTATTTGAGCATAGTTTTGCTGGCATGCTTCCCACACATGGTTCTGATCACCATTGAAGGAAAAGTAAATGTTGAAACAAATGTTTCAAAATTGAAAAAAGTTAGAAGTATTGATAGGCCTGGGGTGGCATTTCGACAGTGTTCGCTATCTTTTTTTAAAATATAATAGTCGAAGGAAAACAGTCAATTTGTCAAATCTCAAAAAATAAATTTGAAAATAAACTTGAAACCCGAATCATTTTTAAAATTCTAATTTTCATCCGTTTTACATTTTCAAGTCAACACTTTGAACCCATAACAAATTTGACGATAAATCTATTTGCATTCTCAAACTTTTGAAAATACTTAGATTTCCCAATTTTGACCCGTAACAATTTTTTACCCAAATATAGTTAACTTTTACCAAACAATCTATTTACCAACTTTTTACCCGTGAAAATCAAATCTAAGTTTCACAAAAACCCGAAACAAGCGTTGATAAAAAAACCAAGAAATTAAATATGATAAACTTTGTTATATATGATAGTGACTGTTATATACTATCCTTACATTTCAATATATATATATATATAGAGAGAGAGAGTTTACTAAATTAAGCGAAAAAATAAATAAACAGATTTAAATCATATATTTATAATTTATAAATTTATATGACGACCGACAATAATAATAATAATAATAATATAAATGGATTTATATTAAAAAAATGGATCAAATTTTAAGTATATATTTATAATTTAAAGATTAAAAAAATTTCTTTGTAAAATGAAAGCATATTCAAGTTTTGTTTTTCTTTACAATTTTCAACAATATACATAATACAACATTTTAATGATAATATTTGAAATTATATTCTTGTAAATCTTTAACAAGCATTTTGGGATATATAGTAAAATAATATGTAAATATTTATTTTTATGAAAATGTATAGATATACTATAAATAGAGTGTAAAAGAAAAGTGGATAATTATTAATATATGATATATTTTAGGGTCAATTAAGATCTTAGTCTTGGAAAAAAAATAATTGTGAGTTTTAACTACAAAACGAAATGTGTCACGGTTATTTTCTTTTATTATAATAGGTAGATTTAGCTAGAATTAGGGTTGTTCACGAACCGAGCCGAACCGAACGCAGACATGCTCATACTTGGTTTGGTTTAAAACCGAGCCAAACGGAACGACTTGAATTAAAGAAACGAGCGTTATGTTTATGCTTGAACTTGGTTTGATTTTAAATCGGTCGACTTGTGTAACATCCCGTTTTGTTGACAAAATAATAATACTAATTATTATGAGTTGGTCTTGTGTTGGTTTAAATAAATATAGGTAATGGACTTGTGTTAATAAGGAAGGAAGAAAGACCATGTGCTTAAGCCTATGATCCATGGTATAAATAACATAAGTATCCATTTATTTATTCATTCTCATCCATTCCATACAACTGAAGCTCTTTCTCATATTTCTCTCTTTCTTTAACCGAAAGTAAGAAGAAGAACCGATCCAGACCCGAGGTAATGATAGTATAATCTTATATGGATCCAAACCCGCTAGATCTAGTCGCGAAACGACAAGCTGACACCCTCAATCGTTAAAGTCACGAGATCCGGATGGAATCGGGTGTAAACCGATCAAAAGACGAGCTTAAGGGTCACCCTAGCTCAGATCTGGACCGAACGGGATGAAAAACGGTGAAAAATACGTTTTTCCGGCCACCGCCCAATTTTTCGGCGCGGCGGCGCCGGAAAGGTGGCGTACAAGGAAGGAATGTCAGAGAATGTTTCTGACTTTCTCTGAGCTAACCCTAGACGCGTGTAACAAATTCGCTATGTAATTTGTTACGGAAGAGTAACGAATTAGCTAAGGAAAGAATAGCGAATGAAATGTCATTCGTTATGTCAACTCGTTAAGGAGAAATAACGAATGAGTTTCATTCGTTAAGAAATTCGTTAACAGAAAACTGGCGAATGAACCCCCAGTTCGTTATAAAAGCCAGTTCGTTATAAAGGCCAGTTCACAATAAAGGCCAGTTCGTTATAAAAGTCCATTCGTTAAAAAGTAACGAATGAGCCCCATTTGATTAGGAACTGAATAACGAACTAGACTTTGAAAGAATGACAGAAAGGTCCCTGGACTTATAATAAAATGGATTAATTACAAAGTAGCCATCGAACTATATGAATTAGTAAATAAATGGCTCGACCCCAGGCAGGGGCTCTGCCCCTTCGACCCTGCTAGGGGTTGCCGCCCCTAGAACCCTGCTGCCAGGGGAGCTGCCCCCGGACCCCTGTTCGTTGAGGGTTATAATTAAACTAAAAACACGATATGGGTAGTGATAGTCAATTGATACGTGTAATTTTTATACAGTTAGTCGCGCACAGCTAAAGAAAGGAATAACCATTAACGGTGAACGTAGCCGAGTTCAAGTGAGTTTCTAGCCCCATTTCCTTGTTATGTTTTCGGGGCTGTGTGCATACTCAATGTGATTAATTAATACACTTACCTTGAGTGGTAAGTGTATGCATGGATGATATATGTGATAGATATTATAATGTGAATATGGAAAGCTTGTCGGTACGTGAACGTTCTTCGGATATTGCACGTATCGCCAAGGGAGGTAAGTGTTTGAATATGTAATAGTGTATGAATTAATGATAAAGCAGAGTATGGACGAAATTGTATGAATGTTAGTATGAAAGTATGGTAGAGCGAAAGTAGGGAATAGACCCTAATAATCTCTGCGAATGTAGGGAACATACCATATCTGCGAATGAAGGGAACAAACCCTAACAATATCTGCGAATGTAGGGAACAAACCCTAATAATATCTGCGAATAAAGGGAACAGACCCTAATAATATCTGCGAAGGTTATAGGACGAAATGTATGCATATATGTATGTATGAAAGTATCAAAGTATGAAGGTATGAATAAAGGTAAAAAGCTAAGTATGCATATGTATCTTCGGAAGCGTATGTATATAAGTATGTGAACGTATTGTATGCTACCTATATTGACTAGAACTCGCTCAACGTAGCTGACTTTTAGTATGCACGCAAGTGAATATATTGAAGCAGTTGGCTTGAGAGAAGGGCACATGGCAGGATTGAAGGGACTGACACCCAAGAAAGTTTTGTCATGATGTTTTAAATAAATCGTTTATGTTTTGTTTTAAAGAGAAATATCAAATGTTTGTAATGAATGATTGAAGTTTTATTTATTCCGCGAAAGTTTTAATTAACTATGATATTTAGAACTGTGTTTATGAGTAAATCCAATGCCAAAGTAGGGCACCGGAAGCGGGGCCTTACAGCTTGTTTTGCTTGGTTTTGTACGAAGTTTTCAATTTAAAATTTTTAAAACTCCAAAATGTCATTAATTAAAGACTTTTAACTAAAATAATGTATAGAGTTCCAACTCTAAAATGTCTAAAACTCAAAGTTAGCAAGAAAACATACATAATAAGTTCAACGAAGATACCTGATCGATATTTTATACTTAACAATACGTGCAAGGCCCCGGTCCCGGTGCCCTACTTTGGTGTTGGATTTACTCATAAACACAGTTCTAAATATCAGAGTGAATTAAAACATTTCGCGGAATATAAAAATTTAACCATATATTACAAAATAATAACATTCTTGTTTAAAACATCATATCTTTATTCTTTTGATGCCAGCCAACTCATCCCATGCCATGTGTCCCCCTCAAGCCAGCTCCATCATCCTATTTGTCTGCGTGCATACTAAAAGTCAACTACGCTAAGTGAGTTCTAGTTAATCAGGCAACATACATTACATTCACATACTTACATATATGCATCTGAAGATACATATTATATACTTAACTTGTTTACGTTCTTTTCATACATACATACGTTCATACATTACTTCTTACATACATACATTCTTTCATACTTTCATACTACATGCATAACTATCTTTACCATCTCAGATATTAGTAGGGTCTGGTCTCTTCTATCTCAGATATTAGTAGGGTCTGGTCTCTTCTGTCTCAGATATTAGTAGGGTCTGGTCCTTATATCGTAGATATTATTAGAGTCTGGTCTCTTTCTTTTCTATCTCATATATTATTAGGGTCTGATCCCTTCTATCTCAGATATTGTTAGGGTCTGGTCTCCTCTATCTCAGATATTATTAGGGTCTGGTCCCTTCTTCCCGTTCCATACAACCATACATTCCATAATTGCGTTCGATATATATATATAGAGAGTAAGGTTAAAACAAAAAGACAAATATTTGTAAGAAGTGTAGGAAATGATCTTAACCATTAAATTAATAATAACATAGAAGGATAGGATTGTCCATGTTTATTTTTTATTTTTGGAATTAATTTGTTGTTATCATTTTCCATATTTTTAGCAACCATATGTTTAGCAAAAGATCACCATCAAATATTTTTTGTGATAAAAAACAAAAATTTCAACCACACAGACAGTTGACCCGACGCATGGAAACACAAAAAAGAAAAAATAAAACGGAATTTGTTAAAAGAATGAAAAAATCAGTAATATATTGGATGTGTTAACGAAATCACATATCATCGTTTATATGAAATTCTTATCATGGAAGCAATTTAATTCGAGGTTTGACTTTTGATATTTACTTTTTAGTGATTTATTAAATTGTCTTTTAATTTCTAATTTTATTGTTTTTTTGGCACCGCCTAATCTGTCTAGTGTTGGCCATGAGGTGCGGCATGGGAAGGAAAGTGGATATTAATGAAGAAATGAAATGGAGTTTTGATGGTTTATAATTATTTGTAATGGATCTTCGATTATGCTTAAATATGCAAACCTCCAGGAGATAAAAGAGTGACATTTCTGGCACAAAAATTTACTTTTTGGAAATTATTGTGTTTTTGTTAATCACTGGTCTTGTGGATTTTGGTTATTTGTAAGTGTGTTTTTGTTCATAAATATTGGTTACTTGTAATTGGTTTGAATCAAACACAAAGTGTTTTTGTTCATTAATGTTGGTTATGATGTTCAAGTTAGTGTGTTTTAGTTCTTGGTGTTCTTGGTGTTGTGTCTTAAATTTGGATTGAACTATGGTGTTGCTTTTATATTTTGATTTAAAACAAACTGTAATATATTTTTTTATGTTCTTGATGTTTTTAAATTTTGATTAAAAATAGATTGATAATGTTTCTATATATAATATAACATACTAGATGATTATGCCCCTAGAGTGTTATAAAACAAGTATTAAAATAAAACACATCTTGAAAAAACACTACAATGAATCTTAACCATTAGATCACACAATTCAACGCACCAGATCACTTCCTACACTTCTTAGACACACTTCACTTTTTATTTTAACATCCCCTACATATATATATATATATATATATATATATATATATATATATATAAGCGTCTCCATATATACTCCTAACCTTTTATACATATGTTCATCATTTCAATATCATTCATATATCTTTCATAAGACATTCATATAGCATACACTTACCACTTAAGGTAAGTGTATTAACTAACACATAGGAGTATGCACACAGTCCCGAAAAACATAACAGAGAAAAG
Source organism: Bidens hawaiensis (assembly GCF_021521415.1). Lineage (NCBI taxonomy): Eukaryota > Viridiplantae > Streptophyta > Magnoliopsida > Asterales > Asteraceae > Bidens > Bidens hawaiensis. The sequence goes on from NW_027493111.1 coordinate 392,143, forward strand.
AGGCTAGAAACTCACCTGAGTCCTGTTTCTTTCGGAATTGATTGTAACACATTTCTTCAGTTGGGCACGGCTAACTGTGTAATAATTATAGGTATCACTTAACTGCCTATAACAATATCATCTAATCAAATCACCATTATAATCGAATCACAATTCAAAAAAATCGCAGTTCTAATCGAATGACAGATTCTAATCGCATGGCAGTTATAATCGAATAACCATTATAATCGAATGACCATTCGAATCGAATGACCGTTCTAATCGAATGACAGTTCTAATAGAATGACAATTCTAATCTAATGACCATTCGATTCGATTGCTTTCCCATTCAATTAGATTACTTTTCCCATTCGATTTGATTACTTGCTCATTCGATTCGATCTTGAATCAAGTTTCTTATGGACTCGATTCATATATGGTTTCCATTCTTATCACTTTCCAGCATTTCCTTTCGACTCGTTTTGCCCGTTTTGCATAAGAAACAAGCCTTGATCTATAGCCACATCGTTTTCTTGCACTAACCTGGTCCAAACGTTACCCATTTGTCCCATTTCGTTCCCAACATTTCGTTTACGTTCAAGTTTACCTTTTTCTCACATAATAAGGTTCGATTTACTATCCTACCAAGTTTCATTCAAAACCGACTTCGTTTACCCGTCCTTTTCACGAACCGAACACTACTCGTTTTACCCGAAACGAAACAACTAACACGTTTACTATCAAATTCGTTACTTTATCAATAATCATGGTCCGTTCTATCATCCTACCAATTTTCATGCAAATTCGTACATGAAAAGTAAACATTTTTAACAAAAACGTACATTTGAGGTTTTTGATCGAAATCACTCGAATAGACCAAGACCATATCAAACGAACTCGGAATTGAGTGATTCAAGCGGCCACGGAATCTTCTTGCCGAGATCTACCAACTCCGCCTACTGCCGCCACTGGAGGCCGCAGCTACAGTTGCCATAAAACTGAAACAGTTGCCGGAAAAACTCCATTTTTGTTGTTACGGTTTTGCTGATAAAACCAGACTTCCTGACCTCTGATCGAAGATCTGATCGGTGGAAATATTCATTTATATGTCATGAACACTCAGTTAAAATTTGAGACCGATCCAACGGTTAGATCTCCGGGAATCGTCGTGTCTTTGTGGGTTATTTTCTCAAAACGAGAATTGGAGAAGTGTGTGTTTTTGAAGGTGTAGGCTATGGTGTAGACATTGATGGAAATGGAAAGGATCAAGGTTTAAAGGGTATTTATACTCCCTTAAGCATATGGACCTTAGACCCATCTTTCCCTTTTAGTCCATATTTAATTCCATCTTTAAAGCCTACTTAACATTCTATCTTTATTATTTTATTATTTCATTTACTAACTCAAGTAAACTTTCCATCATAATTAAATAATATATTAAATATCATTTTTTAGAATTTTCGAGATGTTACAATACGCGTAACAAGTGTGACAAGAACCAGTAGCTAGTTTTTCAAATGTGTAATCGAACACCTGAACGGTAGACTAACATGAAAGTTTGTGGAAAAGTGGAATTGTAGAAGTGTTGAACAAGTTGCTAGGGTTAAAAAATTAAACTTTGAAGTCAACACGAAAATTGGAAAGTTAAAAATCCTTAAAATTTTGTATATGTCTATTTAAATACATATTATATATAAATTTTTAACTAAAAAAATAATTCGAGCAAAGCAAACCGAACCGAACCGAACGGTGCTTTGCTCGTGCTTAGCTTGTTTTAAAATTGAACTGATCCGATTAGCTCATTTCAAAATCGAGCAAATATCGAACGAGCATTTTTCAAACGATTTTCGAGCGAACGACGAATAAGCGATAAACAGTTCAGACAACCTTAGCTAGAATCTTAGTAATCAACGGGGCACGCCAAATTATTGAGAGGCGGAAATTGACCAAAAGGCCAAAAGCGACATCTGGCGTGTTGGCTCTTTACATGGTAAAAAAAATAATGACCTTCTGACATCAATAGTTCAATACTTTAGATTTTATGTTGAGTAATTGGTTTCAAATGAACATTTTCCAATCAACCAATTAAAAAGGTTTACTTTACTTGAAATATAAAAATATGGTGTAAATAATTTAATTTTTATGTTTAAATACAATAAACATATGAATGGATTAAAAATATTCAAGCATTTCTAAAACATGGCTGGTCCAAGGTGGTCCCGCGGGCGGCTGCAGCTCCTGTAGTAGACATCCCAAAATGATGTTAAGTGGATGTCAATTAGTTTCAAATGTAACAATAAAAGAAAAGAAATGTTATTAACAATAATGTTAAACATAAAATTATGAATTACATTTTTTAGTCCTTTTAGAATTCATACATCAACCGAACACATATTTCAAAGTAAATTACATCACTATAAAGATGCAACCCTTTCGCTTAATTGAACGATCTCTGGCCTTCACTGAGCTTGACGCCTTCATCCTAAGTAGGGACACCACCAGTGTCACCACTACGTGCGACATGGTGTTCCACATGGGTGTGAAATTTGTATACTCTATATGCTCTTAATGCCCAAAATTTACCATCACTAAACGGACTGGGTATTTATAGAAGTAAACACATAGAATCAAAGTTGATTGATATATCACCGTTGAACATTTAATAGTTAGTTACACAATCAAAGTTGAAACGCCAAGCTGAAGACATATTCAGGTTGTAAGCTGCATTTGCACATATAATCAAGAAAGTATTTGCTTTAGCTAATAAATTTAAAGGATATTGTTCTTAAGATTTGAATATCAATATTTGAATAAGTAGGTAGTTAGATATTTATACTTCACACCAGCATTAACGAACACATGATTTTTGCAGCCCAACAATATCAAGCAAATGTCAACAAACTTACTCAGTAAGATACTACTTATAGCATGCTAGGGTCTAGAGAGAGTGAGATAACGACAAGCATTTTCTATATGTCATAAGAGAGAAATATGCTGAAATAAGACCCGACCCAAACACAAAAAATTTCGACAACACTTCTTAAATGTTTTGTCGTAACCAATGGGTTATAAAGCATAGACGTGAGTCGTTTATGTCGTTTCCAATAACATTAGAATGGATCAAAATCTCTGCTAAACGTAACATCATGAGTACTAGTGTACTAAATTTCTAGTAACTTATAATATGTTTGATCTTCTCCGTATGATATATGTATAAAAGAAATTGTTATGTAGATTAATTTGAAATTTCTATTTTTTTTCTTTCTGTGTTTTTAAAGAAATTGTTTCTTATGTATTCTTATCATAAACAAACTTGCTTCGTTTTGTTATGAAATGTTTTTGTGTTAGTCTTTATTAGTTAATTAATTTGACTATTTAACGCTTTCAACTCTAATATCTTCTAACACATCTAGAATACAAAGTATCACCAACCACGCGCCTTTGACAAGCACATTTGATAACTGAAGGATCCTCCAAAATTTTGAAAAATTACAATAAGGAGTTAAATGAGTTGTTGATGATACTCTCCATCATTGATCTCAAGGTAAATCATGTCAGCATGTGCATTAAAAATACCTTACTACAGACTGTCTATTAGCGTATTACCAACAATATCCACCTTCATTGATGAAATACCAATGGATTTGTTCGTTGGTGAAATTCGTCACATCAAACTTTCTGCTAGTTCTGGTTCATCATGTTTCTATTAGTCAATGTATTTTGTATTATTCTTTTACATTTGTAATTATCCAATCAAATTGTTGCTTTTCCCTCTATTCACTCTCCTTAAAATGTTAGCTTCTATCCCAACGAAATCATTTCAATTCACAACAATTTGGATTTATAATTCTTTAGCACTATCATAGCATGGTTATGTCATAAGGGAAAAACTATGAATTGCCCCCTGTGAAATATGGGCGGGAGACACTATCCCCTAATTCTTAAATTGCTCGAATTGACCCCCTGTTATTTTTCGATTGCCGATATCAGCCATTGCCTTTAGTTGACCAAGCGTTGGCTGTTTGTTGAGTGTTAGATGGCAAGTACATTATGGTAACCTCTTAATAATAATAATAATAACACAATCATCATCATCATCATCATCATCTTCATCTCATTTCCTAGTCAATAACAAATCATCATTTCAACCCCCACTTCTCCTCAAAAACACTATATCCAGATTCACCTGCTTCATCCTCATCCCAATCCTCTCAACCACTCAAACCCTCCACCCCACACTACAATCATGGTGTGTGCCTAATTCACAAATTTATATCTATAAAACTCGCAACTAAGCTTTAATTTTAAAACGGATTGTCCTTATAATTCACATACAACCGGCAAGTGTACTGATCATAGGTAGTATAGAACAAAAGGTCCAAGTATCGAACACAAGGACACGTGAAAACGCTTTTAATTACTAAACCCTAGACAAGACCTTCCTAAGAATAATATTTTGATTTAATTTATTATTAAAAACTACTTGACCCAACTTACTTTAAACTAAATTAATTAATTTTAACTTAACTAACTAGACTGACTAACAAAACTTTCTAAACTTGGAAACTTAACAACCCTTAATTGATTACTATGGAGAAAACGTATACCTAGGTAAGAATCAAATTAGCGGCTCAAGAAGCAAATGGATTGAATGATCTCACGACACGGTATCAAAATATGACACAACTAAGGCTAGCTCAAGCTAGCTAGATCACCTCTCGGTCTCTCTAACAAACCTTAACTACACTTAATTGATTAGAAAAACAAACCGGAAAACGATTAGTAAGGTGTTCTAATGCCGATTCTCCTCTCGGACTCACCGCCACTCGACCCTAATTGATATGAATACTACACAACCAAGGATAGATGAACAATTCAATTTAACCCAAATTATATCAACTAGTCGCTCAAAAACCCAAACCCGACAAGAACCAAACTCGCTCTCGCACAATTCTAATCCTAGCATGCAAAGACTATGAGACAACCCTAACTTCTTATCACCTCTCAAGTAAACTCATTCAACAATCAAGAATATTCAAACACAACTCAATCTATATCATAAACCCAAACCCGATAAGAACCGAACTCGCTCTCGCGCAATTCTAATCCTAGCATGCAAAGACTATGAGACAACCATAACTTCTTATCACCCCTCGGTCTCTAAGAAGGTTCATACCTGCTGATTTTTATCAAATAACTCACTCAACAAAACCCTACTGTTGTACATAGCGCAAACAAACCCTAAAGACAAAGTCTAGAATCGAACATGCAAAAATCAATTAAAACACATCAATAAATCAAAGCATGAGGTTTATGAAGTAATATTAATAAAATCCCAGCAACTAAACACAAAGTAATTCATATATAAATCAAACCATGTCTTTTGATCAAACAATCCATAAAACTCATTAAACTTGAACAATTATCATCAAACCTAGGTAGAAATAACAAGATTAGCCAAGCATATTAAATGGACAACAACATATACCCAACAAAAAATTCATATTACTCATCCAAATCATAAGTAAACTCAATCCACAATCAATAATAATCAAACACAACTCAAACCTTAATTCATTTGGAAAAGAATTCAACTTTATGATAAAAAAAACAAGACAATAATGAAACTTAAACCAAACCAAAGTTTATGTAGATGTAATATGATAATGATGGCTATCCTTTTGATGCCTAAACACTTGATAATACTTGTAAACTTGGCTGCAAAAACTCTTTTTCTTCTCCCTTGGTTATGGCCGATCGGAACTTTGTACTAGACTTAAGGTTTTTTTATTTTTTATTTCTTCTTTACTGCTGCTGATGTACATATAAATATACATCTTTTCGGCATCAAATAATCTCTAAAAACTGCAATTTCTATCTTATAACATAGCATAAAAGACTACTTATCATAATAAAACATAATTTCATGTGAAACCAAACCCCAAACGAAGAAACAAGCAAAAAGACGAAGAAAAACATAAGAAAACACAAGAAAACAAAGAAACACGCCCCCATGCTTCTGAAACAAGAAAAGATAAAATCTGAGGTCAAAAGCACGGGGCCGTGCCCATCATGCACGGGGCCGTGGACGAGAATGCAGAAAAGACAAAGAAGAATTGAGCACATGTCACTAAAAAGCACGGCCGTGCCTGCTAACCACGGGGTCGTTGCCACCTCACACCAAAGATAAAACAAATCTGGCATATGTCATAAAAATACACGGGGCCGTGCTCATCTTGCATGGGGCCGTGCCTCACCATCTAGATTGCCTATAAATAGTGGCTCATGTTGCATTCATCAAATGTGCCTTGAAAAGAATTCTCTCCGGATTTCACTTATAAAAACACACACTAACACTCACTTTGAAGATCTAGTGAAGAGTTTGAAGGTTGGGAGGTCATCACCACTAATCATCATCATCAACTATCATTACCATCATTAAGAAGAAGGATTCATCTACATTTGGTTAGATTGTTCCAAGTTTAATCATGTATTTGCTATTATCAATCATCTTAATGTTTATCATCATGCTCATGATGAGCTAAACTCCTTTTACCATCTAAAATCTATGAAGAAGCTTTGTTTTACTTGATAATTAATCAAGACATGTGATGTAGTCTAGTAAAGTACATGGTTATATTACAATTATCTTTTGATGAGAAATGTTTCACCATCTTAAATCACTAATTCAAAGTTGGTGGTTGTCAATATCATTGGCAATCGTTCATGATCGATTCATGTTCTTGAAAGATAGAAATACTTTGATACATTATCGAAACATGGATCCTTATATTGTACTTAGAAATGATGAGATATAAGTTATGATGTATTTCTCTAAACCTTGGTAATCCGAAAATGGCTTTGCTTAGGATATCAAATTAGCTAAAGAAACCATATGTTAACGGAATGTGTAATTATAACCTACTTAAATCAACCAAGGGGAGGTTGTGTGATGAACTACAACCACCCGAAGTTGTTAGAATTGGTATTCGAGAAATTGAAGTCAATCCTAATCTTTCTACTTTACGAAACTACTTGCCAACTTAAATTGACAATATTGAGATGGTATGACATTAGGAAATTGTGGACTTTAAAATGCGTATATCATCTCCTTAATGCCAAAGATGCTCACTTAAGGTTTAAGGAGCTATCTATCATATATTGCTACGGCAAGTTTATCACATGCCTACATATTAATTATCAATGCTAAAATGGAGTGGATTCTTGATCTTAGATGGTAACCTTCACATAATTGAACAACTTGTTTAGAATTTCTTGTCTTGGTCACCTATATATTATATATAAGTATTTATATTTTATAAAAAGTTAAAAAAAAATTAACCGCAAAATGATTAAAACCTCTGATTAAAGTAAAAACAATGATTTACTATTAGAAACATTTGTGTCCACGGATCGATACTTGGTTCTTACCAATACTATTCTACATATACGATAGGTACATTTGCCTATTTTGTGTGTGTTTAGTCTTTATAGAAATCACTTTTATAAATTTAAAACACGATCTTGTGCAAAAGAAAATCATTCCATCCTATCATATTTTAAGACGCGCGTGCACACGCATCAAGTTTTTGGCGCCGCTGCCGGGGATACACGGTACGTTTCTAAGAACGATCCAAGTTTTAGTTTAATCATTGTTTATAATTTTACAAATTTTTAAACTTCTATTTTTATTTTACCTTTAATTTTATTTTATTTTTTACTAAATATTAAGATATATAATTTTACGGCTAGCCTACTTTTTACCTTTAGTTACCTTACTTTACATTAGCTTAATTAACTTAGACTTTAGTTTAGTTGAAAATAGCTTAACTCATAGTTTAACTTAGACTAACCTTTAGCTTAGCTTTAGCTAACTTTTACTATAGTTTAATTTTGATTTAGTCCCATGTATGTCCTCTACTTCTGAGCCTAAGCTTGTTTCCCCAATTTCTGAACCGGAACGACTCTTTCGTCGACAAACTCGTAAACGGACTACAGAAACCGCTGAAGCAATCAAAGACGAATCAGTAGACGCCACCACATCATGAGAAAATCAAACCAAAGAAATGATGGCGGCCCAGAATAAAGAGCCAAACATGATCCAGTATGCCAAGCCATCTCTCGAAGGCTACGGCAATTGAGTGGATCCACCCGAAATTACCGAAAATTTCGAAATCAAATCAAGACCATTCATATGGTGGAAAATTCAGTTCAATTTCATGGTCTCCCCGACGAAGACCCTCTTTCTCACATATCTCGATTCTTGCGAATCTGCAGAACCTTTAAAATTCCAAACTGTTCAGACGATCAAATCAGACTCAAACTCTTTCCTTTCTCTCTTAGGGGCCAAGCCCTAGAATGGATAGAATCTATTTCCTCTGGTTCCATCACCACTTGGGACCAGATGGTTGAACAGTTTCTCCTCAAATATTTTCCGCCCGATAAAACTGCCAAATACCGAGCCAGCATTACCGGATTCCGGACCGATGATGATGAGTCGTTACACACAGCATGGGAAAGATACAAAAGTCTTCTAAGAAGATGTCCACACCATGGACTGAGCGTATGGTTACAAGTACAAACTTTCTTTGATGCACAATCCAGTCAAAACAAACAGGCCATCGACCAGATCGCTGGTGGAGACCTGGGATCCAAATCACCTAACGAAGCATTTGAAGTCCTGAAAAAGGACGCAAAGAAGAGTTTCGCTTACAACCCACCAAGATCTACACCTACCCATAAAGGAATACACCACGTTGATTCCAACACTCTTGTCACAGCACAGCTTGAAGCCCTTTCTAAAAAATTCGAACAACTCCAAGCCGAGCTATCAAAATCCAGACTCACCTGTGACATTTGTGGGGTAAGTCATAAGACGAGTGACTGTAAACAAGTCATTATGGCCATGGAAGAAGTCGATTTTATCGCTCGACAAAACAACGCTTTCAGCAATAACTACAATCCAGGATGGAGAAACCACCCAAATTTCAGCTGGAAATACCGAGGTAGCACTCAACCAGGATTCGAAAAAAGACCGATAAATCAACCCTTCCAGCCTAAACCTCAATTTCAAGTTCAAAGTTCTAGTAACCATCAAAACCTAAGCTACTAGAAGATCGAAGAAATGCTAATTCAATTAATGGCCAAAACAAATGAAGCAGAGAAGAAAGCAGACTCAAGAGCTTTTGATATCAGCGGAGTATTATTAAAACATGAAGCCGATCTCAAAAGTCAACAAGCATCACTTTAGAACCTAGAAACCCAAGTCGGACAAATTGCCCGACAATTATCCGAAAGACCACCTTGCGCTCTTCCAAGCAACACAATCACCAACCCGAATGTAACAGCTAACGCCGTTACACTCAGAAGCAGTACGACCACTGTTGTCTCACCAACTTCAGAACCAGTTATGGAAAAGAAGTCTCCTGATGAAACGCAAGAAAGACTAACCCCAACAAGCACAGTCCAGCCTAAGGAGCCAGTCCGAACCTATGTTCCGCCTATTCCATACCCTGAAAGACTGAAGCAGGAACGATTGGAAGCCCAGTATGGGAAATTTGTAGAACTCTTCAAACAACTCCATATCAACGTCCCTTTTGTCGAAGCTATTTCTCAGATGCCAAAATATGCCAAGTTTCTCAAAGAAGTGCTGACAAACAAAAGGAAGATGGAGGAGCTCTCGCATGTCACCCTAAGTGAAGAATGTTCGGCTGTCCTCCAAAGCAAGCTACCGACAAAGATGACCGATCCAAGGAGTTTTACTATCCTTTGTCTCATAGGAAATTAGTCTGTTAGCAATGCCCTGGCTGACCTAGGAGCTAGTATTAATTTAATGCCTTATGCGGTTTTTGAAAAACTAGGGATAGGAGAACCAAAGCCCACCCGCATGTGCATTCAGTTAGCCGACCGATCCGTTAAATACCCTTGGGGCATTGTTGAAAACATGCTTGTCAAAATTTACAAGTTTGTTTTCCCAGTAGATTTTGTGATTCTAGACATGGAGGAAGACAAAAGTGTCCCTCTAATTTTAGGAAGACCCTTTTTAGCCACTGCAAAGGCTATCATTGATGTTTGCACCGGTAAACTCACTCTCAGGGTCAATGATGAGGCAATCACTTTTGACATAGGAAAATCTATGCAATATCCGCAACAGCACGATGACACCTTATATTGTGTTGACATCATAGACTCCATCGTAATTTGCTATATGCGAGATTCATCCATCAATACTCCCTTAGAAACACAAGTCTTAGACAAAACACTCAACAAACCCATTTTAGCAAATGAAGATTTCAATAATAACCACCAAGAAGAATCAGAAATGATATGCGAAATCATTGAAAACAATGAAAAATTAAAACCATCAATTGAAGAACCACCAGCCATAGAATTAAAAGAACTACCAAACCATCTCGAATACGCCTTTCTAGAAAAAGACTCTCAACTCCCGGTAATTATTTCATCTCACCTTTCTAAAGAAGAGAAAGACGAACTTCTTAAGGTTCTCAAAAACCATAAGAAAGCTATCGCATGGAAGATCATGGATATCAAGGGCATCAGTCCTTCCTTTTGTACTTACAAAATTCTCATGGAAGAAGAATACAAACCAGTGGTCCAACATCAAAGACGTCTCAATCCAAACATGCAAGATGTGGTGAAGAAGGAAGTAATCAAACTACTTGATGCCGGATTAGTCTACCCGATCTCGGATTCACCTTGGGTTAGTCCTGTTCAGGTAGTACCCAAGAAGGGAGGAATGACGGTCGTAATGAACGAGAAGGACGAACTAATACCAATGAGAACCAGTACAGGCTGCGAGTTTGCATTGATTACTGGAAGCTTAATGATGCCACAAGAAAAGATCATTTTCCACTACCTTACATAAATCAAATGCTCGAACGATTATCTGAAAAAATGTTCTACTGTTTTCTTGATGGATTCTCCGGATACTTTCAGATTCCCATTTCTCCTGAAGATCAGGAGAAAACTACGTTTACATGTCCATACGGAACCTTCGCCTACCGAAGAATGCCCTTTGGACTATGTAATGCTCCAACCACCTTCTAGCATTGCATGGTGGCCATCTTTCATGAAATGATCGAAAACTCTATGGAAGTTTTCATGGACGACTTCTCAGTCTTTGGAGACTCTTTCGATCATTGTCTTAAAAACCTAGACAAAATGCTAGCTAGGTGTGAAGAAGTAAATCTAGTGCTCAACTGGGAAAAATGTCACTTTATGGTAAAGGAAGGCATTGTTCTAAGTCACAAAATTTCTTAAAACGGACTAGAAGTTGATAGGGCCAAAATAGAAACCATATCCAAACTTCCGCCACCAACTTACGTCAAAGCCATTAGAAGTTTTCTAGGTCTCGCAGGTTTCTAACGCCGCTTCATAAAAGACTTCTCAAAAATCTCAAGACCTATGACCAAACTTCTAGAGAAAGACGCATAATTCGTCTTCTCTGAGGAATGTATTGAATCATTCAATACATTAAAAGACAAACTTGTCAACGCACCAATCATTACCACACCCGATTGGACCCTTCCATTCGAAATCATGTGCGATGCAAGTGACTTTGCAGTTGGAGCCATACTCGGAAGACGCAAAGAAAAACACTTTCACCCAATTTACTATGCCAGGAAAACTCTTAACAATGCACAAGAAAATTATACCACAACAGAAAAAGAGTTACTAGCAGTAGTATTTACCTTTGAAAAATTTAGATTATACCTAGTTCTTTCAAAAACCATAGTTTACACCGATCATGCCGCAATACGATACCTATTCAACAAACAAGATGCCAAACCTAGACTCATCCGGTGGATCCTACTACTCCAAGAATTTGACATCGAAGTTAAAGACAAGAAGGGAGCAGAAAATGTAGCCGCATACCATCTTTCACGTTTAGAATGTCCAACTTCCGAAAAACTTCACAAAGAAATTATCAATGATAATTTCCCACATGAAGTCCTCATGCACATTCAAGAAGTGATAAAAGAAAAGGACGAAAGTCCTTGGTATGCCGACTTCGCAAATTACTTAGCTTGTAGGATCCTGAGAAAGGGACTTACCCACCAATAGCGGAAGAAATTCTTCTCTGATCTTAAGTTTTACTTCTGGGAAGATCCATACGTGTTTAGGATATGTGCGGATCAAGTCATTCGTAGGTGTGTAGCAGGCAAGGAGGCCTTAGAAATTCTCAAACACTGCCATGAAGGACCAACAGGAGGACATCATGGTACCGCCACCACGGTCAGAAAAGTGTTCGATGCAGGATTTTTCTGGCCCACTATATACAAAGATACACATACTTTGATCCAAGCATTCGATGCTTGTCAAAGAGCCGGAAACATCTCAGCCAAAAATGAGATGGCTCAAAAAGGCATTCAAATTTGTGAAATCTTTGATGTATTGGGGATAGATTTCATGGGGCCATTTCCTAACTCATTCGGAAATAAATACATCCTTGTAGCAGTCGATTACGTGTCTAAATGGGTAGAAGCACAAGCTCTTCCCACCAACGATGCTCGAGTAGTTGTACGAAAAAGTTATTCTCAAGATTCGGAACGCCAAAAGCCCTCATCAGCGACAGAGGTACTCACTTCTGTAACACCCTGAAGGAAAAGGTCTTAGCACGATATGGGGTTCACCACCGACTGGCAACACCATATCACCCGCAGATAAGTGGACAGGTGGAAGTCTTGAATCGAGGAATTAAGAGAATTCTGGAAAGAAGTGTGGGAATGAATCGCAAAAATTGGGCAAAAAAGTTAGATGACGCATTGTGGGCCCTTAGGACGGCCTACAAAACTCTCATAGGATCGAAACCCTTCAAGCTCATTTACGGGAAGGCATGTCATTTACCAGTAGAATTAAAACACAAAGCCTACTTGGCCCTTAGAGCAGTGAATTTTGATCTAACGTCCGCCGGAGCAAACCGGAAAGATCAAATTCGTGAGCTCGAGGAACTGAGAACAATGGCCTATGAAAATTCATGGTCCTACAAGGAAAAGACTAAACGCATACACGACGCTCATTTAAAAGGAAACAAAAAATTTCAAGCCGGCGATCGTGTACTGTTATACAACGCTCGTTTACGTCTTTTCCCAGGAAAACTGAAATCCCGATGGACAAGTCCATACACGGTTGAAACAGTTTTTGACTATGGAACCATCGAAATTTCAAATTCAAACGGCCAGAAGTTCAAGGTAAATGGACATCGATTAAAGCCATATATCGATGGTCCACTTAAAGAAGTGTTGGAGGTATTAACCCTCCAAACTTCTTGATTAAGAAATTAAGGAAATAAGGTCTGGCCAAGACCTTTACAAAACTAGGCCCTGTAAATATTTAAAAACAAATATATATATATATATATATATATATATATATATATATATATATATATATAAACCATGGAGGCGTGCTCTCAAAGGCACGGTCCCGTGCCTAAAAATGCGGGTCGGCACCTACGCTACAAATATCTCAGTTAGACTGGTTTGTAACTGAATTGTCAGAATAAAAACACGGGGGCGTGCTTCCAAAAGCACGGTGCCGTGCCCGGTTTTCTGTTGTCTATAAAAGGCACCTTGTGTCATTGCATTCCTTGCACAAACCAAAACCAAAAAAACCTCTGAAAATTCAGCATACCAACTGAGATGAATGAAGCAATTCCCGTTTCCCGACATCCGAGAAACGATGCCCGCCATGTTTCCAAAACCGAACTTCTCTTGAAACTTCAAGAACCGTGTAAGAACTCACCGAAATGAATCTCCTTGCGGAAATGCATCTCGTGCAACTCACCGAATTGGTGGAAAACATGAAAATGGAACTCCGAGATATCAACGAGCAACTCCAGTTTCAAGTTCTCGGTTTCACGTATTTTCCACCACCAGGACCATTCGGAGGAGGAGAGCCTTTCGGGGAACTCTAGGAAACTTAATTTTATGCTTTATGTGTAAACAAGTGCATTGAGCACAATGTGTTAGGACTTCGGGCTTAACCCGATTATTTTTCTTTTCTTAGGAAACCTGGGCTTATCCCATAATTGTTCTAGGATATTTATTTAATGAAAAGTAATGTTTTAGATGACCAAATTTCCAAATTATCACAATAAACGTTATTCTAAAAAATTCTGGATAGTGAATCATGTTGAAAATCAAAATGAAATTCTCTGTGACAAAAAGCACGGGGCCGTGCTTTCATAAACACGGCGCCGTGGTCACCATAGAATCTTCAGCATGATACGCGCTAACTCCATACAATTCTCTGACTCAGAAACATTTATTCTTCTAGCAGCACGGGGCCGTGCTTCCAAGAACACGGTGCCGTGTTCAATTTCCCAATCTCTATAAAATGCATGCATAATTTCACTATTCCATTCATACCAAACAAATACTACCTAAATGGAAGGAAAACGGGTTGAATGGAAACTAGTGAAAAGGGGGAAACAACATGAATCTTCCTTCCTCTAGGAACAAATCATGAGACTCCAATGCATCGTAAGAGACCAAGTTGAGAGCAACATGCAAACCGAGGCTCGAGTAGTCGAGTTAATTAACAAGGTCGACCTTCTTAGGTTCGAGAACTTCCATGTTGTGGATGGCCAGCACAAGGATGTGACTTCCAAACTTAACTTTCTCAACCGAGAAATCGTCACGCTCAACAAAAAGATTGACGAACTTTTGGAAGCCAAGCGAGCACCACTACACATCCAGGACTTGTTCGGGTGTGGTGGCCGTTGAAGTTCCGACTTTGTTTCATGTTTAAAGTTGTTTCTTCTAGTACTATGTGTTAGGACCCGAGAATTGTTGTTGTACTTTTCATTTCATCTATATTTAATTATGTCTTTACTTTTATGTTTTTAATGAAAATTAGGATGTTAAATTACCAAGTTAAAAATAACCTAAAAATAAAAACCCAGTTAAAAACAAACCAGCCCAGCAAATAAACAAAACAGTACTATCTGCACTAAGCAGCACGGTACCGTGCTTCTAAAAGCACGGAGCCGTTTTTTGGTGTCAGGGCAGTTACGAGTTTTTAACTTAATAAAATAACTTTCTCACATATCCAACCCTATTTTCACTACACTCTGAACCGAAAACCGCCGACCTTCAACCATTTTTGCAAATTTCTTCATCTAATCTTCGATTCTAAACCTAAGGTATGTTAATTTAACGAATGCATTACCCAAATTCATCACTCTAGGTTTAGATTAACCCTAAAATTGTTCAAATCGACCAAATCGGGTCAAAACCCGAAAAGGATATGGGTTATTATGCTTGATTATGATGAATAGATTGTTGAAAGTTTGATAGTTAGGGTTTAATTGAAAGAAACAATTCGGGTTTTGGGTGTTAGCATAAAAACCCGACACACCATTAAACCCAATTGATATAACCGGTTAGAAACGAGGGTTCGAGTCTGAGTAAGTTAGAAATCGGTATTAAAAACACGAGCCGTGCACAAAACAACACGAGCTGTGGTCAACCAAAAGTCAAACATCAAAGGAACTGAACCAGAAGCAGTAGCACGGTACCGTGCTTCTGAAAGCACGCCGCCATGCTTTGCTCTCTGTTTCAGCAGTTTGTAAATTTTTCACGAATTCGGACTAATTTGGTTATAAATTGCAGATGGCCGAGTATGGGGAAGACGTTCATGCATTTTTAGTCTTCACCGGAACTGATACAAGAGACAGACAAGCCAATGCAAGGCTACACCACTTAAATAAATGAATTCCTGAACCAAATTTCTATGCTTGCCAAGAAACCTTACACAAGGTTAATCAATGGAACAAATACAACACATTTGTAACCAAGCCGTGGAAGAAGGTCTTTGAACAAACAGGAGAGGCGGTAACAGAACTAACAAGGGAATTCTTGGCATCCTTTAACATAAAGAAGAAGAATTTGGATATGTGGGATGAAGATGCTATTGAGTTCCGATGTGGAGGTGTGTGGCGCACAACTTCTCTTACCCAACTTGGGATCGATATGGGAATTTACACGAAAGAAGAAACAGAACGAGAGACCTGGGCCTACGCAAAAATAGCATTTGAAAAAGAAGAGATTGGTGATACACAAGCACGAGCATGGGAATTGTTAGGTTTCAAGGATGAAACGAACTACGTCAATGTTTCGAGAAGCACAGCCTTACGCGATCCGCTGATGAAATATATTCACCAGCTGCTAAGCAAGACGATAACAGCACGTAACAAAAATAAAGGAGTGGTGAATTTACGGGATCTGTGGGCACTTTACTGTATAAGGAATAAAGTTGACTGCAACATTACTTATCTCTTTTATCAACTTTTCAGGACCAATGCAACCGCTGAATGTACAAGTACCCCACTCTTCGGCGGTGCATGGATCTACAAGCTTTACGAAGCTTATGAAGTAGACACAGAAGGAACAGAAAGCCCGAAACCTATTGCTCTTAACCTCAAACTCTGTTACAAATTGCAAATAGCTTAAATCTTTAGTGCAAGACCAGAAATTTGGAGGTTCGTCAACTGCCGCGGCCACATTTGGGACCCGGAAAGCCAGTTGGAAATGATGATGGAGGACGAACAGAAAGACAAAATAGAAGCTAAGTATGCACGAACAAGGATTCGTAAGCCATACACGGGTAACTGATGACTGGCGGCACTGGTAGGTCGGGCACGGGCACTGGTTGGTAGTATTTTATGAACTTATGATGTGTGTTTTAAACAATTTACTTTTCATCGTACTTGTTTGTTTGTTTTATATTGGTTTGGATATTTTTATGGCCGTGGATGCCAAAGACATTATGCTAGGTACTAATTTAGCCCAATAGGGCAAGGGGTGGATGATTTCATACCCAATTTTCAGCAGTTTATGCTTGGTTGTTTGTGGTTGTTTGCAGTTTTACATTATACAGGTACAAAAACAGAAAAACGGACAAAATACAGGGGACGCTCTGTCGAAATTTCGTTAACCCGTAGGGAAGTAACTCTCCATTTCTACCCAAGATACTTAATTAGAATTTTTATTGTTGCATGAATCTTGTCACATTGAGGACAATGTGAGATTCAAGTGTGGGGAGGGGAATTACTTGACCAATTGTTTGTCCAACTAATTATAAAAATTCTCTAAAACAAATATTTTTGCAGCAAACAAAGATTACTTGAAAACCTAAAGAGAAAACCAAGAAAATTTTTTTGCAAACAACCAATCATTACATAAAAGTGAAAAAGTAAGAAGAAGTTTTATAATATTGAGAATAAATTTATGCAAAATATAGCGTTAATACCCAATTCCTTCGTTACGGTGAGATAAACCTCATGCCATATAAATATTTTTTCGGAAGCTTTGAGTGAGTCATATGTCTCGTGTGATTTAGAACTTGTCGCAATTATTCATTTCAAAACCACATGAAGCGTTGTATAAAGAAGAAGGTAATATCTACACAATTCCATCAAACCCATTATCAAAATACAAAACAGAAAAATCTGATCACCTTATCCATCTGCACCGGTAAAATACAACACTGGTCTTTTACCGGCAGACCCTAAAGAACTGGAAATGCATTCTTTCGATTTCAATTTCCTTTGCTGCATACACTTCACAAAACCTAGGTTGCCTCCAGAACTTAGGGAGAGAATCTTTTTCTTGAGCAATGAGGTGAGGAAAAAGTGGCGCCAAAACGAACAAAGGCCACCATTCTGTGGAATCTCCAAAAACGCAATGAAGAGAAGAGAAAAAAGATATGAACGATGTCTAGGTTGCGGAAACTGGTCCGACGAAGGAAGATGTAGAAAAAGTCAAACTCAGTCTCAGCATGAATATACCGAGCTAATGAGGGTGGGGGCTATTAGGCTCAAAGCCGAACGATTCATTAGAGTTGGAAGCTATATTCAAAATAGGATTGAGGAAGAATTGATCCACATCCTCGATAAAACTGGTCTTGACGATTTGACCTTAAAAGAGTCATTAGGTATATAGTATCTAAAAAAAACGAAGACAAAGAAAAAATGAGCTAACCATTGAAGACATCTCAAAACTCCCGACAAACAGTGGAAGCTGTATTTACCATTAAACATTGAACCGCCACAAAATACCAATCCCCACTTACACTAAACCGAAACCCCGTTTTACCTTCTGATCTATGCAACCCTTCAAAAGGTGGAGATTTGAACTTGTTACAAGCTTATTTATCACAGGTTGTATTTTGGCTAAGAGTGTTCACATACCTACATCACAGGTATATTCAGATATAAAAACGAGTGTGAGTGAACATTGTGAGAAAGTGACGTTTTGCATAAACGGAAGCTCATAAAAACAAAAGTTCTCTCTTATTTATCACTAACATAAAGATTGGTTATTTTGTTTCGTCTTCTTAGAGCTCACTTAAGGATGGCTATAATCTAAATTTGCTGTTTTTAGAGGATATTTTTAAGAAGATTGCTTGAGGACAAGCAATGTTCAAGTGTGGGGATGTTTGATGTACATATAAATATACATCTTTTCGGCATCAAAAAATCTCTAAAAACTGCAATTTCTATCTTATAACATAGCATAAAAGACTACTTATCATAATAAAACATAATTTCAGGTGAAACCAAACCCCAACCAAAGAAACAAGCAAAAAGACGAAGAAAAACAGAAAAAAACACAAGAAAACAAAGAAACACGCCCCCATGTCTCAAGAAAAACGCCCCCATGCTTCTGAAACAAGAAAAGACAAAATCTGAGGTCAAAAGCACGGGGCCGTGCCCATCATGCACGGGGCCGTGGACGAGAATGCAGAAAAGACAAAGAAGAATTGAGCACATGTCACTAAAAAGCACGGGGCCGTTGCCACCTCACACAAAAGACAAAACAAATCTGGCACATGTCATAAAAATTCACGGGGCCGTGCTCATCTTACACGGGGTCGTGCCTCACCATCCAGATTGCCTATAAATAGTGGTTCATGTTGCATTCATCAAGTGTGCCTTGAAAAGAATTCTCTCCGGTTTTCACTTATAAAAAAACACTAACACTCACTTTGAAGATCTAGTGAAGAGTTTGAAGGTTGGGAGGTCATCACCACTAATCATCATCATCAACTATCATTACCATCATTAAGAAGAAGGATTCATCTACATTTGGTTAGATTGTTCCAAGTTTAATCATGTATTTGCTATTATCAATCATCTTAATGTTTATCATCATGCTCATGATGAGCTAAACTCCTTTTACCATCTAAAATCTATGAAGAAGCTTTGTTTTACTTGATAATTAATCAAGACATGTGATGTAGTCTAGTAAAGTACATGGTTATATTACAATTATCTTTTGATGAGAAATGTTTCACCATCTTAAATCACTAATTCAAAGTTGGTGGTTGTCAATATCATTGGCAATCGTTCATGATCGATTCATGTTCTTGAAAGATAGAAATACTTTGATACATTATCGAAACATGGATCCTTATATTGTACTTAGAAATGATGAGATATAAGTTTTGGTGTATTTTTCTAAACCTTGGTAATCCGAAAATAGCTTTGCTTAGGATATCAAATTAGCTAAAGAAACCATATGTTAATGGAATGTGTAATTATAACCTACTTAAATCAACCAAGGGGAGGTTGTGTGATGAACTACAACCACCCGAAGTTGTTAGAATTGGTATTCGAGAAATTGAAGTCAATCCTAATCTTTCTACTTTATGAAACTACTTGCCAACTTAAATTGACATTATTGAGATGGTATGACATTAGGAAATGGTGGACTTTAAAATGCGCATATCATCTCCTTAGTGCCAAAGATGCTCACTTAAGGTTTAATGAGCTATCTATCATTTTTTGCTACGGCAAGTTTATCACATGTCTACATATTAATTATCAATGCTAAAATGGAGTGGATTCTTGATCTTAGATGGTAACCTTCGCATAATTGAACAACTTGTTTAGAATTTCTTGTCTTGGTCACCTATATATTATATATAAGTATTTATATTTTATAAAAAGTTAAAAAAAATTAACCCCAAAATGATTAAAACCTCTTATTAAAGTAAAAACAACGATTTACTATTATAAACCTTTGTGTCCATGGATCGATACTTGGTTCTTACCAATACTATTCTACATATACGATAGGTACATTTGCCTATTTTGTGTGTGTTTAGTCTTTATAGAAATCACTTTTATAAATTTAAAACACGATCTTGTGCAAAAGCAAATCAATCCATCCTATCATATTTTAAGACGCACGCGCACACGCATCAGCCGCTGATTTCACCAGAATAGGGCTGCTAGGGTTTTTATCTTTGTGTTATAATATAATACATGCATCCATGGGCTTCACAAAATGTAAGGCCCCATTACCGCTGACTCTCATTGGACTATGGATTTACTCATAAACGTAGTTCTAAATATCAGAGTTAATTAAAACTTTACGCGGAATATAAAACTTTCATAACATTACAATAATAAACCATAACTTGTCTTAAAACATTCTTGTCTTTCAAATTTAAAACGTTAAATATAACACATCATCAGTCTTCAAATGCCAGACTCTTATTCTTCTGCCATGTGTCCCCGCTCAAGCCAGCTGTCTCATCCTACTCACCTGCGTGCATACTAAAAGTCAGCTACGCTAAGTGAGTTCTAGTTAATCATACAACATACAATACATACATTTACCGTCAGTTATTCATCCGAAGATGCATAATAATTACTTACTAATTTACATTCATTACATAATTTCATACATACGTACATGCTTTATTACTTTCATACTATATATTTACGGTCCATTCTATCTCAGATATTGTTAGGGTCTGATCCCTTCCTTTTCTATCTCAAATATTATTAGGGTCTGATCCCTCTTTCCTTTGTCTATCTCAAATATTATTAGGGTCTGATCCCTCTTTTCTTTGTCTATCTCAGATATTATTAGGGTCTGATCCCTTTCTTGTCTATCTCAGATATTAGTGGGTCTGATCCCTCTTTACTTCTCTATCTCAGATATTATTAGGGTCTGATCCCTTTCTTCTCTATCTCATATATTATTAGGGTCTGATCCCTTACTTCTTCATCTTCGTACCTTCTGACTTTGCATACTTGTAACATAAATATACATTCTTTACCCATTAATACATATTCATATGTTGCACATATATCTATCATACACATTCATCTACTTCATGCATATCTCCCTTGTCAATACGTGCAATATCCGAAGATCGTTCACGTACCGACAAGCTTTCGTTCACATTCAAGATATACATAATTATCATATTAATCATACATGGCATACACTTACCATTTAAAGTAAGTGTATTAATTATCACATCGAGTATGCACACAGCCTCGAAAACATAATAAGGAAATGGGTCTAGAAACTCACCTGAATGCGGTAACGTTCACTGTTAATAGTTATTCCCTTCTTGAGCTGTGCATGGCTAACTGTATAATATTTACATGTATCAGTTAACTATTACTACTCATATCGTATTTCTATCTTTATATAACCCACAAAGAGCAGGGGTTCGGGAGCAGCGCCCCTGGCAGCAGGGTTCTATGGGCGGCAGCCCCTAGCGGGGTCCAAGGGGCAGAGCCCCTGGCTGGGGTTAAGCTGCCGATTATAAATTAGGATTTTAAAATTAGGATTTCATTAACTGTCTTAACACATTTTCCATTAGGATTTTAAATTATTTTCTAATTCGTTAACTCCTTCGCTAAAATGAATTAAGCCTAATTCGTTACTGATTCGTCATCTTACATGCCTGATTCGTTAGTTGATTCGTTATTCTAGTTTGTTAGCTTAACATAGAGAATGGTTAGTAACGAATCAACTGATTCGTTATCTAAATATAACGAATTGGTTATTAACGAATCTCCTGATTCGTTATCTGGTTCGTTGTCTTATTAATACGAATTGACCAGTAACGAATGGCCTAGTTCGCTGTTGTAATCATAACGAATTGGGTGAGTAACGAATCACCTGATTCGTTATTTTAACGTAACGAATTAGCTCCGTCTTATCCAAACCTTGACGAATTAGCCTATATTCTTATCCAGACTTTGACTCGGGGTCAAAGTCAAAATCGATTTGAACAAGAACAGTCAACAAGCACCAGATCTGCAATTAAACCCTCGATTCTTAACGAAACAACATGAAACTGGTACCATTGAACTCACAATGCAAGTGCCCTCAAACCCTAACCACCAAATCGGCCAAACATCCATGTTTAAGGGGTGTGATTTGTGCATGTATGTTATGGGTTATTTTAGGTTAACAATTAACCTATCAAATGCTAATCAATTTCAGTGGGATTTGTTGTTTTGGATTCGTTTTTAACATACTAAAGCAGATCTATGATTTCTAGACGTAATCCGGACCTAAATAAACAAGTTCTCGATATAAACGTACCTTAAATGAGTCGATCTACGGACACGATATAGTATTGATGTAGGTTTGGCTCGTTACGACGTTCCAGCACCAACAAGCTCGGGTTTTCGCCTTCAGATCTTGAGTCGGGATATAGGATAGTGTTGGTGTGTGTTTTTGAGGGTATAGGTTATGGTGTAGAGATAAAAATGGAAAGGTTTAGGGTTTAAGGGGTATTTATACTCACTTAATCCCATGGACCTAAGGCCCATTCCATCTCTTACTCCATCTTTTAAAGCCCAGTCCCATCCTCTATTAGTTTATAATTTAACCGAAAAACGACACACAATAAAATAACGCAATTTATTTTATTAATTCTTTACGAAAGTAGGATGTTACACAAAATAGACACGGGTTGGGCTTTAACTTGGTTCTTCAAGAATTGAGCGTAAAAGGCCTCTAAATCTCTTGCAAAGCTCGGTTCTTTTCTCTTTAAACTCGCAACCTACAAAATATATATTTATGTAATATCATGCTAAAACAAGTTAAGAACATCAATTATTAGATAAATAAGCGGCTAACACAATGATAAATACGGAAAACTAGTGTGTTTTACAACACATCAAGTCATCACGATTTGCTTGCTTATATGACTTTGAACCACCAACTCTAAGGATGGATACTAGAGACAAGATTGAATGGAAGGCTAATGATAGGAAGATTGTTGACTTCTCGACGAGCCAGGTTTATGTTGACATTTGTGGGTCTTCACCGGAAGTAACATGGCACAAGATGATATGGTTTACTCAGTGTATCAAGAAGATATGGGTTTATATTATGGCTTGCTGTTATCGGCTTCGAGCACCTCACCCGAGCACCAACGTCTCCGTCACCCAAGCACCATCGTAGCACCATTCTCAAATCACCACCAAATCCAACAAATTATACATGGATCTTGAGTGATTTTTTGAGAGGAACAAAACCCATGTGTCGGTTTCCTCCTGTTTACGATAGAGGCAATGGCGAGGTGGTGCTTGGTGGCCTGATAAGATAGAGGTAGCGGAGCCAGAGACAATGACGACGGCGATGGAAAGTTGCAGGTGGTGCTCGATGGTGTGAGGAAGATAACGATGGTGAAAAGTGACGAATTTGGTGTGCTCGGTGACGGATTTGAAGTGTTGAAGAAGAATAGGAAACCCTAATTAAAATTTGGGGAAGATGAAGTGTTGAAGGTGGTATTATATACTTCATATTATGTAATAATACAAAAGATTAGCTTAGTTCATATGGTTGACTCTATGGGCTAGTGAAGCGAAGGTCTAGGTTTCGAATCCCAGCCTCTATCCAAATCACTAACCCCGTTAAATTTAATCGTTAAGTCAGGGGTAGACATATCTTTTCACTTTTTCTTTATTGTGATACTTGTTTCCGTGAAGTGCGGTTTTCGTCCTTGTTGTTTGTCCAAATCTGCGATTTTAGTCCAATAGTTTCAAGTTTGCAATTTTCGTCCTTGTAGTTTCATTGCACTTCCAGTTAAAACCAAATTTATTAACCTCTAAGTGCCCCTCACGTGACGACCAGTTTTGTCATTTTTCTTCCCAAATAATAAACCTTAGTCCTAATTCGCAAGGCCCCTCATGTGAGGGGCTGGGGTGGTTTTTGGGAAAAGGGAGATAAAGAAGAAACAAAAGTGCCGCTCACGTGAAGGGCGCACTGATGGGTTTATGACCAGACTTAACAAGATTTGGGAATTCGGGTTTAATTGCAAGTGAACAGGGCCGTCTCCGAGAATCCCAAAAAAAAAACTAAGGCCTGGGACATGAAAAACAAAAGGCCCTAAAATACAAAATTAAAGGTTTTTTTAGCAAAATGATCTAACAAAAGTACTTAAACGAATCGTGATGCTCTTTTGACATTTTTGGAAGCAAAGCCCTCGATTAACTCTTTGTAATCCATGGTCTCTAAAACATCGTTTTCAATAGCAATAATCGTTAATCCATTAAGTCTTTCTTGAGAGATTGATGATTGTAAATAGGTCTTCAACAACTTCAACTTTGAAAAACTTTGTTCTTCTTGATAATCTTCACCAACATGTACATCTTTATGATCTTCATCGACACGTGGTTCATCGACACTTACATCTTTTTCTTTTACATTAGAACTTTGAGGTTGCTTTGGAAAAACATATATATCTTCGCATTCTTCTTGATTTGTATATTTCTTAGTTCTTCTGCTATTTTTCTCTTTTTACGTTTTTGACAACCAGATAAGTATTTAGACTTGAGAGGCATAATGTCTAAAAAACAAATAATAACATAGTTAATTAGTATTTAGTACTCAACTATTAAATATTCAATTATAGTATTAAGTATTAATTGAAAAAAGTTAAAAAATATTAAAGTTAACATTAACAAATATGAAATAATAACTTGGCTTTGATAACTGATAGGAACATGTACATACACCCTAAACCTAATTCCCTAAATTAATTTAACATTCTCATTTATTTGCATTTATCATTTTTTCCCATCTGCACTTTTGATCACTTTTGATCATGCAAAATAGTTAACATGACATGTTTTAAATGTGACTGATTTTATATACAGTATCCAATCGTCAAACGTTCTTTTTGACTTTTATATAGGAGTCTGTGATTCATTTTAAAGACAAAAGAGGTACTCATTGGAAAGACAGATAATTAATTAATTCGTAAGTTCAAAATTTTGGCTTATAGTTTGTTAATGTTCATTTTTTTTGATTTAAGTATGCAATCTGCTATTTTGAAATAGAAAATTAAAACAGATAAAAAAAACATGTAAATCTGTAATAGCCCGTCTCTGATCACCGCCACGCTGGCCACCTCCGGCCGGAGAAACTCTCAAGGTCATCGGAAGTCTGATGGTCGCAGGTTTAGATCTTGCAACTTGAACGCTACTGCCTGTACGTTTAAACTTCTAAACCCTGGTTATTTGTGTTTGTTACTGGGCCTAAAATAGTTATGTATATACATAGAAAATTTTAAAACTCATGGGCCCTATAAAGGGCGTGGGCCTGGGGCCTGAGCCCTACCTATCCTGCCTATGGGCCGGGCCTGTAAGTGAATTGTAACCATAGGGAAGAAAATTGTCAATTTGAAATTACTGGACTAAAACTACATATTTGGACAAAACACATGGACGAAAACCGCAGTTCAATGAAATATGTATTATAATAAATAAAAAGTGAAAAGGCATGTCTATCCCTGAGTTAACGATTAAATTTAACGGGGTTAGTGATTTAGATGTAATTGGAAATAACTGAGAAACGTTGATGGTCCATATGCAAAAAATAATTTTTTTGGACTAAATTCACATTATTTGTCAAACCACAAGTACGAAAATGAAACTTTACTCTTGTTTGTAAATGGAATAAAAGGCTTAAGGGTAGAAAGGTAATTCCAACATTTTTAATGGGTCAAATGATGGTCAACTAACGACAGGGGCATTTTGTGCCCGCCAAGAATTGACGAAGGGTCAATACGTGCAATTTAAGAATCACAGGGGATAGTGTCTCCCACCCATATTTTCAGGGGCGATTTATACT